>NW_027397131.1:574169-667029 GCF_003265705.2 Callorhinus ursinus
GGTTAGTGCATAGATCAGTGCCACACACTAGATTTGCGGCATATTTTGGTCTGTTAGAAAAAAGTGCCTCCTAAAATTTTAAAGGAAGAAAGATTTATATATGTACAAGATAAGGGTTGATACTATGAAGGGATGGAAGATGACTGTAAAGATGAAAATTATAAAATATTTTATAAAAGGAATTGATACGATAAGAAGTTGTTTGAAAAAAGAAAGAAGATTTAAAAAAAAAAAAAGGGAGAGAATGTGATCAGTCAGGAGACTAGAACAAAGCCATACACTAGTGATTTAGGGTATATTTTGATCTGTTAGAAGAAACTGTATCTCAAAATTTTAAAGAGAGAACAACTTATATATATGCCAAAAATAAGGGTAACTACTATGAAGGGATAAAATATGACTCTAAAAATGAAAAATAAAAAATGTTTTTTTTTAAAAAGGGATTGATAAGATGTTGGTTGATAAAGGGAAAAAGAGAAATTAAAAAAATTAACTTTGAAAAACTAATGAATCACGGTAAAAAAAGCCATGAATTCTATGTGCAGTATTCCCCTAGCCCTGGAGTTCTCCCGTTCTCCTTGATCGGTAAACTTGGTCTTGGCTTGCTGGCTGTTCATGCTGATCTTCTCGGGGAGGGGCCTGTTGCCGTGGTTTCCAAATGTCTTTGCTGGAGGTGGAATTGCCCCGCCCTTGTCGGTCCCAGCTAAGCAAGCTGCTCGGGTTTGCTCTCAGGAGTTTTTGTTCCCTGCAAGCTTTCCGCAGGGCTTTGGAGGATGACAGTGAAAATGGCGGCCTCCCAATCTCTGCCCCAGAGGAGGCAAGAACTTGGGGCTCCGCTCCTCAGTGCACCCCCAGAGAAAAGCATCCAGTCATTCCCGTGTCCCCGGTCTCCGGCCGCACTCCGTGCTCACCCGGCCTGTGATCGAGCATTTCTATCTCTGGCACCCGACCCCGTGTGGAGTCTCCAAACCCATCAGATCCCTGCGATGCACTCCCATGCCACTCCTCTGGGGGAGGAAGGGGAGTCTCCTCGGCTCTGCTGCTTGTTGGGTCCCTGCTGGAGGAGCAGTGGCCCGACTGGGCCACGGATCACGGTTTATGGCAACCCCGAGCTGAGAGCCCGCGCCTCGGCTCCGTCTCTGCAGCCGGCTTCCCCGCTCCGATACCTGGGAGCTCTGCCGCACTCAGGCACCCCCATAATTTCTGTGACCCCAAAGGTCCTGAGACCACACTGTCCCGTGAGGGTTCCACCCCCCGCTTAGCCACTGGAGCGACGTCCCTCAGCGGAGCCGACTTCTAAAGGTTCTGATTTTGTGTTCTGCGGCTCTATCACTTGCCAGAAATGGCCGCCGGAGGCCCTCTCCCCCGCCGTCTATCCTCCCGAATATCACCTCGGATTTACTTCTCCGCACATCCTACCTTCCAGTAAGTAGTCGCTTCTGTGTTCAGAGAGCTGTTGCTACTCTCCTCTTCGATCTCCTGTTGAGTTCATAGGTGTTCAGAATGGTTTGATCCCTATTCAGCTGAATTCCTGATACCAGACAAAATCCAGGTCTCCTACTCCTCTGCCATCTTGCTCCGTCCCCATTCATTTCTGATCTCCAGATCCCTGAAGCTTCCCACCATCTAAACTAACTCCCCATGACTTACTTAATTGTTCAGTTCCTACTTGGACCCTGTAAATTGGTCAGTATTCTTTTAGATTAACTAGCTAGAGTTAGTTTTTGCTGCTTACAACCAAGAATGTTAATAAGTTCAATGGTCTACCAGTAAATTACAGGGTGAGGTCTATAACCCAGATCTCCTCACTGCAAGGTCAGAGACTTCTCCAGCCCACCAAGGAACATTCCATGTGTGCCACAAAAACACACTACTGCCATTCAAAAAGATAACTTACCAAAAGTCGAGTATAACTGCAACTGAAGTTAATAAAGTTGAATAGGGAAATGATAATCTTGAAGGAACGTTGAAAAAATTTCATTGAGATTTTTCATTCAGTAATGACAAAGTTTTATGATAACTCTATGGTAGAAATCTTGGGTTTCCACAGATAACAATTTCATTATTAAATAGTCTTAAGATTAGCACAAAATTGTACAATGAAAATATCCTTATAGCTAAAACCAGTGAATCCAATTTAAAAGTTTTAAGTTTACTTTCCAAATTAGTTGGGTTTTTTTTAAAAAAAAAAAAAGTCCTGTATTTGATTCAAAATGATGGCTTTACCTCACCTAAATCATTATTTTTCTCAAAAAACTGAGGGAAAATGTAAACTGTAGAGATAATGGGATTCAATTATCCAGGATGCAGAAAGAAACAGTAGAAACTCAATGTCAAGCACAGGGTATAACAAGGAGCAAGTGAGGAAGGGATAGGTGATTTTTTTTTAATAGGATAAAATTTGCTAGTAAAACTAGTTTATGTGGGGGGGGATAGTCAAATATTTTTAAAAGGAGTTAAGGTCTAAAAACATAAAATCCACAGTAGAATGTAAGAAAGTTGACAGTACTGTCAGTTGTGATCCACTTGAGAAACTCAAATAAGAAAAGTCGAATTTTTTTTTTTTTTTGCTAAGAAAAAATGATCAATTATACAAAATATCCCAAGACACCAGCCAAGAGGACAACAAACTTGGAAAAATCTTCCATGGCATTCTTTGGAGGCTCATAAAGTTTCAAAACTCTGAAAGAAAGGTATTGTTCTTTGGAAACTAGGTTTCTTCATAGCAATGATTCAACAATGATTCATCTTTTCTTAAACTAATTGTTGGGTTAGATCAAATCATTAGGCAATAAACCAAGCCGAAGATGACTAAATTAATTAATCAAATAGCAGTCTCCATTTCTGCAACCCTTTGACAAGAAACTGCAACTGACTGGAGACTTACAAATATTAAATTATGCAAGATACTGGCCAAGTCCACCCAGGAGGTTGATCAGACTTGGCTTGAAATATAGAAACAGTTCATAGAAGATGCATAGGAAGCTATGAAACCTTCTTGGGTACTCTGTCACTTGTTTATACCTATCTCTTAAAATCCTTTTGATTCCCTCCTCCCTGCCCATCCATACTGATACTTCAGCCTTTTAAAGTATGAGCATAATCAAGAAACCACACATCTCACTCAGTCTCAAACATCTTTTTCTTTTCTCCTTACCTGCATAGGACCATTCTCAAGTTATCTCCTGATACTTCCCTCCCATGTCTACTTATAACATTGGGAGAATTTTTGTGCTACATAGAATCATTATTCTAGGAAGGGTGATCTGTTATTCTCTCAAAGAGACCATGGGACCTGGGTCAGTCAAAACTTGCCCAACAAATTTTTCTAAATAGAGGACTCTCACCCAGTGAGATATCACTCACATCTGTTAGAACAGCTACCAAAAAGATAAGATATCAAGTGTTGATGAGGATGTGGAGAGAAAAGAACACTGTGCCTTTTTGGTGGGAGTGTAAATTGGTGCAGCCAGTATGGAAAACAGTATGGTGGTTCCTCAAAAAATTTAAAATAGAACTACTATATGATCTAGCAATCCCACTTCTAGGTATGTATCCAAAGGGAAAAAAATCACTATCTCAAAAATATATCTGTACACCCATGCTCATTGGAGCATCATTTACAATAGCCAAGGTATGGAAGCAACCAAAGTGTCCATTAATGGATGAATGGATAAAGAAAATACACACTCACAAAATGGAATGTTATTCAGCCTTAAAAAAGAAGAAAATCTTGCCATTTGCAAACATGGATCAACCTGGAGGGCATTATGCTAAGTGAAATAAGTCAAACAGAAAAAGACAAATACTGTGTGATCTCTCTTATATGTGGAATTCTTAAAAACCAAACTCATAGAACCAGAGAGCATAATGGTGGCTGCCAGCAACCAGGGGATGGGGGAACTGGCATATGTTTGTCAAAGGGTATAAACTTAGAGTTATAAGGTAAATAAGTTCTGAGGATGTAATGTACACCATGCTGACAATAGTTAACAATATTGTATCATATACTTGAAAGTTGCTAAGAAAGTAAAATCTTAAATGTTCTTACCACAAAAAGTCATAATATAAGGTGAGGCATGTATTAGCTAACCTTATCATGGTAATAATTTCACAATATATACACATGTATCAAATCCTCATGCTGTACACTTTAAACTTACACAATATTATATGTCAGTTTTATCTCAATAAAGTTGGAAAAAAGAATCAAGCAAATCAATTTGACTACGATTAAAATTAAGATTGTATTTCTTCTTCAAATACAACATGAAGAAAAAGAAAAGCCACAATATGGATGATGGGAGTTTCAGCAATGCATAAAGCTTAAAAGAGCTAGTATTCACATATATACATATATATAAAGGTCTCTAACATATCATTAAGAAAAATCCAGGCCCATAGAAATACAGACAAAAGACTTAAATAGGAATTGTACAAAGTATAAATGACCATTATATATATGAAAAGTAATCAACTTCATTAATAATCAAATAAATGTAAATAAAACACAATAAGGGAATGTCACACAGCCAACACATTGGATGTACCTGGATCTGATTTGGATGACCTCAAAGTTGAGACCTCAGAGTTGAGCCTGAAGCCATAACAGATGAGTCTTTTAAGGGGGGTCTCGAAAGGGAGTGAGTATATTTTGATGTGGGAAGAATACAAATAATTTGGGACCAGAGGGCAGACTGTGGTGGTTTTAAAAGCTGTCAGTAAATTCTGACATTTCTTTCATAAAATGGTGGAGTCTAATCCTCTTCTTTTTGAATATGGACTACTCTTAGTGAGTTGCTTCTAAAAGATATTGAATGAAGCTGAAGAGACACTGAATGAATTCTAAGACTAAGAAAAGGCAAATCAGCTTTTGCCTGGCTTGCTCTCTCTTGAGACAAACACCTTCAAGTCTAGACATCCTGAAGCCACTGGGTTAGAGAGACATCGTGAAGGGGTCATGTGAATATAGAGAGATATATCTGAGGAGCCTCAGTGGATAAATCCAGACATCAGACATGTGAGTGTGAAGAAGGCTTCAAGATGACCCCAGACTCAGGCAGAGACTGACCACAACTTCATGTGAGAATTTAAACTAGAATTTCTTAGCTAAGAAAGTCCTAAATTCCTGAACCACAGAAACCCGGAAAGATAATAAATGATGTTTGCTGTTTCAAGCTATTAAGTCTTAGGGTTATTTGTCATGCAGCGATAATTAATTCAAGTAATTACCTCAATGGGTTGTTGCGAGGATTAAATTAGATTATACAAATAAAGGGTTTAGCATAATGCCTGAGACATAGTAAGCACTAAATAAAAACACTGCTGATATTGGTTGAGGTTCTGAGCAATACTGAGAAGGAAAGATGGCTGAGAATCTGGTAAATCTGAGTGGAGGTCTGGCTGAATTTCAACAACGGCCTGCCAATAGTGGGGGGGGGTGCGTTTTTTACCCACCTGGTGCGGGTGAGTGAATGGGAGAGTTAAGGTTCACTTACAGAAGCCTGGATAGTTATTTTAGAATTCTAGTAACTCAGTTATTACCGAGGATCAGTCCTTGTTCAGTAAAATAGCAAATAAAACTGATTTTGAAGGAAGAAATTTTTTGCCATTTTCAATTTTTTTGTACTTCCTGCTTATGGTAGACATGATTCACAGCTGATTTAAAAGATGTTTGTATGTGTGGAGCAGCAGGTTAGGTTCTGAATAAACTATGTGCTTAGAGAACTATCACTCTTACTTCTGGCTCTGATATTGTCCACTGAACACGTTTTATAAAGTGCTTGGGAGTTGGTCTCATGTGAAAATTGATAGAGACAGAAGAAAAACAGTGTATTGATTTTAAAAGGAGGGTAAAATACAAGACTGAAATCTTAATAACGTCAGAAGATGAATACTACTTTCATTTCAGATTCCCCTAGTAAGAAAAGAAGTGAGAAAGGGGAAACATCCACTAGCAATATGGGAAATCAAAAAGAGCAAAATCGCATTCAAGCAAAGAGCTCAAAGGAGACAACTAGACTTTGTTCTAAATAAAACATGAGATCCTCACAGGCAGGCACATTAGAAAAGACTAGTGATCAATTAACTAGGACCAAACACCAGAGCAAGTACATGAGTTCCCTAGGTATATATGAATTTCAAAAATAAAAAGATGTTCTCAAGTTGAACTATAATTCAAAGTTATTTTTGAAGTTTTCATATTTGAAGATAATAGCCCACTATGATTGAGAAGATGAAACAATACTATGAAAAACACACTCTTCTCTCCTTTGAAGCAGACTTTGTGCATTGCTGGAAAAGATGCAACTGAAAATCAAGGAATTGGTGTAGAGATGAGTCACCATTTGATGTCATTTTGTTAGCCTGAGGCAGGTCACATTAAGTTCTACAAGGATCAACTTTTTCCCTCCCATATTGGCCTTGCCTTTGGTCCTATTCTAAGTACATGAGGCGGTGCATTTCAAACTTTTTTTTTTTACATCATTCACAGTAATAATTACCTTGTGATCCAGAATGTACACACATTCACATACATATGTACCTATAATTGAGACTAAAGTTTTAGGAAACAATATCTACCCTAACCATGTATTATACCCTCTCTTTACCTTTTTTCTATTCTGTTCCTTTCTAGTCTATTCCATTCAATTCTATTTCTTTCATTTTTAATGCTGACTGTGGCTCAGTAAATGGATTTTGTAACTCTTTAAAAGATAGTTGACCAATACTTTAAATACCACTGCACTAGGGGTACTGCCTGGTCCTTTCGAAGTTAATTTCATTGCCTCTCCTATGAAATGCTCAAATTTTCACTCAATAAATCCATCTGATTTGAGTTCTTTTCTATCTGGAGATTTGTTTGTATTTCTATGCATTCATTCAACAATCTTTATTATGTCAAATATGACTTCGATATTCAAATACTCCAGGCAAAGAAATGAAGGATACAATGGAAAACCAAATAAAATGGTGCTACTTTCAAGGAATTTAATGTTTAAAAAAAATAGGAATTTAAAAAATAACCTCATAAAGTCAAAAAATTATAATTGTCATAAAGAAAACCTACAAAATTTAGAGATAAAAATAGAAATAACATGAGACTTACTTAGAGTGGTCGAAGGATTTTCTGCAAAGATGATATCTGCACAAAACCCTATGCTGAACTATTAGTTGCACCCCAATAATTGGATTCCTCCTTTTCCACTTTATTTTTTTAAATTTTATTATGTTATGTTAGTCACCATACAATCCATCATTAGTTTTTGATGTGGTGATCCACGATCCATTGTTTTCATATAACACCCAGTGCTCCATGCAGTACGTGCCCTCCTTAATACCCATCACCGGGCTAAATAATGCCCCCTCCCACCTCCCCTCTAAAACCCTTTTTGTTTCTCAGAGTCCATAGTCTCTCATGGTTCATCTCTCCCTCCAATCCCCCCCCCATTTTCTCTTCCTTCTCCTAGTGTCCTCCATGCTATTCCATATGTTCCACAAAGAAGTGAAACCATATGATAATTGACTTTCTCTGCTTGACTTATTTCACTTAGCATCATCTCCTCCAGTCCCATCCATGTTGATGTAAAAGTTGGGTATTCATCCTTTCTGGTGGCTGAGTAATATTCCATTGTATATATGGACCACATCTTCTTTATCCATTCATCTGTTGAAGGGCATCTCAGCTCTTTCCAGTTTGGCTATTACGGACATTGCTGCTATGAACATTGGGGTACATATGGTCCTTCTTTTCACTACATCTGTGTTTTGGGGGTAAATACCCAGTAGTGCAATTGCTGGATCATAGGGTAGCTCTATTTTTAAATTTTTGAGGAACCTCCACACTGTTTCCAAAGTGGCTGTCCCAACTTGCATTCCCACCAACCGTGTAAGAGGGTTCCCCTTTCTCCTCAACCTCTCCAACATTTGTTGTTTCTTTCCCTGTCCATTTTTGCCATTCTAACTGGTGTAAGGTGGTATCTCAATGTGATTTTGATTTGAATTTCCCTGATGGTTAAGGATGATGAACATTTTTTCATGTGTCTGTTAGCCATTTGTATGTCTTCTTCAGAGAAGTGTCTTTTCATATCTTCTGCCCACTTTTTGACTTGATTATTTGTTTTTTGGGTGTTGAGTTTGAGAAGTTCTTTATAGATCTTGGATACCAGCCCTTTATCTGTAGTGACATTTGCAAATATCTTTTCCCATTCTGTGGGTTGCCTCTTTGTTTTGTTGACTGTGGCAAGAGTGGGCATCCTTGACATGTTCCTGATCTTAAGGGAAAGGCTCTCAGCTTTTCCCCATTGAGGATGATATTCGTTGTGGGTTTTTCATAGATGGATTTTATGAACTTGAAGAATGTTCCCTCTACCACTATAGTCTGAAGAGTTTTAATCAGGAAAGGATGTTGTATTTTGTCAAATGCTTTTTCTGCATCAATTGAGAGGACCATATGGTTCTTCTCCCTCCTCTTATTAATGTGTTCTATCACATTGATTGATTTGCGAATGTTGAACCACCCTTGCATCCTGGGGATAAATCCCACTTGGTCGTGGTGGATGATCTTTTTAATGTATTGTTGGATCCTATTAGCTAGGATTTTGTTGAGGATTTTGGAATCCATATTCATTAGGGATATCAGTCTGAAATTCTCCTTTTTGATGGGGTCTTTGCCTGGTTTGGGGACTAAGGTAATGCTGGTCTCATAGAATGAGTTTGGAAGTTTTCCTTCTGTTTCTATTTTTTGAGACAGCTTCAGTAGAATAGGTATTATTTCTTCTTTGAATGTTTGGTAGAATTCCCCAGGGAATCCATCAGGCCCTGGACTCTTGTTTTTTGGGAGGATTTTGATCACTGCTTCAATCTTGTTACTGGTTATTGGCCTATTCAGGTTGTCAATTTCTTCCTGTTTCAGTCTTGGCAGCTTATAGGTTTCCAGGAAGGCCTCCATTTCTTCCAGATTGCTCAGTTTATTGGCATATAGTTGTTGATAATAATTTCTAATAATTGTTTCTATTTCCTTGGTGTTAGTCGTGATCTCTCCCCTTTCATTCATAATTTTATTAATTTGGGTCCTTTCTCTTTTCTTTTGGATAAGTCTGGCCAGTGGTTTATCGATCTTATTAATTCTTTCAAAGAACCAACTTCTAGTTTCGTTGATCTGATCTACTGTGTTTCTGGCTTCTAATTCATTGATCTCTGCTTTAATTTTAATTATTTCTCTTCTACTGCGTGGCTTAGGCATCGTTTGTTGCTTTTACTCTAGCTCTTTAAGGTATAGAGTTAATGGTGAATTCAGGATTTTTCTATTTTTTTTTTGAGAGGCTTGGATGGCTATGTATTTCCCCCTTAGGACCACCTTTGCAGTATCCCATAGGTTTTGGACCGATGTGTTTTCATTCTCATTGATTTCCATGAATTGTTTAAGTTCTTCTTTGATTTCCTGGTTGACCCAAACATTCTTGAGCAGAGTGGTCTTTAGCTTCCAAATGTTTGAATTTCTGCCAATTTTTTTCTTGTGATTGAGCTCCAGTTTTAAAGCATTGTGGTCTGAGAATATGCAGGGAATAATCTCAATCTTTTGGTATCGGTTGAGACCTGACTTGTGACCCAGTATGTGGTCTATTCTGGAGAAAGTTCCATGTGCATTCGAGAAGAATGAGTATTCTGTTGTTTTAGGGTGGAATGTTCTGTAAATATCTATGAGGTCCATCTGGTCTAGTGTACCATTCAAAGCTCTTGTTTCCTTGTTGATTTTCTGCTGAGAGTGGAGTATTGAGGTCTCCTACAATTAACGTATTGTTATCAATATGACTATTTTGGTTAACAGTTGGCTTATGTAGATGGCTGCTCCCATGTTGGGGGCATAGATATTTACAATTGTTAGATCTTCTTGTTGGATAGACCCTTTAAGAATGATATAGTGTCCTTCTGTGTCTCTAATTACAGACTTTAGTTTACAATCTAATTTGTCTGATATAAGAATTGCTACCCCAGCTTTCTTTTGAGGTCCGCTGGCGTGGAAGATGGATCTCCATCCCTTCACTTTCAGTTTGGATGTATCTTTAGGGTCAAAATGAGTGTCTTGTAGGCAGCATATGGATGGGTCCTGTCTTTTTATCCAATCTGCAACCCTGTGCCGTTTTATGGGAGCATTTAGGCCATTCACGTTGAGAGTGATTATTGAAAGATATGAATTAATTGTCATCATGTTGCCTGTGAAGACATTGTTTTTATAGATTGTCCCTGTAAATTTCTGTTGTATATCACTCTTGTATTTCTCCTTTTATAGAACTCCCCTTAATATTTCTTGCAGGGCTGGATTAGTGGTCACATATTCTTTCAGTTTCTGCCAGTCATGGAAGCTCTGCATCTCTCCATCCATTCTAAATGACAGCCTTGCTGGATAAAGTATTCTTAGCTGCATGTTCTTCTCATTTAGTACCCTGAATATGTCTTGCCAGGCCTTTCTGGCTTGCCAGGTCTCTGTGGATAGGTCTGATGTTATTCTGATGTTCCTCCCTCTGTACATAAGGAATCTCTTCCCCTTAGTTGCCCTTAAGATGGTTTCCTTGGTTCTAGGATTTGCAAGTTTTACTATTACATGCCGGGGTGTTGGCCTGTTTTCCTTGATCTTGGGAGGGGTCCTCTCTGCCTCTAGGACGCGAATATTTGTTTCATTCCCCAGATTAGGGAAGTTCTCAGCTACAGTTTGCTCAAATACATCTTCTAGTCCTCTCTCTCTCTCCATTCCCTCCAGGATTCCAGTTATTCTGACATTGGAACACTTCATGGTGTCACTTATTTCTCTGATTCTATTTTCATGGATTCTGAGTTGTTTTTCCCTGGTCTCCTCTTTTCCCTTTTTATCTATTATATTGTCTTCCAGGTCACTTATTCTTTCTTCTGCCTCAGTTACCCTAGCTGTTAGATTATCTAGATTGGATTGGATCTCATTGATAGCATTTTTTTTAAAGATTTTATTTATTTATTCGAGAGAGAGAGAGAGAGAGAATGAAAGATAGAAAGCACGAGAGGGAAGAGGGTCAGAGGGAGAAGCAGACTCCCTGCTGAGCAGGAAGCCCGATGCGGGACTCGATCCCGGGACTCCAGGATCATAACCTGAGCCGAAGGCAGTCGCTTAACCAACTGAGCCACCCAGGCGCCCTCATTGATAGCATTTTTAAGTTCTGCCAATTCAGCTGTCATTTCTGCCCTTAGAGACTATGTTGCCATTAACTGATTTCTCCATTCTAGCCATTGTCTTCACAATTGCTAGCCTGAATTCCATCTCCGACATCTTGGTTATATCTGCATCCATTTGTAAATCTGCAGCATAAGTCATAATCTTTGAGTCTTCTATTTTGGGGGCTCCTCCTCCTAGTCATTCTGTTGATGGGTGTTTGAGGGAATGTATAGAGTCCAAATTATTGACCAGAACCCAAGCAAGATGCACCTGTTTTCTTGGGACCTTAGGGTTGCTGGCCTCTTGTTTTCCCAGCCTGTCTTTTGGGGGAGGGGCCTGCCACACTGTTGCTCAGGCAACCCTGTTTAGGGCAGAGTTGCCCTGCCCCCCTGTGGCAGGGGATAGGCTCAGTGAAAACCGGCTTTTTGGGGCTTTTGTTTTCTGGCAGCTTTCCCTGGTGACTTTCCATGTCTCTTCTGAGAGTCAGAGCAGAAGAGACCATTTCCAACCCTCTGCCTCAGAGCAGAGAGACCGCAGTCTGTTCTTCAGTGAGCTCTCCAGGACACACTGTCTCCATTTCTGTCTGTGCTGCTATAAACTGCAGCGTCTGGGTTGTGCGCTCCTCTGCAGCTCCCCCAGTCCTGCCTCTAGGTCGGGGCAGGTCTCTGCCCTTTGTGCTTCTAAAACTGCCAGCTGCCCCCAGATCGCTCGTGTGACCCCGCCGCTCCAGGTTTCCACCCCAGGGGCTGCCCTAAAGTCCTTTCCCCGCCACTACTGGTCTGCAAGTCTGTGCCCCATCCCCAGCGCGCAAGGCTGTCGCTCACCAGCGGTGTAGGATCCCCATGGCCAGGCTCCCTCCCGCTGCCGTTTATCCTCCAATATCTACCCTTGGAATCAGGGCTCCCCGCTTCCTACCTTGAAACCAAGCACCTGTGATATTCTGTTTGTAGAGATCCAGATCTTCTTACATCTCAGGCTGGTTTTGTGGATGCTCAGAGTGGTCTGGTAGATATCCAGCTCAATTCTGGGGACCAGTTGAAATAGGGTCCCCTATTCCTCTGCCATCTTTCCTTCCCCCCTCCTTTTCCACTTTAATGTGGTCTTAACTAATGCCATAGTTCCTCAAAAAAATATTCTTTCAGCTTCCTTGGCAGCTAAGAGTTGCTGAGCAACTAAATTCTAGTCCATGGGATGTAAGCAGAAGTGATCTGTGTCATTTCTGGGTATTGTAGTATTACTACTATTATTATTATTGTAAGAACACCCAACAGGAGATCTACCCTCTTGAATGTTTACATGCATAATACAGTACAATATATCATAGTGCCAACTAGTTAGGACATGGCACATATTGGGACTTGAACTCAGAAAAATAAGTGATGTGTGACAATTGTTGAGCTGCCTACCAAGCCTGGATCACCAATCCCTTTGGGCTCTCACATGAAAAAGAAATAAGCTTTCATGTTATTAAGTCATAGTATTATAGACTCTCTTTGTTCTGTCCCCAAAACAAAATAGTGCAGGAACTTAAAGATGAAAGGAACTAGCCATTTGAAGAATGGGGTCCTAAATTTTGACTGAAGAGTAAAGATGTGAAAGGCAGAGGAAATAGTATGTACAAAGCCCCAAAGGTAGGGAAGATTTTCTAGTGTTCCAGGAAACAAAAGGAGGCTGCTATGCCTGGAGTATAACAGATGAGTAAAGAATGGAAAAAGATGATGCCATTTGCAATGACATGGAGGGAACTGGAGGGTGTTATGCTGAGTGAAATAAGTCAATCAGAGAAAGACATGTATCATATGACTTCGCTGATATGAGGAATTTTTAACCTCAGGAAACAAACTGAGAGTTGCTTGAGTGGTGGGGATGGGGTGGCTGGGTGATAGACATTGGGGAGGGTATGTGCTATGGTGAGCGCTGTGAATTGTGCAAGACTGTTGAATCACAGATCTGTACCTCTGAAACAAATAATGCAATATATGTTAAGGAAAAAAAAAAAGAAGAAGATAGCAGGAGGGGAAGAATGAAGGGGAGTAAGTCGGAGGGGGAGATGAACCATGAGAGACAATGGACTCTGAAAAACAAACTGAGGTTTCTAGAGGGGAGGGGGGTGGGGGGATGGGTTAGCCTGGTGATGGGTATTAAAGAGGGCACGTTCTGCGTGGAGCACTGGGTGTTATGCACAAACAATGAATCATGGAACACAACATCAAAAACTAATGATGTAATGTATGGTGATTAACATAACAATAAAAAAATTTTAAAAAAAAGAATGGAAAAAGATGAGATTGAATGAGATGGATTAAAAAAACAATGAGAACAGTGTTTTTTGTTTTGTTTTTTTATTATTTTATTTATTTTTATTATTTTATTCTACTCAAAATTATATATAAAGTATTCTAAATGTATTGCAAAGCAGTCCCTACATACTAGAGACTTTTCCACCTCCATTTTCTTAGAACAGTGTTTTGAATATGTATGATAATAATTTTGTCAAGGTTGATTGGGAAGACTCCATGCTACCATGTATTAAACATCTTGAACACTGCCTGATGAATATTAGGTGCTTGGTTCTTATTAGTGCTTTTTCTCTCCCTTCTTTGGTTTACTCTGAATTTCCAAACAATCTGCTGCTTCTTCCCTTTTTAAAGACTTAGCAGAGAATTTCTATAGCAGTACAAACTTTCAGAACTGGCTTCTCTCTTGAATTGATTAAATGACTGACTTCCAAAACCACATGAGACAGACACATGTCTTTGTCCTGGATGAAGGTTAATATTTTCCCTGATTCTACATAGAGGACAGACCCATAGAGATGTTGTACATTTTATTTGCACTAATTTTTGTAAGTAGTCACATCATTGCTTTACTGACTATTTAGGTCAATTAATGTCAACGTTCATTTTTGTTTTATTGTTATGAAGTAAAATTAGTTCTCCCCCAGTCAGCTCAAACCACAAACAATATAACCCAAATTTACTTTCACTTTCATAGCTTATTTCAGCTGTCTTTTATGTTAAACCTGTTGGTAAATCAACTTTAATATTTAATATTTTAATATCTGCAAGCAAAATGTTCTGCTTTTATTTTAATGTCAGTATGTCCAGCTTGTATAGGTCTTTAAAATGATTTGCTGCACATCCTACTGGCATGCAGAGATGAAAAAAAATTTAATAATAATAAAACAAAATCTGTTTTCACTGATAGAAATTTCCAGCTGTTTTCTCAAAAACTATCAAATGTAATGAAAGGAGTATGAAGGAATTAAACACAAAGATTGCCTAATTAGCTGGATACATTTGAAATTATACCACTATGTTTGTAGACATGAGGCAAACCAGGCTGCTATTTTCAACTAGGATGAAATTTTAGGAGCACTGTCATTTACATTCTATTACTTTTAGCAGGGGTTATATGAGAACTAACCACAGGGCTCAAATTTCTCAGCATTCTAGAAGGATTTTTTCACATTTTCCTTTAACGTACTAATGAAAATCTACAACAAACATGAATAGATGCACTGAATAAATTCTTTGGGAGGGAGTGACTAAATAAAAATTATTTAGCAATTTGGCTGGAACCTGATCCTTAACTTTAAATGATGACCATTATTCTACTGAACTAAAGCAAAAACAGCACAACAGTGAATTCTCTCTGACAAACCACTCAACTGAGCCATCTACTCGAAAGGTCTAACACAGCTCATAAACTCTATGAATAGATACAGGCAGAAAAAGCAGGATGTAGCATTTTGCATGACTGGGCCATTGATTAAGCCTCAAATTTAACCTTGTCACCTAAAAAAAAACCAACAATACAGTCACTAAATTCTTCTCCAGAGTAACAGCAGGGATATTTTTATGGAAATAACTTCTAGTCATAGTATTCTGCCACACAGAATTTTCTGCAAATGAATCATTCTATATAATTGAGCTTTGCTGATAAGCTTATATTTAGCACATTTGATTTTGAACCTTATGATCTTTCTTAAAGAGAACATATAAACCAGAATTTACTCTTCACTGATGATTCAATAACGTCACCATTTTGAAAAACAATCATCCTGCCCTCTTATAACATAGAGATATCCTCAAAGGCTATTGAGCCTGACCCACACTAAATAACACTGGATGACCCTGAGTCTTGTATTTTTGAGTCATTGCATACCTGATTTCATTATGTCCCTTTACTTGCCAACTGGCCCTGCTTTGTTGCTCTCTGAAAGACAGTTCGATGTGGTTTTAGAGTCCTGCAAAACACATTTTCAATTCTTACTCTATATCTTAGTAGCAACAGGGCTTCAAACAACTTCCTTGCCTTTCTGGGCTTAAGTTTTTTCATATACAAAATATTATACCATTAATATGAAAAAATACGATGAATATCCAGAATAATTCTTGCTCTAAAGTTTATTTTCCCATTTTTATATACAGTTTCCATTCAGAATTTTTTAGTAACATGAGGTAGCAAATACCATCTCCATGAATATTGCTGTAATTTCAGTTATGGCAAAGAAATATGTTTTAGTTAGTCGAAATAGTGTAACTGCATATAAAATTTAATTTTAATTTAATCTCTGAAATACAAGACTATGAGGCCAGAGAAATTTAAAAGCTTTCTTAAAGTCAAACAGCTAAGGGCAGAATCTACAGGTACCAGGTCTTTCTCATAATTTAATTTCAGTGCTTTCTGTCTATATCGCACTAAATTCATAGCCTCAGCATACCCCCAGGTTGTATTTGAAAGCCTAGATGTAAGCCTTGCATTTTGGTACCACTCTCAATGAGCCAAATTTGATTAGACACAAGATCCTGGGGGAAAGCTGGTACCATCAGATTCAGAGTCTTCTATCCTTCCAACAGAGGCAGATTCTTTAAACTGAGTTCATAGGACTGAATTCTTGTCCTGGTTCTGCTGTTTACTCTCTGGGTGATCTAGGGTTGGTTGATGAATTTCTCTGGGCTTCCATTTCCTCATCAGTCATAAATGGCAGCTGAATTAGATAAAAGGCTCCTTTCCAGTTCCAGAATCCTTTAATTTTACTGTAATGATCCACATGCGAGGGTTGCCTAAATATCCATACCAATTTCCTTAATGTCTCAGTCTCTAACAGTGTCACCCAGTGAATTTTAACAATTGAACATGAATATTGCATGCAGCACTTCTTAGTCTAATGTCTTCAATACAGAGAATAGCATCATATTATTGGTCTGGTTATTTATGCTGAAAAGGTGTGGCTATGATCACGTGTTACCAAGTGCCTATTTTTGGACTTACCAGGAAGCTTAATATCTAAAACAATTAAGAGCTAGTACAATTTCATTCATAAAGAGATAATTAACTCCTAATTTAGCACTTGATGTAACTCTGGAATATTCATACACTCTGATTAGTGAGTGGAGTGATTGATATGCTTTGTTTTATGATTATCAAATATGTTTGGCAGCAACAGTGTTCATGCCTTCCATTTTTTTAAAGATAGGAGTATTTGAGCAGCAATGTTTATTATGTCTTTGAAATTTTAGGCACACACATAGCTATAATTTTCTAGGTTTATGTCTATAGAGGACATGATCAACAACTGTTTTAAATAGATTCTCCTCAATAGTAAGGAAAATTCTTTTCTACTGAATTTAAGAATCTAGTATTTGGGATCCACTTTTCAAAATATTTCCTCAGCATCAACAAACAAAGTTAGAGACTTAGGTCAAAATGCCTAGCCTTATCTGGGTTTGAATCCCACTCATACCACTTGCACACTGACTGGCATGAAGCAAGTTACTTATATTTCATGTGCCCTGGTTTTTCCATCTGTAAAATGGAGATAATGGTACTTCCTTATAGGATTTGAGGGGATTAAATACAGAAATGTGTGCAAGATTAGAAAAGTACCTTGCATGACATAATGCCAAAAAATGTTAATTGTAGTTGTTTTTGTAGTGCTGTTATTCAGGGTCTTCTGTTGTTGATATTGGGGGTCTTTTTATAACCTGGTTCTTTAGTTAACACAAGCACTACAGCAAATGGTTAGGAGTTTATTCCCTTCATCTTATCTTCTTAGGTTCAGATTTTGACTTGGCCACTTACTGATTATGTAAAATCGGTGAAGATTTTTAACCACTCTATTTCAGTTTCCACATTAGCAAAATGTACATGGTAATAATAACATGTACTTCCTAGGGCTACTATAAGGATCAGATGGGTTTGTATTTAGTGTATAGTAAACTTTCAGTAGGGTTAGCTATTTTAATTAATATTATTGTTAGTGATAGTATGAGCAAAGTACATGATATTTGTCCCTAAACTTCATGGATTTTACTAGACAGACTTGATATAAAAGTTCTGTCCCATCATTCTCTTAAATGTCTTGCCAGGTGTCATGGTTTCCTGTTCAAAAAATATGGGAGCTACATTTCTAGGTATTGTCCAATGGGAAATAGAGATTTTCTTCAGTCACACTGTAATTGGGCTGGGCAGCAAAGCTCACACTGGGACCCTCTAAGAAAGAATCCATTGACAAGCTTATTGGACCTCCTTGCCAGATGAAAAGCAAGTTTGTCACTAAAATGCCAAGAGGAAGTCATTTTTTCTTACCCTGAGTTTATGATGTCCCTGACCTCACTTCTCAGGACTACCAACACCAACTTTTTAAAATCCCCTTAGAACAAGAAATTTACCCAAGCTTTGGTGGAAAACAAAGAGAGAGAGAGAGAGACCTCAAAATTTAACGTTGTATCTCTAAAAGAAGGAGGCTGCCTTTTGTTTAGGCTAGTGAGAAGCCATGATTCAAATACAGTGATTACTTATATCGTCTCACATAGGGCACATTTTACCCATAATAGGCCACAAGGTAACATGCCCTCAGATCCAGAAAGAGAAAGATTAATAGAATCTGAGGCTCAGGGGCGCCTGGGTGGCTCAGTTGGTTAAGCGACTGACTTCAGCTCGGGTCATGATCCTGGAGTCCTGGGATCGAGTCCCACATCGGGCTTCCTGCTCAGCGGGGAGTCTGCTACTCCCTCTGACCCTCTTCCCTCTCGTGCTTTCTATCTCTCATTCTCTCTCTCTCTCTCTGAAATAAATAAATAAAATCTTTAAAAAAAAAAGAATCTGAGGCTCATATTTCCTTTTTTTTTTTTTTTAAAGATTTTATTTACTTATTTGACAGAGAGAGACACAGCGAGAGAGGGAACACAAGCAGGGGGAGTGGGAGAGGGAGAAGCAGACTCCCCGCCAAGCAGGTAGCCCAATGCGGGGCTCGATCCCAGGACCCTGGGATCATAATCCGAGCTGAAGGCAGTCGCTTAACCAACTGAGCCACCCAGGGGCCCCTGAGGCTCATATTTCTTGACAAACACCAGAGCTGCTGATGAATCTCAAGGTCTCGTGTGAGTTTTGGAGTGAGTTTTTTGTAAAGATAAAAATGCATTTACTGCCTCTGGAGAAGAGGACAATAAATAAATTAACTAATTAACCTACTTTTACCTCTAATTATGTCTGAAGGCAAGTTTAACTAGCACAATGAGATGGTTTGGGTTCTAATTTTCTCCCAGGATTGTTTGGACTAAGAAATCTCTTAGAGCTAAGAAAAGTTGAGTGTTTCCTCTTGACTTAACCTGCTGCTGTGGGGGGGTTAGAAGCAACTGAAGGCATTTGGCCTTTCTTTTGACCATATGGACCTCCTAAGCCACTCTGCCGATCCACAGTCAGGGAATGTTTCCTGACCTGCCCATAGCAGCAGGCTTTCTACACTCTCATCCCTGGGTCTATAGCAAAGTTAGTGGGCCTGACTTTATCAATCCAGGCACACCCTTTGTATTTAACTGACATATTTTTCCAAGCACACAGGTGGAATGTACAGTCTAAAATAAGATCAAAAAATTAAATTCATTCTGCTAATGTTTATTGGGCTAGTTCTGTGAGCAAAGCACTTTGTGTAATGGAAAGCAAAGTATAATGATTGCCATAGAGTGAACCAAAACTATAACAAAAATCCTGAATGGAGAAGCTGTAATTATTTGCAATCCTGACGTGTTATTAAGAAATGGTTGTCTAAGGAGCAGAGAGGCTCAGAGAACTTGTATAAGCTGCTTCAACTTCAAATCCTGGTTCCAACACTTAGTTGTGTGACCATGAAGAAGTTACTTAACCTCTCTGACCCCCGGCTTCATTACCTTAAATCTGGGGATAACATTACAAACTAACTCATAGGGTTAATGTGAGAATTGACTGCAATAATAATGAAAAGCACTTAGCATACGTTATTATTATCGCCAAAAGCAAGGCAGATCTGATTGCTCTAACCCAGTAATCAGCATGGATCAACCACATAACCCATGTGCCTTAGCCTCCTCATCAGTCTGAAGGGCTAAGGATATTCGCCAACTGTTTATCTCTCAATTTATGTTTTGCATCCTTGTAATAACATTGGGGTTTTGAAAAACCTGGCCCATATTCCAAATGAAAAGTGCTGTTTGTATCATTTCCTCAGGAAGGAAACCCAGCAAATTAACTAAATTCATATCACTGAGTACCCTAAGCCACGTGCTTATCAAACCATCCCTGGTGATTTGAGAGAGGTAAGATCATTACTTAGGGGAACTCGGAATGTGTTTTTCATTAACATGCTCATTGCATTTGATTAGCAAACAGGCGCTGTGTTTCTCTGTTATTAATGGTTGGCTAAGGAAATGTGGCACCTCTGAAAGCTGCCTTTTATTAAATACTCTTAACATCACTCAGAGACTGACGAGAAGGAAAGCAAGTAATAGCAGGTAGTAAGTCTACCCCTACCGTGACCCTAAACACATACAAGTAGTCATTTAGCTTTCAGTGAATTTGAATGAAGTCAAACCCTAGTAGGTCCAGAAACCACATGTCCCCAGATGGTCCATAACGTGCACGATTTCAAATATTCTGTCTTGTTGTCTTCATGAGGTCATTCATATTTGTCAGACAAGAGAACTGATTTTTGGTTCAGAAAATATGAGAACTCTATTCCTATGCAACCTAATACACACAGAGAAACAGTTGGTCCTCTTTCATCTGCAGCCTTGAACACCAGTAATTTTCATTCACTGTTGTATGGTTGATGTCAAAAAAAAACAAAAAACAAAAAAACAACCCACAACGATTGAAATTTTAAAGCCTGCCCAAGTATGGATATAGCAATGGAGCAGAAACCTTTGTTTCTGTGACCTTTGGAACAGATTAAATGCACTTTCCAAAAGCTTTCTAAAGTATCTAGTGAGAGAGAAAATCAAAAAGATGCAAGCACTATGCACGAGCTTCTATGAAGTGACCACTTTTTATTTCTTTTCTTGTGAACTGACTAGAAGTGAAAAGGTGACCCTTTTATTTCCTGTCAGCGGACCAGGGTTTCAAAGCTTCTGTCTTCTTGTGGACTTAAGGCCAGTGATGACACCAAAGAACCCAATGGGATGTAGCACTTTATTAGAGCTGTTAACCTCCAGATAACTCATCAGAAAGCTGTTTATTTAAGCCACCTAGATAGACAGTTGGTCATTTCCTGAGGCAGTGGTGAACCTGGCCAAACCCCAGCCATGACTGCATTCTGTGCACACTGACTCCAAAGGCTTTGGTTTGTCAAATGTTAAACCAATGAGAGTCATTGTAGAGGTAAGGAGATATATTTGTTCTGAAAGGACAGAGAGCTGCCTGTCACTTGAACAGATGTGGTATGCCAACTTACACACTATTTGGATATGGAAGGGCACCAAAATGTCATTATATTCTGAAGTAAGTGATTTTTGCAATGTTGATTAGGCTTCTCTGACCCCCAGTCCTTGACTTCAAATGATCACTAATATTCATGTCTATTCCAAACTGAACTACTCATTCAAAGAAAAATGAAGCTGCTCCATTTCATCAACTTTTTTTTCCATTTTTGGGAGACAGTAGGAAAAAAAGACCCAATTTAGAATGACAAGACATGTTTCTTAACATGTTAAAGCATATTTTAATATCTTCAAAAGTGGGACATCATTGCTTAAGAAATCTCCTAAAAATGGAATAAGAGGTTTAGTGTTCAGGAAACTTCTGTCTGCTGAGAAAATGAGGAATTGATGGTATTTGTGATATACATTTGTTTAATTGTATACTAAAAAGTTTTATTTTTTTCAGAGTGATACAAATGCTAAGGAAGCTTAAAAGGAAATCAGTGAAGACTTTAAAGTTTAACCAAGTTATGTCGGTTTTATTTTGCATAATCCACAATAGGACTAATCAAACAGCTATATATCCATTTTCCTATATTTGAGGTTGAAGTAAAGGGAAAGTCAGAATTCATATTAACTTGAAGAAAATTATTTGTGGAATACAAAAAGAAGAAATCTTTTCGAGGAGGGGGATTTATTTTTATTCAAACAATTGTTTAAGAGCAGGTTTAGGTTCAAAATGAAATTGAGGAGGAGATACAGAGATTTCCCATATCCCCTTCCCGGACACATGCATAGCCTCTACCACTCTCAATATCCTACACCAGAGTGGAACATTCGTTACCACTAATGACCTGCATTGATACATCACTATCACTCTCCGTAGTTTACATCGTGGTTCACTCTTGGAAGTGTACCTTCTATGGGTTTGGACACATGGATAATGATAAGTATCCATCATTATGGTGTTGCACAAAGTACTTCTACTACTCTAAAAATCTTTGGTTCCACATATTCATCCCTCCCCCAACCCCCCAACTCCTGCAACCATTGCAAAGAAGGAATCTTAAAGAGCTGGTTAGAATTTTTGTGCAGACTACTAGTTAAACCATAATCAAGGTAAGTTGTTAATTCTTTTAAAAATTCAGTGTCTATATTACTTTACTGAATGTATAGCTCCCAGATTATTCCATTTAGGAATTAATATTATGATTCACCTGCTATCCACGCTGTTGCTGCTGGTGGATTTTCCATGTCCTAGGCTATTTGACCAAGTCTGTTTCTAATCTGTTAGAATGTGAAAGAACTTTCCTAGACCAGTAACTAAGCTACCATTCTATTTACTACTGGTTCTGTTCTGATCTGGAATTTCAGTTCCTACAAGTAGACTCTTGTTCTGTTTTCTTTTCTCTGTCCCTGAGCCTTATCTGGACCTTTGTTTTCCTTACCACAGATTCAGTTCTTTTTTTACTCATATAGTGGGTTGAATAATGGACAAAAAAAAGATATGTCTAAGTCTGACCCCTCCCCCAATACCTGTGAATCAACCTTATTTGGAATTAGTGTCTCTCCAGATGTAATTAAGAATCTCAAGATTAGGTCATCCCGAATTTAGGGTGGGCCCTAAATCCAATGACTGGTTAAAAAAAAAAAAAAAAGAGGGAGATTTGAAAAACAGAAACACAGAGAGACACAGGAGAAACACAGAGAGAAAGGCCATGTGAAGACTAAAACAGAGATTAGAATGATCCATCTACAAGTCAAGGAATGTCAAGGATTGCCAGCAGCCACCAGCAGCTAGGAGAACCACAAGGAGCAGATTCTTCCCCAGAGCTTCCAAAGGGAACCAATCCTGCTGACACCTTCAATTCAGACTTCTGGCCTCCAGACTCTGAAAGAATAAATTTCTGTTGTTTTAAGTCACCATGTTTGTGGTAATTTGTTATGGCAACCCTAGGAAATTAATATAACAAATCACTGTGAGGATTGAAGTCTTCCTGTGAACTCTTCACATTGAATTGGGACATGGTATCTTAAGAGCTACCTAATATTAACCACAGCATATGTATCTTTTCCTATTTTCTGCTCACACACTTGGCTTGCTTGCCTCCACTACACATACCTGCTAGCCCATTCTGGGCCTCATACATCAACATATTCTGTCCTGGGCATCATGTTCTGCCAGAGAGTCATGATTTCTACTGGGTCTATTGCCCAATGGTTCAGTCCTGCTGAGGGGTAGTTTTTCCTCAAGGAAGGAAAACACAACCTAATTATGATACAGGCAATTTCTGGAAGAACTTGAAAGTCATGGTACTTTGCCCTAAGGGTTTTGCAAAGGTATGGATATTAAGGGGGAAAAAAAGGTGAGGTTGAAGATACCACTATTGTAGTGAGTTGAAAATGGGATTCTTTCTAAATTGGGCTTTCACAAGCCTAGGTAAAAGAAAATGGAGTTCTACTTCATCCATGTAATCAGCAAACTCGCTTCTTATGGGAGGCTGATGCTCTTCCAGAGTTTATTGACAAGTGGCACTTCCACAGCACTCTGGAGGGGGACAAGGAGGCACCTCATGGCTCACGTTCCTCCAACATTCACTGACGGTCTGATATAAGCGAGGCATTGTTCTGAAACTGGAATAGAGCTTTGAACAAAAATGTCTATAAAGAATCCATCTTGATGGAGTTTATACTCATAAGAGAGAAGATGCTCACAGCCGTTTTCTTCATAAGAATTGGCTCAATAAAAGATAGCAATAGCTTGTTGAGCCTGTGAGGTGATGAAGCACCATTTACTTTCTTGAATATTTAGAAAACTGGTTGATTGCACTTAAATGGGATTTTAAAGCTTTGAAATTAGTGTTATCTTCTGAACTTGATAGACCATAAAGCCATGTCTAAGTCACCAATTAAGTAGTTCCATTTTTTAAATGAACAAAAGATCAGATGCATTTCAGTTTTATTCAAGCCAATTAAATTTCACCCAAACAAATGAAGTGTCATTCTCAATGGAACTTTCCTTTGCCTTAGGCTTTTAGCTAACAGACAGTCTCTTTTGTTCGAAGGTATTGACTTTTATAATAGTAAGTGACTGCAAGTATATTTTCAATAGCTCATGGTAAGGGAAGAGGATAGAAGTTTAAAATCTATATATTTCATTTGTAGATTTCCCGAATAAGACAAATTCAAATTAGGTACAATTTAACTATGAGATTTTTCTAAAAGAAACCATTTTTGAAAACTCGCTTGCCTGTGAATCTTTTGTTTTAAAAGCATCTTCATTTAGAGTCTCATCAGAGCACTCTCAATAAAGAGTTTACAAAGTTACCCAAATTACTTAAATTCTTTCCAAACCCTTCAAAGGCATAACAGCATCTTGGAAGGGGAAGACTTATCCCACTCTTAATTATTCAGGCTAATGGTGGCCTGCAGTGTGTGAAATGTGATGAAGCATACAGGCCAAGTTCAATAACATCAGGCTGGGTGTCGTGACTGAGAACATCCCTGTGATAAAGATAGGAACTGAGGCTCCATTGGCCATCATGAGTGAACTAATTTTTTATTCCTTAGGCAAACATTGATTGTTGCTCTGTTGGTAAAAAAGAATGATCTTTGAAATAAAAGCTTGTGGTCTATTTTAAGCCTGTTTCTTAGAAAACTCCAACTCTCCTATGATCCTTTTGTTATAGACTTTGTTTACCAGGGAACTTCAAAATATTTGAGAACTGAAATAGACAAGGAAGTTTGACTTGATGACCTGGGAACCATCAAGGGATAAACTCATATAAATTATGGGAAAAAAAACCCATTGTATTGTTTTATTCATGTTTAATCTTAATGTACTCTCATTTTGCTGCCTGATCTGACTATATCATAGCAGGAAAAATATCTAGAGATGCAAGACCTTGATAAATAAATTGATGGCTATGTAAATTCATTTGTCACCTTAAATTTCAAGAGCCACAATTAATTCAGCAGAAAGTTATTGGATCCCTCAATGTGCCAGGCACATTGTTGGACACTGACGTTATGCTACCCTCAGAGAATTTACAGTTAATTGAGAGTCAAGTAAACTGTAAACTACAAAGCACTAGCACAGGTGTGCTTTGATGGAGATAATAAAGAGCATCATGGGAGCACATAGTAATAACTTCTAACTTGAAATGGCTTCTGAATTGCAATTTGAAAGATAAATAGGGTATAGAGGAAAGTTTTCCAGGCAGGGGTATAGTATATATAAAAACACAGAACGCTACAAGTTGATAGTACATATATTGATGTATAAATAGTTTTGCTTGCAAGGGAGTAGGTCTCAAAAGACAAGAGGTAAGAGTTGAAGCTGGAAATGGAGACAAAGGCAAGTAAGTCCTAAAGGGTTTTTTTATGTGTATAATGACTTGGTACTGCTGTTGCAATCCCATAGCCAAAGTGCCTGGTACATTCCTAATTCAGAAGTAGGGACTGGAACATGCTGACAGAGAAAAGACAAAGGCATAGCTAATACCTAATCACATAAAAGTTGTTCTGCTAGAAGCATGGGTGAAAGAACCCCCATCCTATCTTTGGAACATTTCACATATTCCACGAAGAAAACCCTAAGAGAGGGCAAGTCAACCGATCATATTATCACACAATCATCTAGAACCTTAATATTCAAAGTTTGCCCACAAATAGCTTTTATCATCACCGGGGAGCTTGTTAGAAATGCTGTGGCTCAGGCCACAACCTAGCCCTACTTAATCAGGATTTCTAGCTAACAGGATCCATAGGTGATTCTTGAGCACATTAGCATTGGGGGACCAATGATCTACAGCAGATCTGATCTACAGCAGATCTCTCAACCCCAGATGCACATTAGAAACACCTGAGGAGAGTTTAAAAAATACAAAGGGAAGGTACATTCTCCAGAGACTGGTTTAGTGGATCAAATACATCACTGGGTTTGTAAACTTGGATCATTGGGTAAATGATATCTCCAGGCATCAGATAGAAAATAAAGGAGAAACAGAGACAATGTAGGGTTTGGTTTGACACATTAGTTTATGATACCTGTGGGACATACAAAAAGCTATCATAAATTAATAAATAGATATATGGATGCATACATGAAATACTTATGTGAAAATTTTCATTAACCAATGACCAGCTTCAGTCAGGGCTGTGATATCAGAGAGACTCTAAGATACAGATATGAAGATATGTAGAAATTTTGGAGTCATCAAGGGTAGAAGTCATCATCATAGGTATAGGAATACATAAGAATGTGAATAGAATGAGAAAAGTAAAGGCCACAAATAGAATCTCTTGCATAATCAACTTTTAAAGGGTAGGACAAATAAGTTGAGGTAATAACAAGATTAAATTAGGGCATCTAAAGAAGAAGAAAAATCAAGAGAAAAGAGAAACATGTATACCAATGGAAGAGACAGTTTCAAAAGGACATGTTAATAGTGTCAAACACTGCAGCAGAAGAAATACAAGAATTCAATAGTACCCATTGGCTTTACCATCTAAGAGTTCATGTATGACCTTGGCAAGATAATGAATGGGATTGAAGACAGGTTATGATTCATTGAAGAATGAATGGAAAATGAGGCAGTAGAAATATACAGTTTCTATTTCTCTTTCAAAAAGCTTGGCAGTAAAAGGGAAATTATAAAATATGGTGATAGCTAGAAGAAGATGTAGAATTTTAAATCCTAAGCTGCTTTTAGGGACTCCACAACGTTTCAGAGGTTAGAGTGTGGAATCCACTAATTGCAGTGTTCCTAGAGTAAACACACATGCCTCATAAGCATATGTATTTTTCATTATAAATGTTTATGCATCTAGTATATTGTTGTGGAACAAAATTGCCTATTCAAACATGATAGACATCGGTTCTATGATGTAGACAGAGCTATCCTAACATTTCACATAAGAGATTAGTTCAATGATGTGGTCCCACATTTTTAGGTTTCTCTTACATTAGGTTGGCCAATTAAATATTTAGATGAAGAGAAACATGACACTCAGATGGTACCTTTATATAAACACTGTGGTTTGGTCATAACTTTTTACTACTTACAGCTGTGGGACTTGGAAAACCATTCTTTTGGCATAACCTGCTCTACCACAGTGGAAAAAATAGACAAAAAAAATGAAAAGCAATGGGAAAATGATTTAAAATCAGTGATTCTAAATATTTAGTTCTAGTTAACTAACTGGAATTAAAATAAAAAGTTAAAAAATAAAGTTGTAAAAAATTGAAAAAAGAGTATGCTTATCTTGATGGGCACTGAGAAATGTATAGAATTGTTTAATCATTATATTTTACAACTGAAACTAATATAACACTGTATGTTAATTATACATGAATTCAAAAAATAAAGTACTTTTTAGAAGATAAAAATAAATAAATATTTAGTACTGATTAGTGATCTGATTTTTTGTATTAATTTTATTTTTATTAATTAGCTTTATAACACTCACCTATTTTAAATGGTACAATAATCTTTTAAGGTAGGTAGAAAAAGGCATTATCACCAAACTTTTATGAATTTAGAAACTGAAGAGAGGGATGACAAAGCCTAGAACACAGATAACAACTTAAAGAATACTGAAAGGTTACTCCTGCCTTTGAAAATAGGATTACTCTCTCTCAAAAAAAAAAAACAATAAAATAATAAAATAAAATAAATAAAATAAGATTTTAAAAAGGGGTGCCTGGGTGGCTCAGTCGATTTCAGCTCAGGTCATGATCTCAGGGTCATGAGATCGAACCTCATGTCAGGCTTCATGCCCAGCGTGGAGCCTGCTTAAGATTGTCTTGCTCCCTTTCCCTCTGCCCCTCCCCCGCCTTCTCTCTCCCTCTCTCTCTCTCTCTATCTCTATCTCTCAAAAATAAATATATAAATAAAAATAAAATAAAATAGGATCAAACATGCATACTCTTCCAAACTCTCAGAATTGGCTCAATGCTCAATGAGATAATGTGTATTAATGCACTATAAACTCTAAAATATTATCTGAATTTAAGTCCCAGCATTACTAAGTCATATTTTCAGCACCCAGGTCAGTGCCTGACACATACACCCTAAAAATACTCTAGCAGTTAAATAGAAAGGACCTATCTATGAAGAAAGTGTCCTGTGATATGGTGTAATGGTGTCCATTGCAAAGGATCTCAGATATGTCCTAATTATCCCCTAGATTTCCCTCAATAGTCTATTATACCTAATTTTTTGTTTTCAGTGTGAGTAAACCTTGAGTAATTGCTTGGTCCACAGGTGCCTAGACAAAGCCTCTTCATAGATTAAGTTGTTTGGGACAACAATTTTGCCTGGAAAAGACATTTCTATTTCTGAATAGAAAACACCTCCACCTGCACACAGGATTAGAACAATTTTCTAGGTAGCTGTTTTGGGGTCAAGGAACCCTAATGAATTGTGCTCAGATCTAAAACCTTACTTTCTAACATGATACCAGATTCTTTCTGTGAGGAAGGCATTCATTAAAAAACAAAACAAACATTGAGATGCTACTATATTATCCCTTTTACTGAGAGTCAGGAGGCTGAGACCACTGACTTTTTAACAGCATCCTAAGTCCCAAAGCACTGAACTGGTTCTAGAAGACTTGGCCCCAAGGGCATAAGAACTGTGAGCCCCTACCAAATGTTATTATCATATAGTCTCCCTTGCCTCAGGCCACATTCTCTTTGAGGACTCTAAGAATGACACCTGAGTTTCATTTAGAATCTTAACAAGAGCTAATTCCACTAGGTCTCACCTGTCATCAAAAATTAATACCCCTACACTTTGCTTCCTTTTCTTCTTCTACTATTCCACTTTTCTCCAAACTTATCAAAATGTACCACATGGAACTCCACGCCAAATGAATTCCAAGTGTGTGTGTATTACAGTGTTTAAGAACCTGGGCTTTAAAGTCAGATAGAACTTGGGGCACCTGGGGGGTTCTGTCAGTTGGGTGGTCGAATCTTGATTTCAGCTCAGGTCATGGTCTCAGGGTCCTGGAATGGAGCCCCGAGTAGGGCTCCACGCTCAGCCGGGACTCTTCTTGAGGATTCTCTCTCTTCCTCTGCCCCTACCCCCTCTCAAAAATAGATACACCTTTAAAAATAATAATAATAATAAAGTCAGATATAACTGGATTTGAATCCAGGCTCTGTTATTTACTAACTCTGTGACATTGGGCAAGTTATTTAATCTTTTTGAGTTTCAATTTCCCGATCTGAAAAACAAAAGTAATAGCATTGACTTCTTGTTTTTTGGTTGGTTATTTTTTTTGTGTGTGTGATGATTAAATGACACAATGCAGATAGGTCACCTAGCACCGTGCCCAGCACATATGGCCTCAGAATCCTTTTATACATGTTGTGTGGGTTGGTATCAGCAGCCTCACAAACCCTCATTGTACCTTAGTTTTAACTTCTGGAATCTAACTACCAATTCTTGAAGCGTCATCCCAGGACTCCTCAAACGAATTTTGTGTCTGACCCATGGGTTCTATTTTAAATTGGGCTTATACCTGACATCGACATGTTTTCACAAAAGGAAGTAATAGACAGACAGAAGCTTATTCTTACTCATTTGGACTCTCATAAGCCGATAGGCTTTGGCTGCTGCAGGGGTCCCCTTCAGACCAATTCAGCAACACCATAGCATCAAATTCTGTATCATGGCAGAACAGATGAAAGCACGAAAGCCAGACTGCCTGAGCTGAAATCCCTTTTCTGTCTTTAACTATCTGTGCAACCTTGAGCAAGTTACCTGAACTTTCTGTGCCTTAGTTTCTTCAATTGTCACATGGGATAATAGTGATAGTGCCTATTTTGCAGCATTTTTGTGAGACTAAAATGGGTTAATATATGTAAAGTACTTAGAATAATACCTGGAAGATAATAAGCATCTATGGCTATGTGTTCACTTTTACTAAGTACCTGTAATGTTGGATATAATTAATTAATTCTACAAACGTTTACTAATTGGTGATTAGGTACCAACACTACACTCATAGCTAAAAAATAATGCAGGTCCTGACAGTAAAGAGCTTGTAATAAAAAAGACTGTTTTATATTATATATAATATGTACTTATTATATATATAAATATACACATATTATATATACATATATGCACATATACATAACACACATATATAATATGTAATACATACACATACACATATGTACACACATATATCACATATTTTAGGCTATAACAATGCCTGACATTTTATAAGCTGAGATTACCCATCTGTTCCCTTTTGCTTTTTTTTTTTGCCTTTTTAATCAATAATTAAATATAGGTTTATATCTGGACACCACTTGGACCAGCATTCTGTAGGATGGGTGCCAAGAAAGTATCACCTCTAAGTATCTCCCATCACTTGTTACCAAGATCCCTGCATCAAGTCACACTCTTTACTAATCAAATCATTATCTGAAAACCAACAGTAATTGAAGTGGAAAAACTTAAGCCATTTCCTTAATCTGTGAATAGAGACACGGAGACGCATCCTCATGTTGAGTAAACAAGAATGAAATTATGGCTGATTTGAGATGAATTGCTTAAACAATTTCTAGTTTACAGAATACAATGGAAGTAATATTTCAGCCTGGATCTAATTTGAATAACAACAAGTAAATGGACAAAGCTGGTGTTACACCATTTGTGAGATGGGTGAAAATTCTCTTTACAAGGCACCTGTCATCCCTCTTAAAGGTGACTAAGGACCCCCTGCTTGAAGGCGACAGTGCCTTCCTCTTCCCCTCCATAATGAAGCCTGATTTCAGGTGGCTGGCCTTGAGGCTTAGGTTGTTCTTTTGCACAGCAAGGCTGAGGTCCTTTGAAGACCGACAGCAACAGCCACCTCTTAAATCACTACCTATGAAGCAGCTGGTTCTCAATACTCCTGACCAACTCCAGACTGTGGGAACCAGTGGCTTCATTTACCTGGCTCTCAGTGTGCACCCATGCCCCGCCCCCCGACCCTCTGTTTCCTGATCCCTGATCCTCCAGCTTTATCTCTGGATTCATCCTGGTTTCAGAGATGTCCATTGAGAGAGATGAATTCCTGCTCCCCAGTAAGAGCCCTGCTGCCTTCTGAATCAAAGACAGCTTCTGTCAAACCCTGGAGCCTGTTCCTGCCTCTCTTGAGACTCTGATCTTTATTGTCTTAAACAAGGGTTGACAATGGCCAAAGACTGAACTCGGCCCTAGGTCACTAACTCCAGCCCTAGGTTCTCCTCTGCTGCTGACTCAAAAGGGGCATATGGGTGCACTGACCTAGAGACATAAAAGCCTGCTTGGGCCTAATATGAGATACTCCCCAGAGGCGTTTCAGTCAGAGATGGTCCTTTCTAGAACCCACCACAGGTTAGTGGAGATGATGATTATTTGAATATAAGTCATTAGTCTTTATTGAGCGTCCGATATATGTAAAGTAATGGTTTTATTTCATTTTATTCATAAGTGACCCTAAAATGAGAAATCTTTTCCCCCATTAGAGGGTTTTGCAAGGGGATGGGTTAGCCCCGTGATGGGTATAAAGGAGGGCACATACTGCATGGAGCATTGGGTGTTATATGAAAACAATGAATCGTGGAACGCTACATTAAAACTAATGTTGTATTATATGGTAACTAACATAACATAATAAAATTAAATTAAATTTAAAAAATAAAATAAAATAAAGATGAGAAAAGTGAGGGAATGTTCTTAAACAGTACAATATCACCCTAAGACTGTGTTCTTTCTACCTCTTTGCAAGAGGGAGCTCTCTTTTTGCTCCTCAATCACACCATTATCAGTGGCTTCCAACGCACACCAAGGGTAAGGCTGACCCTATAAGCAACTATAACCAGCCAAGCACAGATGTATTTTTATGCCTAAGCGGGAATTTCTGATCTATGAAAACAGCCTGCAAAGGTGTCAGCAGCCTGAGTTGTCCCAAATTTCATACAATTTATAAAAGGAAAGAAGAAAAGCCAATTGCAGCGCTAAATATAAAATGACCCATGGAGGTGCACCATGGAAGTTGTTCTGCTGTATACGGTGACCTTGAAATTGGAAAACAGGTCATTCCTTGACAACAGTATTTTTTTAAGTTAATTGATTTGACAAAATAGCAACAAATTAACCACTCAGTTGTGTTGTTTTTTTTTTAATTCCAACAAATGACCAAAGATATGTGCCCTTCTGTCATCCTAGTTTAGCTTATTAAGCAGGCAGCAGGAATCCAAATCAGCGAAGACAATGCATTATACAAGTGGCATCAAATTTATGCGACCCATTGTAGTACTGATGAAGACAGTTTTCCTTTACTTGCCTGCACTGTGTCTTGCGATATTCTAGAAAAGGATGCTTCCTTTTGTTTTGGAATCATGAGTATAGAGTTACCTGCTAAGAAAAGATTTTCCATCTCTGTGGATATATTCCAGGTAACTTCTCTGAAATAAGTTATTCCCAAATAACCGTTTAAAGTTCTGCATCATTAGTTGAATACTGAGGTTACCCTCAACATAGCACACTGATGTTACTTTGGGAAGACAAATGAAAAATCCTTTAATTCTAGAAAATGAGTTAGTATGTTTTTAGTTTTAGAACAGGTTTTGATAACGTGATTTTTATGCATGATCAGGGGATAGCTGTAAGCATACACTTGTAAAATAGTAATCCACATATTGTCCTTTAGTCTGGAACTGGTGCTATGTTGGTCTACATTTGAAAATTCAGGGAAGGAGTAGAATATCTTAACCTTTGATCTCCATTAGTCATTCAGCATGAAATATCACATTTTCAATGTAATTCTACAAAGATTACATTCTTAGGATGCCTCCCCACCTTACTTCTTTCCAGCTCTGGCAATAGTGTGATTGATTATACTCAGATATTCTTTGTATTTTCATTAAATGTATTGTCCCTCCTTTCCCCACCAATGTACATGGAAGTCAGCAGTGGGCATCACTGGAGTTATTCTGGGTTCTGTAAGTGGTATACAGCATTTACTTTGGTTGTTACAAGGTAGGGTATTATGTTAGGGTTTTCCAGAGAAACAGAACCAACAGATAGATGATAGATAGATAGATAGATAGATAGATAGATAGATAGATAGATAGATAGATAGATAAAGTGAAATTTGTTATAAGGAATTGGCTCCTGTAATTATGGAGGCTGAGAAGTCCCACCATCTGCTATCTGAAAGCTAGAGACCCAGGAAAGGTAGTGGTGAAAATGCCAATCCAAATCTGAAGTCCTGAGAACCAGAAGCACCATCAGGTGTCCATTTCAGTCCAGAGAACTTCCAACACAAATGTCCTAGCTCAATAGTCAGGTGGGGAGAGCAAATTCAACCTTCCTCTACATTTTTGTCCTATTCAGGTCCTCCATGGATTGGATGATGCCCCCCCACTGGGGAGGGCATCCTCTTTATTATTCAGTTTACCGATGCAAATGCTAATCTTTTCCAAAAATATCCTGACAGACATAACCAGAAACAATGTTTAACCAGATAGGTGGACATCCTGTGGCCTAGTCAAGTTGACACATGAAATTAACCTTCAGAAATATACCATTATATATGCAATGAAATTTCTTAGGGCAAAATAACAGTGGACATGCTCTATTTGGTAACACTTGAGGCCCTAGAGCATCTATCCATCTGTGCTATGGGGTATATTCAAAGAGTGTCTGAAGAGAATATTGGTTCTTCTTGAAATCTGCCTCTGGATCCCTTGGTGTAGAGGTGGGGCACGAGGAGGGCAGAGGCCTCCTTTTCACCTGTTCTGTTTCTAGCTCTGATTTTTTTTTTTTTTAAGGACTATAGCTCTGATGAGCTACACTCTGGGTACTTGCCAGGAAATGTGATCTCAAGCTCACTGCTATTTATTAGTTATCAAAACTTGACCAAGAGAAAAAATACTCAAGGCAATTGCTTAAAGAACAACTATTTTCCCTTTCTCTAGGTAGTCTAAGATATGCCCCTAAAGCAGGGCTAGGTTAAACACTTTAAAGGCCATAAGAACTGAGAACATAGGCAATTTGAAATAAATCATTCTTCAAAATTACATAAAACATAAGTGAATCCTAAAAATAAAAATCTCTTTTTTCTTGGTTTTCTGATTGGATAAATTTGCTTTTCTTTTTTTAATAGACAAATAATTTGCTGGTGCCTTAAACACTAGCTGAGACTGCCCATGGAGTAACCTAGCACTCTCTGGGAATTAAGCCAAATGAGCAGAGGGAGGGGTGATGACACTGAATTATATTGACCCCCACCATCTACCACTAGAAAATCAGTAGAACTGATTTTCATGAATTATTTCTTGGCAAGAAGCCATCCATCTCTGCTAAGGGATCATTTTAAAGAAAGGCTTATCATCACATATATCATGAGTACGTTGTTTAGGACACTCTCATACAGGTCATATATATTTTATGAGCTTTGCATATTATGGATTTTGTGACTCATGCAACCGCTCAAGTTCCTTTTTTCAACCACCCTTGGCTGGCGCACGGGTAATGATGACAATGTTCTCCGTCTCCTCCATTTGGTGATCCCATCCCTGATTTTCTGCCATCCACTCACTCCATTGTTATCTTTTTATCTTTCTATATGCAATCCTCTAACATCCTTAAATCCTCTATAAGACAACAAGTTATATATAAATAGGTTTACCTCTAGTTAAGTAACACAATTTTTGTACCTCTTCTCCAACGTTTTATCTCCTAGACAGGCAGGCATCTTGTGACATCAACTTAAATAAAATGTGCTGGATTAATTTTAAAATACCTTTTATAACATTCACTTAGTCTAAATGGTGATGTGGGTGTTTTTTTATTACTTTTTTATATATTTCTTAATTTTCAAAATTTCTTTGGTGAATATGCATCAATTTTATAATCTAAAAAAATTAGAAAAGTCATTTACCATAGTTCTCCACTGTATAATTAGGTAATAACATGAAAATTCTTCATTCAGATTTTGGGAGGTTAACATAAATCAGTGTGACATTTAAATTTCAGTTTATGTTTATCTAATATATTTGGCATTTCATACTTCCCAATGATTCAGCATGAATAACCAAATAACTTTAAAATTATTCCTGAGATCCATTTTTATTTTAATATTAGCAGACTAACATTATATTTCAAACTTCCAGTTATAAGCATGTTTTGAGTCCTAAATGTGGCTTTATGGATATTATTGATAAACTTTCTTATGAAAAAAAATCCAATCGTCCAAGTGGGCTGTAATGCTTTGAGTATTACCCAGGGGAACACCTCTGATTCTCAGAGATGAGATGGAAAAAGGAAATGTCATCAGCCCCCACTGAATCCCACCATCAGTCTGGGAGATGTCAAGGCACTCAGTAAATAGAAAAATGTAAAATAAATACCTTCAGAAGTTCCAAAGGCTACAATCTAAGTGTTTTCAAGACAGAAAAATCACACTCTAATATAAACTTCAGCCCCTGTCTGCTATGGTAAGTTTTAAAGCCCAGTTCACTCAGGGACTGTTTTGGTTGGAGGCACAGCCACATGAAATAGCACCAGACGACTGATGCAGAGAGAATTCAGGCTAAAGGTCAGTTTTAGTGGTATGAATGCCAGATCGATGTCAGTCACCAATTAGGTTCTGAATTCCAACTGTGAATCTGTCTTAAGAGAAGGGGCAATCCTTGAGCATCCTGAGAGGCAAACTGAAGAAGCAGAAAGAACATCAGAAGGGAGCGAAGAGACCAAACTTTATGATTTGCCCAAGTAATTTTACCACTAGGAGCCTTGGTGTCCTTTTCTATACTATGAGGTGATTGAATTATGTGATCTCTAAGTATCCTTCCATAACTACAGTTCAACAAACTCTTCAGTTGAAATAGTGTTCTCCCCTCGCCCAGGCTTTATCCAGTAGCCATCAAATGGCCATTAACTCTGGTAACCAGTCATTGTGCTTATACACGGAAAATTGACCTCATTGGTGTCCCCTTGGATTCAAAATTGCTGGTGATAAACTCCCTAGAAGTAATTATTCCTGCTACCCTGGTGTGCAGCTCCAATTTATGGCAATTACATATGATTAGTCATAGCTTCCTTATCCTTTTACTCTTTAGGTTTTAGCATTCAGAAAGGGCAGTCATTCCAGAAAGTCACTGTGCATTAGAATAAATACATCTGGGCTTCCAATAAAGAATATCTCTTAATTCTTTTCTGATAATTGCAGAGAAAGGATGGGCCCTTATTTTCTACATCACTAGCAAAATTGCCTACCACTCAGGCTGGCAGAATTTTTGCCAAAAATAGAGAACTAAATCGAAAGAAAATCCTAGAGGACCTTGAGATTAATTTTATGTATTTTATTTTTAAATTACCACTGATAAATATTTCTGTTCTTTGAGGTTTCAGCTGTTATCCTATGGCTTGTCTTTCTGTTTTCATTTCAGCAGATAATTGCCTGCCTCAGGATATTGTTTCTTTATAGACAGAGATTTCTCATATCAGATTTTAAGTGCTTTCTGAAATTAACTCTTGAGCTCCCACTTTGGCACAAACGGGAATCAGACTCTAGTGAAGACCTGTGTAGGGGTGTTGCAGATTTCTCCTCTTTTCTGCTTTCACCAAATATGAATATGTGTACTTGGTTCTTGATGATACTGAGGAGCTTATTGGGAAAATAATACCACATGCACAACATTGAAGCACGCCGTTTAGTTTACACTCTCTGAATCATTTTCCTTTCACCTGTACTCCCAAGCCTGTAGAAAAACACTAAGCTGTAGTGGGGTTTTTTTTTTTTTGCTACACTGTAGCAAAGAATAGGTGCTACATAAACATCTATTGATAGGATAAATGAATGAATGAACACCTGCGAGTATTTTCACTGATATCTTTTTTTTTAAGTCATGTACAAAACACTCGTGCCACCATGCATACCTCTATAACACGAGCTATTTAGTGGGTCAATAAAATAAACAAATTTAGCTTTAACTTTCAATATCCTTCCTAGGATTGTTAGAGTGTTGAAGTATAAATTAATGCATGGGATTTCTGGACCTTTTCCTTTTGGGTATCTGTAACTTTAGAAGGCCTTCATGGGGAAAGTCACTAAAGAGCATTTCATCTAGCAAGAAAAAGGAAGTGACCCTGGAACTGAAAGAGATCTTAGAGATCATTTTAGGCCAGGGGCCCCTCACCCACTGTCCACAGGTTAAATGTAGTCCAGATAGACCTCTGTACTTAAAAGTGTGATTTGGAAGCCTCTAGTCAGGGCCTGTATTTGGGTTCTCTATGATCCCTGGTACTTGCTGTCTTACACAAGCTGATTCCATATTCCACACAGCGGCCTGGCCCTGTTAGCCCTCGAATTTGTGACTTCTGAGTTAGGACAGCACCCTAAAGGGCACCTGGGTGGCTCAGTTGGTTAAGCGACTGACTGCCTTCGGCTCAGGTCATGATCCTGGAGTCCCAGGATCGAGTCCCGCATCAGGCTCCCTGCTCAGCGGGGAGTCTGCTTCTCCCTCTGACCCTCTTCCCTCTCGTGGTCTCTGTCTCTCATTCTCTCTCTCAAATAAATAAATAAAATCTTTGAAAAAAAAAAAAGGACAGCACCCTAAAGGCTGTGACAACTCCTAAAGGCTATGACAACTAGGGTTCTAAGAAGGGCACCAAGGGGGGGGGGGTGCCTGGGTGGCTCAGTCGTTAAGTGTCTGTCTTAGGCTCAGTCATGATCTCGGGGTCCTGGGATCGAGCCCTGCGTCCAGCTCTCTGCTTCGCAGGAAGCCTGCTTCTCCCTCTCCCACTCCCCCTGCTTGTGTTCCCTCTCTCACTGTGTCTCTCTCTGTCAAATAAATAAATAAAATCTTTAAAAAAAGAAAAAAGAAGAAGGGCACTAAGAGAGAAGGAGATTAGAGCAGAGCCTCCGCATTGGACTCTAGTCTCAGGACATTTCAAATAAGCAATGAGAGTTTGGTTTTCAAGCAGCGAGAGAAGAAGAGCTAAAAACTTGTGGATTGGCCTCCCAATTTTTAACTCCACAGGAGGTATGTATATTAGATATCAAAAACACAGTTTATTTAACTGCAAAGGAAATTAGGCCCAGAGTGGCTTAAGACCACATTGCCACCAAGGGCAGAACCTCTACATGGTCAACTGTGCCCAGTTATCTGACCAGAATGATGGGCAATGCCCTGTGGCCATGGTTCTCAACCAGGAGAGATTTTGTCCCCCCAGGGGATATTTCAATAATTTCTGGAGACATTTTCAGACATCACAGCCACAGAGGGGGTTCTGGTCTAGTGGGTAATGGCCAGGAATGCTGCTGAACACCCAGTAAAGCACAAGATGGCCCCCCTCGCAAGTTATTATTGGGCCCAAAATGTCAGTAGTGCAAAGTGGAGAAACCCTATTCTAGACAATAAAGCAAGCAGGAACAACAAAAACCATTTTTTGGAGGGGTGGAAAGGGAGGTGGGATGTGATAAATAAGCCTATAAAATCTTCATCTGTCCCTGTCCCTTGATCTCTGATACATGCTGTTCTACTATGCTACACTTAGCAAGTGGGTAAAATGAAATTCATGGAAGAAAATGCCTATTTGGGGAACAATCAGTCAAGAACACGGTAGGAACAATTTGGGCCCTTAACCTTTCTCATCTCAGACCTTCCCTACACTTTTTCATCTGTAAATTGAGGGTAATAAGAACACCCTCCTCATAGGAAAATTAAATGACCAAGTGCCTGGCTCGTAGATAGCATTTAGTAAATGTTACCTATGATCAGTGTTGAATTTCATCTCCCCCGTGGCCCCCAGGAAGGAAGATCTTGTATCCTAGTTTTATAGATGAAATAACTGAAAGTCAGAGACTATCCTGCAGCGTTGGCAGCAGCGACAAGCTCAGAGTAGACAGGGGGTGCAGCAGGGAGGAGGCATATCTCACCTACCCCCGCCCCACCATGCCTCCATGGTTCGCTCTCTTCTCTTTCACACACAGGCACACCCCACAAGGAGAACATGATTACAACATGAAAACTCTCTCTGGTGGGGCGCCTGGGTGGCTCAGTCGGTTAAGCATCTGCCTTTGGCTCAGGTCATGGTCCCAGGGTCCTGGGATCAAGCCCCGCATCAGGCTCCCTGCTCAGCGGGCAGTCTGCTTCTCCCTCTCCCCCTGCCCTCCACCCCGCTTGTGCTCTCTTTCTGTCAAATAAATAAACAAAATCTTAAAAAAAAAGAAAACTCTCTCTGGGACATGTGGCTCACCATTTGTATTTTAGTTTTTGTGTCTGTTTTAATGACCAAATAAATAGTTTAACATTTAAACTGTTTCAGAACAAATAAAACTTTGACTTTTTTTCATAATGTATGTGGCTTACTTCATGCACTGTAATGTTTCATGTTCTATCGAAGCTTAGATGAAAATACAGCCCCACAATTAAGTGATTAATTGCAAAGAGAAACACAGTTAACTTTACTGGTGTATATTACCTTCATCAAGTGATCAAAGTTAACACACCAAAACTGAGACAAACATCATTTGCCTCCTAATATCATGCACTGAAAACACACTGACCCTCAAATTATATTCTGGCCAAAGAATAAAACAGGCAAACTGAAATTGTCCTATTCTCTTCAAAAATATCAAGGTCATAAAGACAAAAAAAATGGAAGAGATAATACTATCCCAATTAAAAAAAAATTTAAAGAGACATGCCAAGTAAATATAATGTGTGAGCCTGGATTGGATCCTGGACCAGGAGGGGCAATAGTTATAAAGGACTTTATTAGAACCACTGATGTGAATTAATATACACTTGGATTATGTAACAGCATTTTATCAGTGTTAAATTTTCTGATGTTGGTTTTTCTACTGTGGTTAGGGAAGAGAATGTCGTTATTCCTAAGGACATGAACTATTTAGAGTTAAAGGCAGTTGTAATACTGGTAAACCAGCTCTCTGGAAACAAATAACAGTAAGTCAAAACCCCAGTTTGTAGTGTTTGTTTATTTCTGTGGTGTAAATGCTCCCACCATGGCCAATTTTAGGATACCAATGAGAAGTCACTGAGTACAGAATTGGGAAGACGTATGTGCCATATATTATGTATATTATTATAACTATATAAATTATATGTATTATAAATTATATTTATATATAAATGTCTATTATTATATACATGTAACCACATATATTACACTATATATACACATGCATATATTATACATGTGTGTGTATATATACCTGCATTATATATGTAATCTGTACGTATAGTAAATGAGATAAAGCAAATATAGGAAAATATTAAGAGAATATAAAGGGATTGGGGCACCTGGGTGGCTCAGTTGGTTAAACATTTGCCTTCGGCTCAGGTCATGGTCCTGGGGCCCTGGGATCAAGCCCTGCATCGGGCTCCCTGCTCCGCGGGGAGCCTGCTTCTCCCTCTCCCTCTACCCCTCCCCCTGCTTGTTCTCTCTCTCTGGCTCACTCTCACTCTGTCAAATAAATAATAAAATCTTTTTTAAAAAGAGAAAATATAAAGAGCATAATGATAATCCTTTGTACTATACTTGATTTTTTTCTGTAAATTTAAAATTGTACCAAAATAGTAAAGTTCAAAACCTACAGATGGTTACAAAAAAAGTTTCTCCAGGTTGTGGGGATGTTCTGCAACATTTTAAGGGAGCATTATAAACTGATTACAACCCACAGGGAGCACATTTTGATGCTGTGCTTCAGAGACATTGAGTAAATTACTTAAAGTCAGTAACATTTCATCTTATGCAGGGGGTTAAGTGTTAAAGTCAATGAATATCTTATAGCATGAAAAACACCCTTGGGATGCCTTACGTCTTCCATTAAGATGGTACAGTACTGGCCTTCAGTGAATCCAGCCCAGCCAGCATTTGCTTCTTTAATAGAACCCCAGATGGAGAAGTTTAAGGACCACATTTTAACTTAAAAAAATAAATACTTCTTTACCATTTAAACACTGGGACCACACTCAGCACTGAGAGATACTCATGACATAAGAGATGACTGGGCACATATCCAACTAAAGAGATAACAGATGCATTGCTCCCACACTCCCAGGCATATGCTTATGGAGATGAATGGTGAATGGAAGAGGACCCTATTCAAATTTCTCTCTCTTTCTCTCTCTCCCTACTGCCTCTCTTGCTCTCTTGTTCTCCACCTCCTGCAATTATAAGTTTCAGAGTCAGAACCCCTCTACCCATAGGCTTATTCTCTCCTTCTACCTCACATCTGTCTCTAGAGGATGCCAGAGTTGAGGACCACCTCAGGGAGACCCTACATTCAAAGGCTAAAGAAGGAAAGATACCAACGCTGGAGAAAGATGGGAGGAGATTGATATTCATCCAATTTGTGGGAGCTAAGAGGGCAGAAGTGTTGCTGAATAGTACCAAGTGGTATTATAAAAGTCAGGAAAGTGAGAACTGGAAAAGATCATAGGATCGAGCAACTAGGTGATCACGTGGTCCACCAAAAATGAGATGTCGTTAGAGTAATAGGAGCAAAAGCCAGATATAAGTGATGAGCCGATGATGAGGAAAAATTACAGTGAGCATCCACTGTGGAGAGCAAAGGAAATTGAGTGATTACAGTTCAGAGGGATAAGAGTCGTTGTTTGTTTTCCAGACTTTTTCCCCTTACTCCCCTAAGTTCACTGTGACCACATCATAAAAATGGCTTTGCAGTTGTCTATGCACCAGGGTAGTAGTGCTCCTAAAACTTTAAGTTATTCGGGTCCATTCATGGTGTAAAGCTATGCTCATGAGACCTATGACTTTGTGGAGAAATACAACTTGAAAGAAATCCAGTAGTCTGTGCAAACAATGAACTCACAGAATGGGTAGCTGCAAATATATTCCTCATGGGTACCCTATGTTAGAGTCTCACTGGATAAGGGCAGAGCCCTGAGGACTGAGTTGGCCCATCAGATAACATCAAAGGAGCACATTTCCCCTCCACTCCGTGGAACTTACTCCCACTACCACCTGACATGTCTGCTTATTGTCATGGGCTGGCTTTTCTACATTCATCCCAGAGAGTAAATAGCTCATAAATGTGAGGTTGTCTGCACATGATATATAGCCTTCAACCTCCCACAGCATCCCTCTTGTGAAGCACTTTAACGAGTTAGCTGATCACCAGCTTGATAAAGCCCCCCCACCCCAACCCCATATTTATATAATTATGATCCAATTCATTAGTAAATTACTTGTTAATGCACTTAACTCAGAAGTACTCTTGAGAGAGCATTTATTGCCCTGGCTTTAAATCACTCAACCAAGCAAATGAACAAGAAAATAGCAACATCTTTAGTAGATAAAGATAGCAGTAATATTATAGAATTATACATTTCTGCTTTGGTAAGTAAAACACAAAGTTAATATTTTTAAGTAGTAACAATGGTCACTTTTATGAAAGTCCTGTATCCCTCTAAAACTATGCAGATAGCCCACTCCTAACCCATTTAATGATCACCATGCTCCTGATTTTTCTCCTCACTACTCTGTGCCTCACCACTATTGTTGCTTCCTTAAATAGAAAACTTCCTTCTCACTGCAGAAAGTGTGACCAGATTTTTGGTTCGGGAAAATAACATCAAAATATTTGGATGCAAGCAAGCTGATTACCAAACATCAGAAAACTGTAAACTGTCAATCATTTTTGGGTTTTGCTGAAGTTTTTTGCAAACCTATATCTTATTGCAATTTAGAATATCCTTCTCAAAGATATTTGCAAATGACGTATCAGATAAAGGGCTAGTATCCAAAATCTATAAAGAACTTCTTAAGCTCAACACCCAAAGAACAAATGATCCAATCAAGAAATGTGCAGAAGACATGAACAGACATTTTTCCAAAGAAGACATCCAAATGGCCAACAGACACATGAAAAAGTGCTCCACATTGCTCGGCATCAGGGAAATCCAAATCAAAACCTCAATGAGATACCACCTCACACCCATCAGAATGGCTAAAATTAACAAGTAAGGAAACAACAGATGTTGGCAGGGATGCGGAGAAAGGGGAACCCTCCTACACTGTTGGTGGGAATGCAAGCTGGTGCAGCCACTCTGGAAAACAGTATGGAGGTTCCTCAAAAAGTTGAAAATAGAGCTACCATATGATCCAGGAATTGCACTACTGGGTATTTACCCCAAAGATACAAATGTAGGGATCCGAAGGGGTACGTGCACCCCAGTGTTTATAGCAGCAATGTCCACAATAGCCAAACTGTGGAAAGAGCCAAGATGTCCATCGACAGATGAATGGATAAAGAAGTGGTATATATATATATATATATACAATGGAATATTATGCAGCCATCAAAAGGAATGAGATCTTCCCATTTGCAATGATGTGGTTGGAACTGGAGGGTGTTATGCTGAGCGAAATAAGTCAATCAGAGAAAGACATATATCATATGACCCCACTGATATGAGGAATTCTTAATCTCAGGAAACAAACTAAGGGTTGCTGGAGTGGGGGTGGGGTGGGAGGGATGGTGTGGCTGGGTGATACACATTGGGGAGGGTATGTGCTATGGTGAGTGCTGTGAATTGTGCAAGACTGTTGAGTCACAGATCTGTACCTCTGAAACAAATAATACAATATATGTTAAAAAAAAAAAAAGAAGAAGAAGATAGCAGGAAGGGAAGAATGAAAGGGGGAAATTGGAGGGGGAGACGAACCATGAGAAACAATGGACTCTGAAATACAAACTGAGGTTTCTAGAGGGGAGGGGGTGGAGGATGGGTTAGCCTGGTGATGGGTATTAAAGAGGGCACGTTCTGCGTGGAGCACTGGGTGTTATACACAAACAATGAATCATGGAACACTACATCAAAAACTAATGATGTAATGTATGGTGATTAACATAACAATAAAAAAATTAAAAGAAAAAAACTAATGATGTAATGTATGATGATTAACAATAAAAAATTTAAAGAATAACCTTCTCAAGACATTCTCCAGTATAATAATTAAATGTTAACACAATTTTCCACAGTGGCTTGTGTACTTGCTCTGTCGCTCTCCTGAGCATCATTCTGGAAATATCATTAAGTATAAGATTTGAATAACTGGTCATGTAGTTTTCGCAATATTGGGGTTCCTCTTGGTCATGTTAAATTTTCTTCCTTTTCTCTCTGGCAATATATTTGGGTTTTGTTCTGTTTCCTAGGACTGCCATAATAAAGTACCACAAAGTGAGTGACCCTAAATAGAAATTTCTTGCCTCACAATTCTGGAGGCTGGAAATCCAAAAGTAAGGTGTTGGCTGGACCATTCTCTCTTAAAGGGTCTAGTGGAGAATTTCTTCCATGCCTTTACCAGCTTCTGATGTCACCCGTCGTCCTTGACTTGCAGCTGCGTAACTTCAATCTCTGCCTCCATCTGCTTATGGAGTTCTCTCCCTTTGTGTTTCTCTGTGTCCAGATTTCCCTCTCCTCATAAGGATGCCAGTGTGCAGCTGCACCCCACAAGACTCTAAGCCTAGGGTGGGCGATGGTCCAGTGAGGCCAAAGAAGAGACCCAGAGATAGCAATCAAGGCACAGGTTTATTGGGGGAGCTTACATACAAAGAATCCAGGAGCAGCTGACTGGACAAAGCATCCACTGCTGGGATCTACATGCAACAAGTTTTTATATCCTAGCAACTTAGCCAAGCGACTATCAGTGGCCCTTCCCCTCCCTGCATGGCCAGAATTTCTAAGATCAAGGCCTGCCACCTGAACACTCTTCGTTACAAGGGAGATACTCCAGGGTTGGCCATCCCGGGAGCTCCTGACCTTGAACAGTGACTAACACATTCTTCGGCACATTCTGCTTGATGGGAATACAGAGGGAGGCCAGGACTGCTACACTGTCAAGATAGTGATTAACAGAGGCTTTCAGGATGTGCTGGCACAGACTAGCTATCCAGCATATACCATACAGCCAGTCACATCAGGTTAGGACCCACCCCACTGACCTTAACTTAACTTGATTAATCTGCAAAGCCCCAATTTCCAAATAAGGTAACATTTGCAGGTGCTGCAAATCTGGACTTCAGCCTATCTTTTTTTTGGAGGGGACACAACTCAACCTATAACAGATTTGTTCATCACAGTACAGTTAATTACCCTCACTAGTATGGTCACAGCAATACTGCCCAGCTGAAGTTTAAACTACTGGTGAGTGGATCAAGTTGCTCTTTTTACACTACGTAGTGTCCCAGGATGGTGGACATCATGTTGTAGTCAGCCCCACCACCAATGTCTCCGTGGACTGTAGCACCCAGACATCTGGAAACATCGAGGATGTTAGGCATTAATTCCATTTTTTGGTCACTGTGTAGTCCTAACCTGTTTCACTTTGTAATGCTTCATAAGGACTCAAAGTCACATGAGTTCTTGGAAACCTAATACATGTATGAAACAAAATTTTTTTAATTTTATTATGTTATGTTAATCACCATACATTACATTAGTTTTTATTTATTTATTATTATGTTATGTTAATCACCATACATTACATCATTAGTTTTTGGTGTAGTGTTCCATGATTCATTGTTTGCCTATAACACTGGGTGTTATACATCATTAGTTTTTGATGTAGTGTTCCATGATTCATTGTTTACGTATAACACCCAGTGCTCCATGCAGAATGAGCCCTCTTTAATACCCATCACCAGGCTAACCCATCCCCCCACAACTCTCCCCTCTAGAACCATCAGTTTGTTTTACAGAGTCCATAGTCTTTCATGGTTCGTCTCCCCCTCCTATTCCCCCCCTCATTTTTCCCTTCCTGCTATCTTCTTCCTTTTTTTTTATTTTTACATAATGTATTATTTGTTTCAGAGGTACAGGTCTGTGATTCAACAGTCTTATACAATTCACAGCGCTCACCATAGCACACACCCTCCCCAATGTCCATCACCCAGCCACCCCATCCCTCCATCCCCCACCATTCCTGCAACCCTCAGCTTGTTTCCTGAGATTAAGAATTCCTCATATCAGTGAGGTCATATGATACATGTCTTTCTCTGACTGACTTATTTCGCTCAGCATAACACCCTCCAGTTCCATCCATGTCGTTGCAATGGCAATATTTCATTCCTTTTGATGGCTGCATAATATTCCATTGTGTATATATACCACATCTTCTTTATCCATTCATCTGTCGATGGACATCTTGGCTCTTTCCACAGTTTGGCTCTTGTGGACATTGCTGCTATAAACTTTGGGGTGCACATACCCCTTCGGATCCCTACATTTGTATCTTTGAGGTAAATACCCAGTAGTGCAATTGCTGGATCATATGGTAGCTCTATTTTCAACTGTTTGAGGAACCTCCATACTCTTTTCCAGAGTGGCTGCACCAGCTTGCATTCCCACCAACAGTGTAGGAGGGTTCCCCTTTCTCTGCATCCCCGCCAGCATCTGTCGATGAAACAAAATTCTAACTAGCACCTTTTACGCAGCTTCTGCTGCCCACTTGTTTATTGTTTTCACTTTCTATTTCCAAAGTAATACATATTCATTGCAATAGATCAAAGAATATAGAAGAGTATAAAAGAGTTACTATTAATCTCTTTCTCCCCTTTTCAGCCCCAGGCCCACGAGGTACCAAACGTAATCTTTCCACATCTTTCCAATGCTCATAAATAAACATAAAAGCATATATGGTCATATAGGATTTTTTTTCACCTCTATCAATAAAAGGATTGTGGTATGCATATTAATCTACAGCTTGATTTTTCATTTCATATATTCAAAAATACCTTTCAAGGTCAATATGTGTAAATTTAATGCATTTTTATATCAATATAGTAATTCCTAGTATTGCCACCCCATAACTTATTCAACCATTGAGCTGGAAGTTCAGATCTCAGCTATTTCCTGCAGCAAACATGTTTGTCCTTACCTACTATTACAGCTGTCAAATAAGTTCTTAAAAGTTGGATTCCTGGGTCAAAGGATATATGCATTTTAAACTTTGTATGAGATTACAGCAATTCACATGGCATCTCCCCACACTCTCACCAGCACTAAAGTTATCAATAACCTTTCTTGAGTAAATGTTCTTGTATTTTTTCATTTGAATCTTTGGTGCTTGCTTATGGAAGTCACATTGCACACTACTCAGCAAATACACAGACTTTCCCATTAGAGGCGTCTGTTCTCTCTGTAAACAAAGCCAGGTGTTCTTGCTCACAGACCCTACACATTTGCTAAACACAGGACCTCCACCGCACCAACCAATCAACTCAGCTCCAAGCTAATGTTGCCCACCTGGCTAAAGAAAACCTCCCAGTTCAAACAGCCTCCTATTAGAATGTAGTCCCAGAAATGCCTGGAACTCTCTAGAAGTTGTATGCCTTTTGGGAGTCTCATAGTAGTTAATCTAAATACTTAAGTAGTTAATCTAAATACTCCCTCACAACAAAAATAATTGTTATGTTCTCCATTTTATTACACACATACCCTGCCTTGATTCCAAAGGTTAGACAATTTTTTACAATACAGTTGATATTGATATAAATCCTGATGAAAAGTTTGGAAACATTTCTGTTGCTCTTCAGAAGAATAAAATTGTCCTTAAAATTTTAAATTCTTTTAATGATGTTCTACTTGTCTTATACCTCAATATAACTATGCCCTTGGTATACGTTCTGTTGAAAATTATTCTAGTAATGAGTTAGGGTTTAAATTTTTTAACTAAAATTTCCAAATTTTCTAAACTACTCTAATCTGAAAAAGTTTAACATTTGCTTATGATGTTTCAATCAAATATAAAATGTATATAATTAGACACATTTGATAGAATGTCAACTGAAAATTTTTTAAATATTAGGGAAGTAACATGCTAAAAAGTGTGGATTTATAATAGAACTTTACTTTTTTTTCTTTTGTGGGGGAGGGGTAGAGGGAGAGGGAGAGAATCTTAAGCAGGCTCCATGCCCAGCACAGAGGGGGAGGGGCAGAGGAGAGGGAGAGGGACAAGCTGACTCTCTGATGAGCACAGAGCCTCACACAGGGCTCAATCTCACAACCCTGAGATCGTGACCTGAGCCAAAATCAAGAGTCAGAGACTTAACCAACTGAGCCGCCCCAACACCCCTAAAAAATGTGGATTTATAAGTTGCCTGGAAGTTAAATGAGATATTTAGGAATGTAAGTGAACTTATTGGATTTTTTTATAGGACTACAATTTCAATGTAGCAAACTAAGAAAGAAATCTATAATTATTTTCCAAATAACAAGTTCTAGAAAATCTAATAAAAACATCGTTGAAATGGTAAAATTTGCATATAAATTTGGACTTCATATTTCAAAGCTTGTAAATATGTTGTAGAAATGAAAGGAGCTATTTCTTTCAGTTTATGCATGCCTATGAGGGCATGAAAGCTTTAAAAGAACGGAATAGAAGATGTTTCAACATTAGTTTGACTAATTGTTAGCAAGCTACTGATTTCCAGGGTGTCCTCTGGTCATTTTGTCAGTAATTATTAAAGGAGCTAGACTTTATAAAAGTATAAGGTGGAATCGGACAGGACTGAAGAATTCCATTATTTTTTCTAGAAGAATACAGAGCCCAAGAACTGTAAATAACCGAAGACACCATTCCCTTTAGTGTGGCATCCATGTAAGCAGATATACCTTGTTTTTACAGTGATTTGATTTTCCAAATGATTTGATTTGTCCTGAAATACATAGATACAGTACTTAAGGGAAAAACTATTTTCTCCTCTCATTGATTTCCCCTCTGTTTTAGGGCAAAGACGAGTGCCCGATTTCCTCACAAGGAAAGGGTAAACTTGATGCTCTAATGAATAACACAGAGAGGATTGATTAGAGAATCCAGCGATGTTTTATAGAATCCAGTGGTATATGAAGTAGAGCAGCATTTATTAAGCTTTTGAAACCACTGCTTCCTTAAAAATGAATAATGAATTTATTGAAAAGCTAGTTTGGAATGGCAACAATAATAGCACCCAAAATAACAGTGAGCCAGTTTAGTCCCACAGCAGCCCCGCTACTGGGGTATGTGGTTAAGCTAAAAAGAAAACAGAAAAAAAGAAGTGTGTGTCCTGCTCTCAGCTCTGTCCTTCTGTGCATCAGCTTTATACTTAATGGTTGGCTGCCTTCCAGAAAGCTGTTGGAGGCCTCACATGATCACCACAGCCTACAGAGGAAGAACAAGCATCTCTCACGGAAGAGGGAGGAAGAAAGTCAATTTCTTTCATGGAATTATTGTCAAACTTTTTCCTGCAACTGTTTGACCTGAATCGAATCTCTTCACCCATTGCTGTGGCTAGGAGATGGGACGTACACAAGGGCTTACACCAGCCAGCCCCCACCCCTGGAATTAGCTATGTAGGCAATTCTATCCAAACTGAAAAGCTAAGAATGGGGTAGCATTGACCAATATGTGACCAAACTATGATTTCTGAGCTCCATATTGAATTTAATAAATATTGTCTAGGGTCCATTTGAAAGTATATTTATATTCATTTCTATTCTTCATTCTGTCATTTGAATTTATTTCTTCACTAAAATTAACACCCTATTTGGTTAATTCTCATCTTTCTTAATTCTGAAGCTTATTTTACTTTGGATGAGCTTTTATGAGAAGCAGAATTCTAATATGAAAAGATGGTGCCACAATCTGAATGGGTCTTCCCACCTTCTTGCCCTCCAAATTCGTATGTTAAGATCCTAATCCCCAAAGGTGATGGTATGGGAAGTAAGATGGCCATGAGGGCAGCGCCCTCATGAATGGGATTAGTGATCTTACAAAAGAGATCCCTGACCCCTTCTACCATGTAAGATCACAGAGAGAAGCACAAGTCATGAACCAGGAGGAGGTCCCTGACCAGAACACAATCATGCTGGCACCTTGATGGCACCTCGATCTTGGACTTGCTAGGCTCCAGATTGCAAGAAGCAAATTTCTGTAGTTTATAAGCTACAGTCTGTGGTATTTTGATATAGCAGCCCAAAAGGACTAAGACAGATGGTATTAATGCATTTTCCAAATCAAGAAATTCACCAAGGATTTTCAGTTAGTTTAGGCACACAGACAAAAAATTTTTATTGAAAATAAAAATTTAAATAATTTTATTTTGCAGGATTTAACATCATATCACTGATTATGTGCCTGTGTGCCCACCGAAGGGACATAAATCAGCCCCAGCTATTGAAAGGAAATGCATTTACCTAATTTTGTTTCTGTGAAAATTAGTGTTTGGAGGAAGAGTGAATTTAAAGGGTCTCAACAGTTGATGAAACCACTTTTTTGATTCTTCCAAAACTGGTGGTTCTGGAAAGCGTGTGACCACCATCTGCCATCTGCCACCAGGGCCCCAACAGCTGCATCTTGCAACGTTACGCAGCAGTAAAGACGAAGGTTGTTGCAGCACCCAACCGCGTCATAATGGGAGCATGTGGTCCATTTATACAGTCCATTCAAAACCTCAAACATTTATATCCATATTAGACTTACTGTCTATCCGGTTCCTGCCGGCTCCTCCCCAGCGCAGCCCTGCTCTCACTCACTGCCCAGCCCAGGAAGCCTCGCTTTGATGTACTGCTTTGCATCTGTAGCTCCTTCTTCCAGCAGACTTTCTCATCAAGACGCCATCGCTGTGCTGAAGCAGTGAGCTGGAGCTAACTATGGAGATACCTTCATGACCTCTCACTTACTTAGAGCTCGCTGGGTGATGTTGGAGGAGGGGCCTCTCCCAAGTCCCCAAGACTCTTCCACAAGGGCAGTAAACTCCACGCAGATCTCTCTGCCGTTTGCTCTATACCAACAAGAGAATGCTAGTCGTACACAGTATTGAACAAGCAGCAAAGCAAGAGCCAGGGTGGAACCATCTAGTATCTTGTTTTTTCTCATTTTAATCATCTGCCCACTTAACATATGCATGAAAACTTAATCATTTCCAGCCTGCAGCAATGGCTGACAGCAGGAGAGTCTTGAAAGCTGTGAAGCCAATATAAATTTAATGGGTCAAAACAAATTTCTTAGCACCTGTTGGTCTTTAAAGGCTCTTAGCAAGCCGGCCCTCATCTTCCCAGGGGACTTGAAGACAGCCGCTCCTGGATTATTTGGATTTTTCATGGTCTTTTAGCCACTATTCAACAAGTATAATAAAGCACCACATTCATTTATTCTAATATTAATAAAAAGCATGGATCAGTTCCTCCTGAGACTCGAATTCCAAACAGAAATGTTTTACAGAAATTCAATACTCATGAAGCTGATTTCTACATATTGATTTTATATGAACTTCAAAGGGCATAAAAAAATACGAAGTGGAATTTTCAAGAAGATATGCACAAGGTGGCACGAACCAGTTCCAAAAAGATTCGGAAGAAGCTTGCTGCTTTTGTTTTGCCCTATTTTGTTTTGTTTTCCAGCCTTCGAGGAGAAGGCATATTACTCCAAAGCAGGACTTGGTTTTACCCCATTCAGAACACTCCATTCATGCGATTATTTGAGTAGAAGTGGATTTGGAAGTATCACGGAAAGGAAGAGTGTCTGACCAACCAGAGCAATGAGTTTCTTTTGCTTTGGGCCAGGTTTTTTTGTTGTCTTAAGAACCACAGCCGCAGCAATAATGATGTCAACGAGAGCTAAGCGTTTGGAGCACTGAGGTTCGTGATGGGCATTGTGCCAGCGTATATATCATCTTTATGTATACCTTCTGTCTTAAATCTCATCACAACCCTGTTATGCAGTTACGTCCATTATCCTCATTTCATAGAGGAGGTTTACGCCAGGAGAGGTTAAATAACTTCCTCCAGGACCCACAGCTAGCAAAGCAGCAGAGTCAGATTCAGATCCAAGCCCCTCCCACTACCCCGTCTTCCGGCCAGAGTTCATTCTCAACCACCGGCAATTCACATCCTACACTACTATTTTTCCATCTTTCCCTGACGATAAACTTTGGGAAGCAACAGGTTTTAATTGACGGGTCTCATTGTTTTCGGCATTCTCAATGTGTCTTGTTTAAAAAAATTCCCCGAAATATCAGAGAAAAGGCTGTATTTAAGCCCTTCCTGTTATTGGGTATATTAAAACGGCAAGAGTGTTTGAATACATTCCCTAGGCCATTTTTTTTATGTAAGGACCATCTAAAATCATTGCCAATTAAAAACACATGAGGAAATAATTGGTACTGAGCTTGTTTTTTTTATTCCGAATTAGATGACAGGTTTAATTGCTTGATACTGTCCCTGGTTTTTGATGGTAAAATTTCGTTCTCCATAGAGGAATGAAGGAGTGACAAGCTGCCCTTTTCAAGCTCCCAGAACATTTTTCTGTTTCTGGGGATGGATTCTGAATCTTGATTTCAAAGTGATGGAGGGAGTAAAGTGGTCACAAGGAGCGTCTACTTAGAAGTAAGCTAGACTGTGTCCTCTAGGTTAAGTCCCTCCCTTTCTTTTAATTTTTTTTTAAGTAGGCTCCATGCCCAGCGTGGGGTTTGAACTCACAACCCAGAGATCAAGACCTGAACTGAGATCAATAGTTGGAAGCTTAACTGAACCACCCAGGGGCCCCATCCCCCCCCTTCTTTTAAAATTAACAACTTTGAGAGGCATTTTAGACAGGTAGATGTGTATTTCACCCAGAGATAAAAAGTAGGGGTGTATTTGGAAGAACTGTGATTTGCAGAGCCTTTTTCCCCCCAAAATATAAATTTAGACTAATGTGTCACACACTGCAGCCTTTAAGCCTGAAGGATTCAGGTTTTGGAGAGTGCACTGCCCAACACCCTATAGGTGGAGATGAGGGTAGTGCCAGATGATATGAAGGCTTGTGTTCTAACTTGTCCTGGGAAACCGGAGTCTAAACTCCAAGGAGCAGTGGGAACATGATCAAAGCATCTCCTATCTGAGAGAGGGAAATGAGACCTTTCTCCTAAGCCAGGGTTTAGGAGACAGATGGCTTATAAAGGACACTTGTGAAGGGTCATATCAAATAAATCTTCAGACTAGTGAATTTCATGTTTTCTTTTTGCAATTGCCTTATGTTATCCTCAAGTCTTTAATTAAGGTATATTAATTTTGCTTTGGATGAATTTAACAAGGAAAAAAGCTGTTTCTTAGCTTGGGGAAAGTAGAAAAAAAATCCTAGAAAATTTACCAGTCAGAGCTGCCTAGGGCAGTTGTCTGGGGCCATAGATGGCAAGCAACAGCACATCGAAATGCAACAGACCATTCCTGGGAATTGTCTAGATATGTTTCCTAATTGTCACAGGGCTCTCATCTCCTAAGTGGGATATTTCTGAGGGAAGAAAACTGGGCAGAGCTGGAGACTATGCTGTCCACATGGCATGCCGCACTCTAGAAAGGGAATTGGCTGGGTCATCTGCTGTGAACTATCTTGCTGGTGACAACAGCATCTAAAGCTGGCTGGAGGAGAGGCCGTGAAAGGGAAAGAGAGAGTAGGGCATTCTCATTTCCAGATCTGGGAGGCTTTTCTTATTGGTCTTAAAGGAAGAACAATAATTCATCAATGAGTATTAATAACATCTTATATTTATATAAATTATTAAGCTATAATCGTTTTTTTATGTTATGTTAATCACCATACATTACATCATAGTTTTTGATGTAGTGTTCCATGATTCATTGTTTGCGTATAACACCCAGTACATGCCCTCCTTAATACCCATCACCAGGCTAACCCATCCCCCCAACCCCTCCCCTCTGGAACCTTCAGTTTGTTTCTCAGAGTCCATAGTCTCTCATGGCTCATCACCCCCTCCAATTTCCCCTGCTTCATTTTTCCCTTCCTGTTATCTTCTTTTTTTTTTTAACATATAATGTATTATTTGTTTCAGAGGTACAGGTCTGTGATTCAACAGTCTTATACAATTCACAGCGCTCACCATAGCACACACCCTCCCCAATGTCCATCACCCAGCCAGCCCACCCCTCCCACTCCCCACCATTCCAGCAACCCTCAGCTTGTTTCCTGAGATTAAGAATTCCTCATATCAGTGAGATCATATGATACATGTCTTTCTCTGATTGACTTATTTCGCTCAGCATAATACCCTCCAGTTCCATCCACATCGTTGCAAATGGCAATATTTCATTCCTTTTGATGGCTGCATAATATTCCATTGTATATATATATATATAGCACTTCTTCTTTATCTATTCATCTGTCGATGGACATCTTGGCTCTTTCCACAGTTTGGCTATTGTGGACATTGCTGCTATAAACATCGGGGTGCACGTACCCCTTCAGATCTCTACATTTGTATCTTTGGGGTAAATACCCAGTAGTGCAATTGCTGGATCATATGGTAGCTCTATTTTCAACTTTCTGAGGAACCTCCATACTGTTTTCCAGAGTGGCTGCACCAGCTTGCATTCCCACCAACAGTGTAGGAGGGTTTCCCTTTCTCCGCATCCCTGCCAACATCTGTCACTTCCTGAGTCTTAAAAAAAACTACCACTTGTTAGGACTTACTATTTATAGTTACTGTACTAGGTGCTTTACACAGATTAAACTCTGCCGCAACCTTATGAAGCAGATACTATCATTATCCCCATTTTACAGTTGGGGGAATCGAGGCCCAAGATCATACAGTCAAAAAGTAAGGGAGTCCGTGGATTCCAGAGCATGATCTCATTCTCATTACATCATACTGCCTCTTGCTTCACAAAGCACTTCCCAACTTAGAAAATGTGTTTGATCTTCATACAAGGCCTGTAAGGTAAATAGGAAATATGTGGTCACTCTCCATTTTTCATAAAAGGACACTGATGTTCAGAAAAGTTCTATCACATACCCTGACTTGCCTATTGAAGTATTGGCCAAGAAGGGATAGAACCCTATGCTCTTGACTCCTGGTTCTTGAGTTTTTGCCACTCCTTCACAATGAAATGCAACAACATTAATTAGGTACTTAGGTAAATGTCACTTTGCTGGTTCATATAAAGGAGAATTAAACAAACCATGGTCTTGACCCACAAGAAAATGAAAATCTGCACAGGTAGGAAATCATCTCTTTTGTTCTACAGCTGTTTATGGATGACCTAATATGTTACACGTGTCACAGGTGCTGGGGATGATTGATGGTCAGAAGCAGCTGCTTCTCTCTCAGAGCCCTGGTGTAGGAAAAGAGGTGGGCCTTTCCCACAGGGGATGGAGACTGTGGGGAGACAGAAGTTCTTCATTCTGCCTCGCTGGTGTAGGAGGGTAAGTGGATCTGGGAAATCTTCACAGAAGAGGTAACACACAAGGTGCATGTAAATGAGTAACTGGGAATTTTCCAACTGAGCAAGGCCAGATGCAAACTGCACCTGTGAAGGCCTAGGGAGGGCAAGAGCAGTGCAGCTCATCTGGAGAGTGCTTCAGCCTAGTGAAGTATGACCTGCTTCGGACCAGGTGGGGAGAGGCGGGGCTGGGACCGGTGGACAGACGCCAGGACGAGAAGAGCCTCATTCATCTGTTACAAAGGTTGGTGAGGAGTAGACGGTTGCCAAGAGAAAACGCAAGTGCCAGAAAGGCCCTTCTAATTTTAAGGGCCGCCTTTCATTCCCAAAATATAAAGTGGCTAATTTTTTGTTGTTGTCACAAGGCAAATCATTTCACTCTGACCAGAACCAACTGACCAATGGGTCAGGGTCATCAGAATTGTCATAATCCACATTTGTGAATGCTTTCTGGGGTTATATTGTGATGTCTACATTTGGACTAATTTTCTACTGCACCATTTGTTTAAAAATGATCTTCACAGGTGGCTGGCTGCCTGTCAGATGCCTCACCTCTTGTCATGTGCACTGGAAGTTAAAAGGAAAACAAACAAACTCAGGAGCGTGTGTATGCCTGTGTTATAAAAGAGGGTGAAAACAATTATTCACAAAGAACAAAGTCAATTACTTTCATTAAGTATGAGTGGAATGATATGGGGGTGCAGTGGCAGAGAAGTGGGTGAGCAGGTGAAGGAGTTATGCAGAGATGATGACAATTGAGAAAGGACAGGTAAATGCACATCCTCTAATCTGATGCCTACAAACACCTCACCTGCTCTCGTTCTCGGCCTCAGAAAAGCAATTAGAAACCTGGATGTTGGTAGGCAATGTATTTTATTTTGGCCTCTTTTGTATGATATGAAGGAATCCAGAGAATTGTGTGTATGCATGTACATGCAAGCATGCATGTGGTGTGTTATGCATGTGTGTAGGCAGTTAAAATTGCTGGCCTAAAAATCCCGCCGGCCAACGGATTTTTGTAGAATTTTTCTGCCCACCTAGCCAGCTAATTATCCAAAAACTAATTAGGATGTTAAATATAACAAAATGCCCACTTCCAGTAAAAGAACGGGTATAACCACCTAATGCTTATTATATGTACTAATTGGTGAGGGATGAATAAAACAACAAAACATGTCAGGAAACAAATTGTATTTTGCAGAGTGAAGTAGAGGAATCAGATATGACTGTTTCTGGAATATGAACTAACCTGGGAGAGGTGACCCTATTTCCTGATTTAGGGTTTTCTGTGATCAATCTCCCACTGTAACCTCAGAGACAGTAAATGATCTTTGTTCTCTTCAGAAAAGAACAAGTAGGTGGTTGATTTAGAGGCTGTTGGACTGGTTCAATTTCCAGAACAACTGATTTATTGTGGATCTTCCAGAATTGCTCTTTTAATAAGTTTTATTTTGGTTTTAAGGAAGAGCCATGATAAGTAGGATTTCTGGTCCTCTGACCAAGTAGATGAAAATTACCAAAGGACAAGCAACACAGGCTTTCTGATTCCCACTTCTGCCCAGAAGAAGAAAAAAATTGGATCCTGCCGAAATCTAACAAGGACACAGAGCTGCAGTGTTGTTTTGTTCCTGTTGAAGGTCAGATGCAACAAGCTTGGCATCCAAGAAGCAATTCAATTCTGTTTAGGGATTGTATCTGGTAATTACACTCTCCTTAAATCTATGCCTGAGTTGTAAATCGAGAAGAAAACCTTCCAGCAGCCACCCCGTGATCCTTTTTTTAAAAGGGCAATTTCAAAAAATTTCAAGAACCTTCGAGGTGCAGGTAATTCTTTGATATTTAGAAGGACTGCGATTAAAAGTAATTAGATTTAATTATGTGGACATAAGGATTGGTTCTTTAAAAAAATGAAACTAAGTACAATCGTTCATAGTATGTATTTCATTCTGAATGGACTTGTGAATATGTATAAAACAGGCTGGTTGTACCAAAGGTTTTCCCCACAGTCTGCTTTGTACACACTACAGAAGAAAATGAAACCAAGTGGTTTTTGGGGATGAATAAAGGCATTTTTAAACTTTTTTTTACCTCAGGGTTTAAAAATTAAATAAGCAAAATTCAACCTCCCTAAATAGTTAACAAGTGTTGAAACATACTGAGGAAAGATATATTTAAATTCTATAGGAAAGAAATTATATATATATATATATGCATATATATATATATATATATATATATATATATATATATGCTCTCAGTGGAGACTTTGCTCTTTCCTCCCATGGTACTTAAACTCCTAACGTGGTAGCCTGAACCAAGAATAGCAAATACGTTCATGCATAACACCTCTCCACCCTCCCCCATGCATACAGTTATTGTTAGTCAGCCCATTACCATGAGTCTGGACATTACTTAGAAACTCTTCTCAACATAAACTTTCAGACTGTTGCTATGAAGTCACCAGGGCTAGAACTTATGATAAAACAAATTTGCCTCTCTCTACTCATCCCTTCATGAACTTGACTCAATTCCTCTAAATGAGAGGAGTTGTAGAAGCTCAAAGTATTCATTTTGGTGGGAAAATAGACCTTCAGACTGAGCAGCAGAATGGTGGTTTTCCTGCAGGTGGTGAAAATGCGTCTGTTCCTCAATTCTGTCTCATCCAGGATGAGCCCTTTGTTTCACTGGCCACTTCTGTATCCTTCCTGTTGTCTGCTCTTCACCCCCGATTCCTTCTCATCAATTGTTTACTGAAGAACCTAAAATTCCAAGGTTTTCCATTCCTTAGAAGTATATGAGTGCCACCAGAGAAAATAAGAGAAAGGAAAAGTATTTCAGAAGCATTCTTCTTAAGGTTGATAAGACCAAAATATGATTTAGGGCCTTGGACTTCTGTACAAAGGCAGGTGCAAACATCCTATGACATTGTTTTCAACAAATTTTCCAATAGACAATTCCTTTAGCAATTTGAAGATAGCCAAACCTCTTCTAGTTGAACAGTAGGTAGCTAAAAAATTGAGTTTCACACTTATGGTGTCTCGAGGCAATGGAAAGGAGAGTAGCACTTCACTAGCGCCATTTATGTATTGTATTGATTATCTGGTAAAGCTGTCAAAATGCCTTCTTGAGAATCTTAAGAGGGCAGTTGTGCTTCCTCAGGTTTATGTAAGAAGAGGGATTCAAAAATTCTGTGTTCTCCCCTGATGGTATTGTATGATGCAATGAGAAGAAACAGAATTTTGGCAAAAACAGAAAGAAAAAATAGTCTCCAAGGAATTTCTGGTATATAACTAAAATGGAAGTTGAATTTGTTTTATTGTTTTTTCTATTATTAATTTATGATAAATTATAAGGGCATTTGTTAGAGAGCTACATCTTTCTTCATTTGAAACTTCATGTTTGCCTGGTCTTTTTAATGCACCAGTATCATTTGTATCCATAAAAACTCAAAAGCATTCATGCATCTCCCTAGAAAGATGACATGAAAAAGATTCTTGTATTTTTAAAAATTTTATTAATTTATTTGAGAGAGAGAGAGCATGAGCAGGAGGGTGGGGTGAGAGGGAGAAACAGACTCCCCATTGAGCAGGGAGCCCGACATGGGGCTCGATCCCAGGACCCCGGGATCATGACCTGAGCCGAAGGCAGACACTTAACTGACTGAGGCACCCAGGCACCCCGAAAAAAATTCTTTACCACTTTCTGTCTTATAATAGTGCTTAAATTATTTAAAAGTAAAGTAAACAATTCTGGCACTTAAAAAAAAAAATCCCCTTCAAAGCCAAAGGGCAACACGCAGCATTCTTGCAACATACTCTATTTTTGAGTAGAAGTGAGAAGAATCATTACTGACACATACACTCCTAGGCCTTCAAACTGTAGGCCAAGAATGATGAGTGATAACCCATTAGTGCTCCCCAGAATATAGAAGAAATGCTGATGTGGTCACTTAAAAATTTGCCCTGAGAGGGGCGCCTGGGTGGCTTAGCTGGTTAAGTGACTGCCTTCAGCTCAGGTCATGAACCCCGAGTCCTGGGATCAAGTCCCACATTGGGCTCCCAGCTCAGCGGGGAGCCTGCTTCTCCCTCTGACCCTCTCCCCCCTCATGCTGTTTCTCTCTCTCTCTCTCTCTCTCTCTCAAATAAATAAATAAATAAAATCTTAAAAAAAAAAATTTGCCCTGAAAATGCAAACTGGTACGGCCACTCTGAAGAACATTATGGAGGTTCCTCAGAAAGTTAAAAATAGAACTACCCTACGACCCAGCAATTGCACTACTAAGCATTTACCCAGAGGATACAAAAATACAGATTCGAAGGGGTACATGCACCCTGATGTTTATGCAGCATTATCAACAATAGCCAAACTATGGAGAGAGCCCAGATATCCATCAACTGATGAATGGGTAAAGAAGATATGGTGTGTGTGTGTATATATATATATATATATACACACATACACATATACATATGTATACACACACACACACACACACACAATGGAATATTACTCAGACATCAAAAAGAATGAAATTTTGCCATTTGCAATGACATGGATGGAGCTAGAGGGTATTATGCTAAGTGAAATCAGTCTGTCAAAGAAAGACAAATATATGATCTCACTCATATGTGGAATTTAAGAAAGAAAACAGATGAACATATGGGAAGGGGTAGGAGAAGGGAAAGAGGGAAATAAACAATAAGAGACTCTTAATGATAGAGAGCAAACTGAGGATTGATGGAGGGAGTTGGGTGGGGGGAGGGGGTAGATGGGTAAAAGGGTATTAAGGAGGGAACTTTTAATGGTGAGCACTGGGTGTTGTATGTAAGTGATGAGTCACTGAATTCTACTCCAGAAACCAATATTGCATAGTATGTTAACCAGGTAAAATTTAAATTAAAAATCAATTATTAAATAAATAAATAATAAATAATTTGCCCTGAACCAGAGGTTAAGAAAAGTTAAGCCCTTCTGTTGGAACTGGGTATAGATTTGAAAGATCCGGTAAGAAAATTAAAGATTGTTTGCTGGTATGATTAGGTAGTGGGCACTTAATTTCATTTGTCCCCTTGGTTCCAGTAACCAAGAAATATTTGAGTAGTATGGGAGAAAATGCTAAGGTAAAAGGGATATTGTTCTCGTTCTCAAAGAGTTTGGAGTCTTTTAGTGAACACCATTTATGACTATATCAGGGTAAGTCCCAGAATGTTATGTAATTTATGGATAGTTTTGGAACTGTAGAAAATGACAAGGAACAAATAATACTTATTTCCTAGGAATAGATGTTTATACGTTTCAGAAGTTGTTTCTAATGGGAAATATTTTTAAAATAAAGCTTAATATACAATGTTTTTATTTTAACCATAAATAAAGTTAACAGACATTTAATTTTAGTACTGTAAATACTGCTTTTCACTAAGGCAGAAAGTAAAAAAAATATTGAATTTCCTTCCAGTATACAGTAGCTGCCATTTTTTCTTTGTTTATAGTCTATGTTAAAAATTCAGCACAAATAAATGGAAAGACATCTTGTGTTCATGGATTGGAAGACTTAACATATTTAAGATTCAATATTATCCAAAGCAATCTATGGATTTAATGCAATCCCTATCAAAATCCCAATCAAAAATCCCTATCAAAATCCCAACAGTGTTGGCAGAAATAGAAAAAAAAAATCCATCCTAAAAGTCATATGGAATCTAAAGGGATCCCAAATAACCAAACAATCTTTAAAAAGAAGAAAATCAGAAGACTCACACTTTTGATTTCAAAACTTACCACAAAGCTACAGTAATCAAAACAATGTGATGCTGCCACAAAGAGCTATAAATAAATGGAACAGAATAGAAAACCCAGAAATAAACCTGTACATGTATGGTCAAATGATCTTCAACACGGCTGCCAAGACCATTCAATGGGGAAAAGACAGTCTCTTCAACAAATAACTCTGGGAAAACAAAATATCCACATGCAAAAGAATAAAGTTGAACCCTTACCTTACACAATATACAAAAATTGACTCAAAATGGTATCAAAGACCTAAATAAAAAGTTAAAACTATAAAACTCTTAGAAGAAAACTGTAGGGGTGCTGACAACACTGATTCTATCCATCTTTGTCCCTCCATCTTGTTCATGACTACACAATGACCTCCCTCAAGTCTGTGTGTTCCAGGCCCCTTGGTGGTTAATGTATGTCCTGACTGGAATGCAGGAAGGTTTTTTCTAACCTTCCCTAAAGTGGCTCACAGAAGGCACTACTTTAGATAATGAGTACATATAACTGGTGCACAGGTGGTGCCACTTTATTTTTTTTAAGATTTTATTTATTTGAGAGAGAGAGAGAGAGAGCACAAGCAGGGGGAGGGGCAGAGGGAGAGGGACAAGCAGACACCCCACTGATCAGGAAGCCTGGCATGGGGCTCGATCCCAGGACCCAGAGATCCATGACCTGAGCAGAAGGCAGACATTTAACCTACTGAGCCACCCAGCCGCCCTCAGGTGGTGCCACTTTAGATAACTAACCTTTGACCTTGCCACAATGCCCTTTGTTCTCTATAAAAGCTGTGGATTAAGGTTCAGACTTGGTGGAGAAGAGCGGCATAGTATCTGGATCATTCATCTGCCCAATCCACCCCTGTCAGTAAGTTGCCCTGAATAAAACTCTCTGTAAATGATATGGAGAGCCTTCCTTCATTTTTTAATCTCAAGATGCTTTCTCAGTCTGGAGGATACTTTACTGTCCCTCCTCCACCTTCTAACAAAAACATAGGAGAAAAGCTTCATGATATTGGATTTGACAATGATTTCTTGGATATGATGCCAATAGCCCAAGCAAGAAAATAAAAATAAAAATAGATAAATTAGAATTTATCAAATTTTAAAACTTCTGTGCATCAAAGGACAGAATCAACAGAGTAAAAAAAAGGCAACCTACAGAATGGGAGAAAATATTTATAAGTCATATAACTGTTAAAGGCTTAATATCCAGAATATATAAAGAATTCCTACAATTCAACAACAACAAACAATCCAATTAAAAATGGGCAAAGAACTTGAGTTGACATTTCTCCAAAGAGGATATACAAATGGTCAACAAGCACATGAAAAGATGTTCAGTGGTCACCTGGGTGGCTCAGTTGGTTAAGCAACTGCCTTTGGCTCAGGTCATCATCCTGGAGTCCCCGGATCGAGTCCCACATCAGGCATCTGGCTCTGCAGGGAGTCTGCTTCTCCCTCTGACCCTCTCCCCTCTCATGCTCTCTCTCACTTTCTCTCTCTCTCTCGAATAAATAAATACAAATAAAATCTTTATAAAAAAATGTTCAACATCACTGATGATTAGAGAAATGCAAATTAAAACCACGAGACACTACCTCACACACACCAATATGGCTATTCCAGAAACAGAAAGACAGAGAGAGAGAGAAAGAGAGAGGGAATAACAAGTAATAGAGAAGATGTGGAGAAATTGGAACCCTTGGTGGGAATGGGAAGTGGTACACTATGATTCTACTATGTAACACAGTATGGCAACTCCTAAAAAAATTTAAAATACAACTACCATATGATCCAACAATCTTACTTCTGGGCCTGTAGTCAAAAGAATTGAAAGCAGGATCTCAAAGAGATATTTGTACACTCATTATTCACAATAACCAAAAGGTGAAAAGAAGGTAACCTAAGTGTCCACTGAGGGATGAAGGGATAAACAAAATGTGGTATATACATACAATGGGATATTATTCTGCCTTAGAAAAGAAAGAAATTCAGACACATGTTATAATATTGAGGAAACTTGAGGACATTATGCTAAGTGAAATAAGGCAGTCACAACACAATAAATCCTGTATGATTCCACTTATAGGAGATACCTAGAATCATCACATTCATAGAGACAGAAAGTAAAAGAGTGATTGCCAGGGACCCGGGGAGGGGGAATGGGGAATTGCTGTGTAATGAGTATGGAGTCAGTTTCATAAGATGAATAGAGTCTGGAGATAGGTTGTACAACATTGTAAATGCACTTCATACTCTGAAACTGTACACTTAAAAACAGTAAAGATGGTAAATTTTATGTTAGGTGTATTTTACCACAAGTTAAAAAAAAAAAAAAGAATTGAGGACTTCATTCATAGCTAAGACTTTGGACTCAGAGTTAACAAGCCAAGGATTTCTTTCCCTATCTCTTCATACATACTCTGTCTAACACTATGGTTCCTGAAGTAATCTGCATATGCCAAGTACTCCCCCTATTTCCTTGTCTCTGTTATAACTGAGAATGTATCCCATAAACTAAACCAAAATTAATTCCTTTTTAAATTGAGAACAAATGGAAATGGGCAGCTTCACTCTGGTGACAAACTAACAAAACACGACCACAGAAGTAAATCTGTAGAGGAACACTGGACTGGAAATCAAAAGCCCTGAGTTCACTCCCCACATAATTTATTCAGTTTGCTGAACAAATCTCTTAAGTTTTATTACCCAATTCCCTTATCTGTCAAGTTGAGAAGTAGGACGAGATGATCTCTAGTGTCTTTCCAAAATACAATGCCTTGGGGTGCCTGGTGGCTCAGTTGTTAAGCGTTTGCCTTCGGCTCAGGTCATGATCCCAGGGTCCTGGGATCGAGCCCTGCATCGGGCTCCCTGCTCCACAGGAAGCCTGTTTCTCCCTCTCCCCCTGTTTGTGTTCCCTCTCTCGCTGTGTCTCTCTGTCAAAGAAATAAATAAAATCTTTAAAAAAACAATACAATCTCTTTTTTTAATATTTTATTTATTTATTCATGAGAGACAGAGAGAGAGAGAGAGAGGCAGAGGGAGAAGCAGTCTCCCAAGGAACAGGGAGCCCGATGCGGGACTCGATCCCAGGACCCTGGGATCATGACCTGAGCCGAAGGCAGACGCTTAACCATCTGAGCCACCCAGGCGCCCACAAAACAATACAATCTCTTTAAGCCTAGAGCAAGATGTCCATGTTATCCAACTCCCTTCCTGCCCCATCACATTCCTGAGCATCTAGAGGACATGTGTACATGTTTTATCATTAATATATGCTGTGGTCAGCAAACTCTTTCACATTTCTCCCACAGACAGGTGGAGTCTATTTCCTCTCCACTTGAATCCACGCTGATCTCTGGTGGCTTTGACCAGTGGACTATGGCAGAAGTTATGCTATGAAAGATTCCAGGCTAGACTTTAAGAGAACTGGCATTTCCACCTGGGTCTCTTGGAGCTGTGAGCTGCCATGTAAGAAGTCCAGCTACCCTACTAGAAAGACCACATGCAGAGACGCCAAGATTGCATGGAGAAGGAGAGCAGCCTGTTGAGAACTGCCTTCTAGACATCCCACCAAGGTTTTAGGCACGTGGGTGAACCCATCCTGGACCCTCCAGATCAAACCAGCTCTTCCAGTCGACATCACATAGAGATGAAAAAATTCATCCAGTTGAGCCCTGCCAAAGTTCCTGGACCACAGAACAATGAGATATGGTAAGTATCATTAGTATAGTTTGTTACAAAGCAATAGATAACCAGAAAAAATGCTTTGGGAATTTAGTCTTTGAAACTTCTTCCTTCCTTTCTACAGATTGGAATGAAATGATGAAAGGACAAAGATAAATGTAATTATAGATTGATGTTGGGGCACCTGGATGGCTCAGTCGATTAAGCATCTGCCTTCCACTCAGGACATGATCCCAGGGTCCCAGGGTCTGCTTCTCCCACTCCCTTTGCCCCTCCCCCTGCTTGTGTTCTTTCTCTCTCAAATAAATAAATAAAATCTTAATATATATATATATATATTAACTATAGGCTGATGTCAAAATGAAAATGAATTTAGAAAAGTGAAGATCTCCTCATTTCAACATAAAATTATATACTTATGTTACTGAAAGTGATGATCACATGGGAAAGGGCCAGATAAGCACAAATTGTACACAATAACTCATCTCACACAGGGATGAAAAATAATATCAGTGAGGACTTGGGAACATCTTTGCTATTGCTAACTTTTTGTTCTAATTACATACCCCATGCTGATATTTTTATTTTTTTAAGATTTTATTTATTTATTTGACACAGAGAGAGAGAGAGAGAGAGACAACAGGGGGCAGAGCAGGGAGCCCGATGTGGGGCTCCATCCCAGGACCCTGGGATCATGACCTGAGCCGAAGGCAGACGCTTAATGACTGAAGACACCCAGGAACCCCTCCCATGTTGATATTTTGCATCTAATACCTAATGCTGTCATACACACCTCGGCACCCTGCCCACCATTCAGTGAATCTACTCACGAAGCTGAACGAAGACGTGGTAGGTGGATGTTGGACTGGAGCAGAGAGGAGGAGGATGGGACATTAGAGTTGGCTGAGGCAGAACTGGACGGCAGAACTGCTCTCCGCTCAGACAGATAATAAAATCTCACAGACATTGAACACCAACGAATACCTATGTTTCAACCTGTTGCCCAAAGAGTTGCCCCTCATGTAGCTCGTGAACGTGATGTAAAAGTAGCAAATTTCTAGCACTATGCGGAGAAATAGGAAAGAAAGGAAAATGTACTTCTGCTCTGAATCTTTCTCTGAGTTTGACAAATAGCAGAAGAAAACATTCTATCCAAATTAAAGACCACCTCTCACTTCATATACTAACTCAGGGTGTTGTATATCATTATCTCTAATCATGATTTACAAGTATTTGTTTTTGGCATTTTCGGAGGTCAGTCCCCAGCAGACCTATTACACAACAAGCAATTTTATTCAGCTTGGAAATTGTACTCTGTAATTACACTATCCTTCAATAGTCACCCTGACTAGAATGTAAATAACTCAGGGAATTATATGGCTTAACATACTTTTAGATTCAAAATAAAGTTAGCCGTGAAATTTAAAGCAGAGGATATAGGCTGATTCCCATGCTTCTCTATAATCCCCAAATCTTTTAAATCAGTTTTTAAATCATAATGCTCTGTCAGTCAGCTCGGCACTGACATGTTTGGGGAGAATTCTATTTGGGTATGGCTCTTCAAACCCTCACAGGAGGGAAGAGAAAGATATTCTCTTAAGTACGATAAATAAATATTATTTGGGTTTGACTTTAGGTTGCATCTAATACTTGTTACTTAAGTATTTACATCCTTTGCTACCTATTTTCATTTGTAAATAAGAGCACATTAAGTACCTACCTTGGAGGGTTGTTATAAAAGTTGGAGATGTAGTATCTAAAGATATGGAGCCAAATAATTAATTAATTAATTAACTAACTAATTAATGGAGCCAGAACTATACACTCATGACCTGCGTAGCCTTGGATGAATAGCCTTGACTTTTCCATGACTGTTTTCTCATCTGTAAATTATATATATATATATATATATATATATATATATATATATATATATGCTTCTAGCATAGAGTTTTGTGAGAATTGAAATTCTCACAATAATTGGAGATTATATACAGAATATCTTAGCAAGTGCTTAGTAAATGTTAGCCATGATGATGATACCAACCCATAGTAGTTGCTCAGTAAATGATAGCTATTGTTTTTAATGTCATTGAATTTAAAGAAATTGAGTTAAATCCTATACCATTTGTATTCAGAATAGAAAAACTGGACCACATGGTCTTATCAGTGTCCATTCTATCTATATGAAAATAATCCAGGTTTATAATTTGTTCAGGACCTGAATCTATTAAATATGACCAAAGTGAAAAGACCAATTTTCAATAGCTTTATTCAGCAATTCCCATCCCAACTAGAATCAACTCTTGATTTTTCTGTACACAATAACTCATCTCACTCAGGGATGAAAAATAATATCAGTGAGGACTTGGGAACATCTTTGCTATTGCTAACTTTTTGTTCTAATTACATACCCCATGCTGATATTTTTATTTTTTTAAGTGACAGTCATGCAGGTCACACTCCTTTACCCTAATAATTCTGATCTACAGGTGACTGTGATGGACAGACTATCTTGAAAGTCACATTGTCATCTGACACATTTCCTAGATTGTGTATGCCATGGCTAGGCCTCGCCTGAAGAGAGGCCTTGGCAAGGAAAAGTAACAAGTAAATTCAAAACACATGTATTGTGCCTTTATTTCTAAAATTCCTATTGACTCAGGACCCTATAACTTGATTTTAGGAAGTAGAATTGGCTGAATCTGGGTCTTTGAATAAAATATCCACTAAGGAAATTCAAATATTCACCGAAATATTGAAACACTTCAATAAGTTATTCATCAATACTAATTATTTTTTCCAAAGTCACATATTTTAGCAAAAATGAATAGTCTTGAGATAAAAGTGTACATTAGGCTCTAGCCTAAGCCAGCAGTCATCAGTGAGAGCTGTGATAACTTTTTAGGAGTCAGGGTTTGAACCTGGATCTGTCTGACCTGACAGTCTGTGTTTTTTCCAATGTTTCATTCCATCTCAGGGGAATATGCCCAGAGTAAGAAGGATGAGAAGATGAGGCTCCAAAGTCTCCATCCCATATTCAAACCAGGTAGCCCCACTATTGTTGATTTTACCTTTTGGCTTGCCATTAAGGAAAGCTGAGCAGTAAAAAAGAAATTTAGAAGTCCTACATAACCTAATTTACTCCTTCTTCTCTTTGTTCTAGAATGCCAGAATCTTTACAAGTTTGTATCACAAGGTAAAATGGTGACTCAGCAATTATCCACTTAATTTGAATCATGCTAACAATGTTTGTGGGTAAAGAGAGTCAAACAAATATAATAATAATCGAAAGTGCTGAAATAATCCATTTTCACCTGCATAGAGCAAATGAACTAGGTAATTGCCAAAACCCCACTTAGTTTTAAAGTGTGTAAACACAGCCAGAGCATGAAGTTTGCTATATTTGATTTCGCCTTCACTATAGAAAACCAAATCCTACACTAAGACTTCCAATAGACCAGTAATGACAGTAGGGAATTGAAGGTCTCAACCTCTCCTTTGGGGGAAGGGAGAGAGCCTGGATAAGACTGCATACCAAACATTTACAAGCTTTGAGAAAAGGGCTGATTGGAAATTGCTCTTGGGAGAGAAGATCAAAGGTTGGGGCTTTGTGGAGAGGAACAGGATGGTTTTTAAATCATAATCCTTTGTCAGTCAGCTCGGCACAAAGCATCAAAGCCTTTGCTGGGTAGACAGTAATTCTGACACCAAATGAAATGGGAAAATAGGATGTAAGAGAGAAGTTTAATGAACAATTTTGTGTCAATTTTTAAAATTGGATTTGGTTCTCTTTAGGGAAACTTTAAAAATAGAGAATAACCAGTGATGTCAAAAGAAAAAGCAATAGCAGTAAAGCCGTCCAGATGTGATTGGCACAAGGTCCATTTGAAAAAACATGGGCTGTCGAGTCAGACAGACCAAGGTGTAAATGCTGACTCCACCACTTACTCGCACTGACAGGTTACTTTCTCCAAAACTTTGCTTCCTCATCTGTAAGAGGGGGCTCTTGCTTAAGCTTCTCGTGAAAGTGTTATAGGAATGAAATGAGACACTTCCTGTCAAGTGGTAGGAGCAGTATCTCCAGTCAATTCCTTTCCCTCCCTCACCTCCAGACATCTGGATGCAATGATCTCTGAAGCTATTTTAGAAGCCATCTCTAATTTTGGCTTCCAAAGGCATGACACTATAAAGACTATAAACGACTAAGGAAAATAAATGAGCTGGTGCTTGGCTCACTAAAATTGGTAGTCGGCCCTTGCAACTAAAAGTGTGGTCCTTTAACAGCAGTGTGGGGTACGCCCTGTGAGCCTGTTTGAAATCTAGAATCTCAGGTCTCACCTCAAACCTACTGAACGGGGATCTACATTCTGAAAACATCCCTAGATGGTGTCTATGGACATTAAAGTTTGAGAAGTGTGGGTCTGACTTCCTACCATCTGAAGAATTGTTTTTGCTCTCCATGTCAACTGGTTGTAGACATGACTTCTAGAATAAAATGTTTAATATCCAAATTCCTTTTGGAAAATGGGCTTACTTGCTTCCTAGTTCTAATGTTGTTCAGATCCACTTAGCCCTTAGATGTTTTGTCCACAGGGGAAGGGATTGTGTGTGATTTTTATCTTTGTCCTTCTATGATGGATATTATGAAGTATTCTACCAACCCAACATTCAAAACTGCTTTTAATTAATATCCAAAAATTAACAATTTCTCTTCTAAATATGGAATAACACTTTCCATGATACCCCAGATTTATTTAAATAGTTTTAAATAGTTTAATTTATATGAAAGGAATTTTGTTTCATTTTGAATTGTTCTAATTGTATGAAAGGAGATTTTTTTTTGAAAAGAGATTTTTTTAATTCTATTTTCTTTCTTTTCTACATCTGTGAGTTGACTCAAAAAATTCAAAATTGCATTAACCATTTTTTAAAGAAGGAAGCTGAAGCAGAGCTACCACCCCCCCCAAAAAAAATCTAATGTCTAATAAAAAGGACAAAGATCTTCCTCCACGGGGTTTAGCATTCTGAATCTGATGTTTAGGGGAGAACTCAGGATTCTTTTTCCAGACCAATAAAGCCAAGGTAACATTCGAGGAACTGGAGCTGGGACAGGAGATGACCCCTCTGTCCGGACTAACATAGAGGCCATACAGACGAGTAGTTGAGAGAGAGGGATTTAGAATAAGAAAACCCCGAATTTTTTTTTAAGATTTTATTCATTTATTTGAGAGAGAGAAGAGAGCGAGAGAGCACAGCAGGGGGAGCAGCAGAGGGAAAGGGAGAAGCAGGCTCCCTGAGGATGTGAGGCTCGATCCCAGGGCCCTGAGATCATGACCTGAGCTGAAGGCAGACCCTTATCTGACTCAGCCACCCACGCACCCCATGAAAATCCTGAGTTCTTATTCAGGCCCTGCATTGGGCTACTTGTGTGATCCTGGGTGTGATACGTTATTTTTCTAAATCTCAGTGTCTGCTTTATAAAATAAGGAATCAGGGGCGCCTGGATGGCTCAGTCGTTAAGTGTCTGCCTTCGGCTCAGGTCATGATCCCAGGGTCCTGGGATCGAGCCCGGCATCAGGCTACCTGCTCAGCGGGAAGCCTGCTTCTCCCTCTCCCACTCCCCCTGCTTGTGTTCCCGCTCTCGCTGTCTCTCTCTCTCTGTCAAATAAATAAATAAAATCTTTAAAAAAATAAAAAATAAATAAAATGAGGAATCACAAACCTCATTGTATTATTGTGTGAACCAAACTATACAAGTAGATATATGGACGGTATGCAGAATAGTACCTGGCAGGTAGTAAGGGCTCAATAAATCACAACCATTAGTATCATTGTTTGCATGTGCAAACTAAAGGCCTTTGCTTATGGATGCAAATCACCATTTGGGTGTTTCATCCTCAAGGGCCCTACTTGGTGGGAAGTTGGGTATATGAACTGTGAGAAATATCCTATTGCAACGTTTAGATGAGAAATTATAGCATCTTAATTTATTGAGCACTTACCTTGTTCCAAGCACTTCTGTAAGTGCTTTATATACACTTTACATACCTTCCCGACAATCATATGTATAATTGCTATTATTATCCCCATTTTACAGACTGGAATCTGAAAGTTTGGCTGAAGGTCACATAGTAAAGTGGCTGGAGTGGACAGCTATCATTTTTTTTTTCCAACTCCCTACCCAGCACTTTAACTTAGGAAATGTTTGAAGGGTGATCCTGCCCCGAACACGGAATGGTGTGGTGGTTAAATTGACACGTCACTTGAGGCTTTGGCGCCCAGCTGTTCAGTCAAACACTAGTCTAGATGTCACTGGGAAGGTGATTTTTTTTTTTTTTTTTTTGTAATTGACATTTTAATCAGTAGATTTTGAGTAAAGCCAATCATTCTCCGTATTGTAGGGGAACTTCATCAATCAGTTGGAGGCCTTAAGAACAAAGACACATTTCCCAAAGAAGGAACTGAGCTTCACAGCTGCAACATAGAAATTCTGCCTGAGGTTCCAGCCTACCTGGCCTGCCCTGGAGAATTCACACTCAAGATTGCAACATCAGCTCTTGGCTGAATTTCCAGCCTGACAGCCTGCCCTACAAATTTCAGATTTTCCCCCACCCCCATAATCACTTGAGCATAAAATAAAATAAAATATCTTCAAGTAAAATAGAACTCCTTAAAATAAAATAAAATATTGGTTCTGTTTCTCTGGAGAACTCTAATACAAACAGGGAAGCAAATCTCCTCTCCTCATCCCTTGAGACGTAAGAGCACAACACAACCCATCCTAAAGATAGAAGGAGAGTTAAGAAATTATTCACAATAGCAGTGGCAGCTTCCTTACCAGGTTGTTCCTGGCATATAACTTTGGCTGACCTCCCCACTGCCTGGCTTCCTTGGTTTTCGGCCCATTCTTTGAGACTGGCTTTCCAGCTTTAACACAGACTCTGTTATTCATTATCCTTCCTGTACTTTCCTTTTATGTTTAAGGAAGCCCAGTTGTCCTCTGTTGCTAATCCCCAGACCAGCCTAACTGCACGGTGGTAGAGCAGCGATATGAATCTGGGTGTCTAACTCCAGGGCCTGCCCCTTCAGCCTAATTCCTATTGCATCAGAACTTGTTATTTGAAAATGTCCTTAGCAATTAAGTCCAATTTTATAGATAAGGAAACTAAGACACTAGCAATTGATTAAAAACGAGAACCCTAATTTTGCAAGACTGTTGAATCACAGATCTGTACTTCTGAAACAAACAATGCAACATATTTTAAGAAAAAAGAAAAAGAAGAAGATAGCAGGAGAGGAAGAATGAAGGGGAGTAAGTCAGAGGGGGAGAGGAACCATGAGAGACGATGGACTCTGAAAAACAAACTGAGGGTTCTAGAGGGGAGGAGGGTAGGGGGATGGGTTAGCCTGGTGATGGGTATTAAAGAGGGCACATTCTGCATGGAGCACTGGGTCTTATGAACAAACAATGAATCATGGAACACTACATCAAAAACAAATGATGTAATATATGGTGATTAACATAACAATAAAAAAAATTTTTAAAAAAACCGAGAACCCTAAAACTCAGTGGGAATGATGAATAAGATGAAAAGGGAATTCCAGGTTACAAAGGATTATACAAAGAAAAAAGAAAGGATTATATAAAGGAGTATACCCATGTGTTCAGAAATCCTAGTATATCTAAATTCAGACCTGAAGCTACAAAGAGACAAACTAAGAATGAATTAAAGGTCCAAAAGAGAAAGAGCTTTCTCATGTTTCGGGAAAAGGAACATTTACACATTCCATACACTCCAGCAGAAGACAGAAGATTTTTGTCTCAGGATAAATTGAATCAGAGAGGCTCCTGAGCTCACAACTAAGAGACCCTAACCCCAAAGAAAGATGGGATGAAGAGCTCCACTGGAAATAAAAGGCAATACCTGAGTCTCTACAAACCAAACCCTGAGTCCACCTGCACCCAGCTCCAGCTACTTTCTCCCAGCTCAGATCCTTAAGATCCCTGGCCACCGAACATATAATCCTCAGGCAAGAATTTGGGGGATTATTCTTCGGGGATGCTATGGCCCAGGAGAAAGGGCTATAGATAAGGGCATCTGGGAGTCCCCCAATAAAACAACAAAATCTCTTCCCAATCCCAATGATATTATTAGATTTATCAGTTGACAAACCACCCTTGTATGCACAGGACTCCCAGATGGTGTCTCAGTCCTGGCTTTTAAATATGAACAGGAAGCCAAGCATCTCCAGATATTTTAAAAAGTCTCTACCATAAAAGTAAGGATTTAATCCTCAATAATCCAAAAGGGAACTCCCTTATAAAATATATCTAGCATTTTAACTCCAGTGTCTTCTGATGGAAAATCCTAGGAAATCTTAAAGTAAGTTGTATCACCAAAGTGATGATGCCAATTGACAGACTTTAGGAAGAAAATTACATGAGATGATTTTATTTGGGGGCAATTAACCCAAAGATGGCCATTTAGTAACACAACCTGAATGAATTTCTGCCCTTGCTTCCCTTGAAAGAACAAAAGAAAAGCACTTTAGAAAACTGAGTGTTTCCCTAGAGATTGACATTCATTTGAGAAGGCTTTGGAGTCTGAGGTCCAACAGTCTAGTCCAAAAATTGCATAGTCCTCATGCTCAAAAAATACTTGGAAACTGAAGCTTGAAGGAAACACTCAAAAACAAAAATACACCACAGTAATTTGGGATCTCCTGCCTAAAGGGAAGCCTGCAAGTTAATTCTGGAAATTTAGACCCTGTCAGGTTTTGGGGTATGGATCCCCTAAACTGATAACACCTATCAGGAAAGCACTTTCATAGTAGACCTATCGATCCAAACAATTTAGGCTGAGAAAATTGTTTTTGATTTGGAATGGGGAAAAAATAGACAAATATCTGTTAAATCTCCAAGGGACTTGGCCTAGGGATGCATTTAACAGAAAAATGGTCATAGACAACGTTCTATAAAATGCTTTGTAATAACCTCTCTAGCAAAATATTTTAATAAGTTTCTTTTCACTTGGCCCATTATTGCCTAAAAGGAGAAATCTAAAATGTCTCTCTTGCCTTCCTTTCTTTCTTCTTTTTTTTCTTTTTTAGGTATGGTAATGGTATTACAGTAATTTTTTTAAAGACTACTTTAGAGCAGTTTTAGGTTTACAATAAAATTGAGAGCAAAATACAGAGATTTCCCCTATACTCCCTTCCCCCACACATGCCTCATCTGCCCCATTATCAATACCACTCACCAGAATGGTACATTTGTTACCAAGGATGAATGTACATTGGCACATCACAAGCACCCAAAGTCCATAATTTACCTTAGGGTTCACTCTTGATGATGTTCATTCTATGGGTTTAGACAAATGTATACTGACATGTATTCATTATTATAACATACAGATTATTTTCACTGCCCTAAAATTCCTCTGTGCTCTGCCTATTCATCTTCCCTCCCCAACTCAGCCCCCACCCTTGGTAACCCCAATCTTTTTTATTATCTCCATAGGTTTGCCTTTTCCAGAATGTCATATAGTTGGAATCATACATCATGTAGCCTTCCCATATTGGCTTCTTTCACTTAGTAATATGCCAGGTGGCTCTTATTGTTCTTTTGGCCCACCTGAAAGCACAATTCTGCCCTTTTTTTTTTTTTTACAACTTGGCATTTGTAGGAAACTTATTCTTGTTGCAGCTGGGTATTTTGGAGGAGGTATTTAATATAACTTAAGAAAGTTTGGGTTAAGTCTATACATTTTTTGTTTTGCATCATTGTTCACACCCTCCTATATCTGAAAAACAAATTAATAATTCAAGTATTTAGTTCTGTTTTGTTACATCCATGCCATTAATTCTTTTTCCTTGGAGATGCCTTATTTATTTCCTCTATCTTCCATCTTCCTTCCTTTTTGACTTTTAAGTTTGTCTTTAAAAAATAGATTACTGTTTCTCCTGAACTGAAGGAAAAAAAAAAAAAAGCTCTTTTCATTAGGTTCTTATTCACTCTTTATGTTTGCCTTTTCTTCTTTCCTGTCAGTACATTCCATTAAAAAAAAATCTTGTTCAATAACTAGGTAGCTGAGTTCATTTTCACATAAATTTATTCATATCACAGTAGCTACTTGACAAAGAATTTTACAAAATTCACTGACCTTGAAAAACGGATAGGTACAAGGGATGCCGTAACTCTACATACCAAATGGAGGAATATTGACAACATGATGGTTTTCAGTTATTGGAGGCCTCGGTGTACAAAACAGTACCATAACTGTTTATTAAGAGCACCAACTTTATTCTCTTTGGACCATGGGCTTATTATTTGGATGACAACCTGCCAGTACTCATTTGCTGCAAGACTGTTGTGTGTTGCCCAGTAACATGGGCAGAGGTTCCTGAACAGACTGGCTCAGTCATTACGATCCATATGGCCAAGCACAAATGAATGGGTGGGGAAGGAGGGGTCCTTACTCTATGTCACAGTCACTCAGACTGTCCAAATGAAAGAGAAAGGGAAGAGCATTTCCATTTTCTTCATGTGCTGATTTATTTAATTTCACCTCTTCAAATCTCTTCTAAGCACTTATCCTGTGCATCACACTTCTGATCTTCAGTATGATTTTAAAGAAAAAGAAACATCATACAGGAAGAAAGTGCAAGGAGATTCAGAAATCTTATAGTCAAGCCAATTTGTGAATCCAATATAAAGGAAACAATACCGTTTTTATCATTTTTGTGCTCTTTCTGGGAGCCACCATTATTATGAGAAAAATAATAACTACCCTTTATCCCACAGAAATGTAGAAGGAAAAAATCCAGAAATTCTATGATCCTGCAACAATCATTATTAACTAATGACTATCTTTATATACACCCATAATTTTTTTTATTATTTATTTATTTATTTATTTAGAGAGAGAGAGAGAGAGAGAGAGAGCAAGTGCATGGTGGGTGGAGGGAGCTGAGAAAGAGAATCTCAAGCAAGGTCCACATGCCCAGCGCCGAGGCTGACATGGGGCTCAATCTCACAACCCTGAGATCATGACCTGAGCTAAAACCAAGAGTTGGGCGCTTAACCGATTGAGCCACCCAGGCACCTCCTCACACCCATAATTTTAAATAAACATGCTGATACCCCAACAAATTTTCTTTATCATGGATAGCTAGCTCTTGTTGTCTCTCTCACATCTCTCTCATCCAACAAACTGCTGTGTATTTTTCTCCGTATACACATGTGTATTTGTGACATACACATACATGACAAGAGGGTGAAGAGATTATCAAGAGTTTATTGTGAGCCAGTACTCATATTTGTCCTTATTCTACACCCTCTCCCCAGTGATTTATGTCCAGATTCTGGACAGTGAGAATGAACATCCTAAAGAGGTGCTTCCCTAAAAATTCTGCCAAACCTGGGGCTCAGGCAGTGCTACTTTAGAAAGCCTCCCACAGAGTGGGATAGAGTACTGAGGGAGATTTTTCCCACTGCACCACAGACCACAGTATAGCTCTGCGCAAGTGGAGGCCATGGTGTCCAGACGAGGTGATGTGTGTAATGTTGCCTGGCAAAGGCAGTGAAAAGAATGTGAAAAGATCTAAGAAAGGAAAGGTCATTAACTAAAAAAGAGACAAGAGGCAATTGAGTATAATGGATAAAAAAAACACAGATACTAGAATCAGAGTGCGTGGGTTTAAATCACTTACTAGCTGCGTAAATCTCTTAATTCCTCCATGCCTCAGTTTCCTCATCTGCAAAATGGGGACAATTAATAACACTTCCTTCATTTGAGTATATTCATTTCCTAGGGCTGCCATAACAAAGTACCAAAAATTGGATGGTCTAAACAACGGAAATTTATTGTCTCACACTTCTGGAGGCTAGAATTCCAAAATTGAAGTATTGACAGCATTGATTCCTTCTGAGGGCTGTGGGGAGAATCTGTCCCAGGACTCTGTCCTGGTTTGCTGGAAATCTTCGGCTTGCAGCCAATCTCTGCCTTCATCTTCAGGTGGGCATTCTCCCTGTGTCTCCGTATCAACTTTCTTCTGTGTATGTCTGTCCCTGTGTCCAAGTTTCCTCTTTTTATAAGGACATCAGTCATATTGGATTAGAGCCCATTCCAATAACCACATTTGAACTTGTTTACTTTTGTAAAGACCCTATGTCCAAACAAGGTCACATTCTGAGGTACTAAGGTTAGGACTTCAACATACTTATTCAGGAGGACACAGTTCAATGTAGTGTTTTTGTGAGAAGTACATAAACTCATGTGCATCAGTGCTTAACACATTACCTGGCATATAATAATTGCTATACAAACATTAACTAACATTAATAATAGTAGTATGTTTTGTATCAATTAAAAAGCCAAACAGTGAGGGACACCTGGGTGGCTCAGTCAGTTAAGCATCTGCTTTGGCTCAGGTCATGATCCCAGTGTCCTGGGATCAAGCCCCACATCATCAGGGAGGCTGCTTCTCCCTCCCCCTCTGCCTGCCCTTTTCTGCTTGTGCTCTGTGTGTCAAATAAGTAAATAAAATCTTAAAAAAAAAAAAAAAAGTCAAGCAAGGTACCTAGTGATATATCTGGTAAGAGAAGCAGCTTGGTAGATGTCATGTTGTAACTGACTAGATGATTTATAAAGTCATTTGAGATAGCTAGAAATTTCCAGAAGCCTTGGGAAACAGATAGGAGGGGGACTAAAATCCTGACTGAGCAGGTGGGAGCAAAAGCCACCAAAGGTTGGTCCAAGGAGATTCACATGATACACACACAAAATATAGCCTTTCAAAAAATCCCTGAGCTGACTTTTACTTGTACAAGGAATCACTTCAGTAGCCACTCTATTGTTTTCTCCACCTGATGCTTGATAGAAATCCATGTATAGGCTCCTGGCTTTCTCCTAAATTACATTTTAGCCCGCAAGGTCAAAGACTGACAGAAGAAAATCAAGAATGTGAAGTACATGTGTGTTAATGGAAGATGTTATATAAATAAAGTAAAAAGCCAACATATCATTTTAAATAAGAACCATATCCATCAGGTGGGGCAAATACTTACACAGTTCTGACTAGCTCACTGTCTCCCTGAAAATAATACATATGGAAATTGAGGTTGTCTGCAGTTTACTTACAATGGTAAAACCAGAATAGGGTGAGTTAGCTCTGCAATTTAAATGGTTAATAGCAGCAGGTTCAGAGAGAATGTTGCATCTGTCACTATAATAAAGATATAACTGCTCAGGGACCAGAAGATTGGTCCCGTGTGAGTCCTTTAGATCTTTGTCTTTCTCCTATTCAGTCTGTCCACAGCCTACTCAGACACCTGCCCTCCCCACCACCTCCACACCATACCAACACAGACGTGTTTACACCAGTGGCAAGATGGTATTTTGAAATGTTAGTAAGTGAATTTTCCCCAACATTCTCTGGCATCCCTAAACCTTCCTCCATTCAGGAACTTAGGTATTCTGTAATCACTGCCTCTAGGGATGGGATGAAAAAACAGAAGACCAGAGAAAAGGATTTGTCTTGGTCTTTGAGTTTCAACAATTTAGGCTCTGTGGGGAAAGGGAAGAATCCTGCCAAGACAATAGATTGGGAAGAACATAATACTATTAGAGCAAGACTTCCTGTCACAGACATCAAATAAGTTTCCTGGTCTGGGGACAAGAGAGAAGTCAAAGCATAAATCCATGAGAATCAGATGCTTGTTTGTCCTCAAACAAAAGTCCTCGGCCTGTCCCTGTCTCCCTAGGAAAGAAAGAGAGATAGATACATGAACTGATTGAGATTAAATTTTCACCATTTGAGAGAAGTGGAAACTCAAATCAGAAGGCAATTAGAATTATAGGAAAACAATGCCTTGTATTAATTGCAAATAGGAGTTTACAGTTTCTTGCTTTACATTAATAGCATCAATCAAATAATAATCTAGTGTCCCCCCCTCAACCATAAGCCACTGCTCCTCTGTAAGGGGACCACATCTCTCTGCTCTGATTTATCAGGTTTTCATTTATACATGAAAGCTCAGAAAGCAAACTTATTTCTCATTTTCTTTTTTTCTCCCTAATTTCCAGTTGACCACAATATGTTGCCTATGTCATAATCCAATTTATCTATTGGGACAACTAAACAGAATAATTGAAACTGAAATGTTAGAAGACACAGGATTTGTTGTCTGTGCTTTTAAGATAATACATTATTTTTCATATTCTATACAAATACAAAACATGATAGAACAACTACTACTTGAATGCAAACAGTTTTAAGTTCAGAAATTTGCTCATGGTATTTGTATATCAACTTACATACATGTATCTGTAGACCATTTGTACAACTTTTGTTTATGATTCTAAATTAGCAACCAAAATACTGAATTCCCATACATTTTCATTTAGATATTTCTAATTTGGCTTCAATTAGGCATTTAATCCCAGAAAAACTGGACTCCTCTGCCATGCATTAGTCTGGCAGAATGTTCTCAAAGTGTAGGGAGAATATTTAACATTGATATTCAGTACCTAATTTTGAAATTTTAATCATTTGGTTTAAGCACAAGGTCACTTATTTTTTAATAGGTCTCCCCTTTTGAAATTTTTAAATAGTTCACTCAGTCATCTCTAATTTTTTAATAGGTCTCCCCTTTTGAAATTTTTAAATAGTTCACTCAGTCATCTCTAATAGCCTGAAAATAATTGAGAGAGAGGAGCATATATCTTCCCAGTTGCTACCCCTCTTCACCCTCCACACACAAACCCAAATCAATTATGTATGCAGACGCAGGAATAAGTCAAGACTAAAAGGTTAAGAAACACACGATTGATCAAAAGTCAGAATTTTCTAGCTGAGAAAAGATTTTCAGAATATGACAAAAGACTCTAAAAATGGGAAATTTTCTCACAAGCTAAACTGTAGCATAGGCCCACATTACATGGTGTTCTCAGAGTACACCCCTCGCGTTAACTGAAAAGTTTCAAATTGCCACCCAAGAAGTGAGACCATAGGCCTCAAGGTTGAGCTCTGGGATCCAACAATTTGAAATCATGGTGGAAATTCTCCTGGTATCCACAGTTCATTTTCCTTTTAGCATTTTGGAAAAGACTACAAGACTGCTTTCCCTATTGCCTCAACATATGAGAGATACCTTTTTCAACAGAGAAGTGGGAGGCTGGCCTTATGGATACAGGAGTGTTTGTTGTTTAAGGAAAAGAACCTATTGAGTTCAAAGAGAAGCTGAGACCAAAAAAAAAAAAAAAAAAAACAGGAGGGGGTCAGAAAAGGAAAGGGAAAATAACATCTTTCTAATGCATTATTCTCCCTCCAGGGAGATAAATATAGATTTTTTTCTTCTAAAAATCAGATTTTTCTTCACTTTGGCAGGAGACAGAATTGGTTTGTGAACACTTTGTGCTCTAAAACTTTGCCTGGAGCTGAGTTTCTGTAGTACAGAAGGGTCATGACAAATCTAGATACAAAGAAAATAAAAAAGGAAGAAGAAACCTTATATTCAGTACTGATGATATAACAAAATTGTTCTCCCATTTGAATGCGGTCTCAGTTAAATGAAATCTAAAACTAGTGTATCCCATCCAAACTGTTAGAGAAATCTGATAAATATACATGCACCCCACATCCAAACAGTACATTCATTCTGTAGAATGCACTAACAAACATTCTGTCCTTCAGTGAAGCTGCTCTGGCAGGCTTTTCCAAATACACCTTAAAAAATACTGACAGTTTTAGCTATCTAGTGCTCTCTTACACTGACTATTTTCCTTCATTTCTCAATTTCGAGTAACCAAAATAGTCCTAAATATTGAGAAATGACAACCCATATTTAAGAGATATTTTCTAAAAACAACAACAACAAAAGAAATCTTCATCCTTATTTCAGTAAGATTGAAATAATAACAGCTCACATTTCAATCACCATCTCCTGTGCTCCTCCCAATGAGGAGGAGCTGCAGGAAAGAACTCTGAACTATTAACCTAGGACTTGCAGGACTTCACCCTCATCGTTCCTTCATCTAGTACCAGATAGTTATTTCCTTATATAAGGAAATAAGGGTGACTTAAGTTTCAAAATAAGTTTTTGATTCACAAGAAACTGGGCTCTTTAGCTTCAGTAGGCAAAGCCTGGCATACATCGTTAGTCATCAAAAATATGCAAATTAAAATCACTATGAGATGCTATTACATACCCTACACAATAGCTATAATTAAAAAGACTGCCAACATCAGAAATTGAAGAAGATGTAGAGCAATTGAGTATAAAACTCTACAACCACCTTGGGAAAACTTCTAGAAATTTCTTAGAAAACTAAACTTGCACAGTGTTTTCCTCCTAGATATTTAACCAATAAATGAGAACATATGTCCACAAAAAGACCTATACAGGAATGTTCATATCATCTGTATTCATACTAACCAAAACCTGGAAACAGCCTAGGCATCCATCAACTGGAGAATGGATAAATAAATATAGTATATTCATGTAATTAAATAGTACTCGGCAATAAAAAGGAACAAACCATTGATACATGCAAGAACGGGAATAAACCTCAAAAACATTATTCTAGGAGAAAGTAGTTTAACCCAAAGGAGTACATACTACCTATTTCCATTGATATAAAGTTCCAGAAAAAACAAAAAGAACAAATGGTTACGTGAGGTAGAGAAGGAGCATTTACTGGAAAGAAACAGAGGGAACTTCCTGGAGCGATGGTATGTTTCCTATCTCTACGGGAGTTTGGGTCCCACAGGTGTAAGCATTTCTTGGAACTCAGGAAAAAGTACACTAAATATTTGTTCATTTCACTGTATGTTCATTTTAATTCAAAAGAAAAAAGAACCACCAACAAATATTGAACTCTTACTGATGTCAGCCATGCTAAAATATTAAAAGGGGAGGGGTAATGGTGCCTGCAACTTCCAAATGTATAAGAAATTTTAAAAGATGGATTGCTGGATGGCTGCTTGGTGTATTAGTTTCTTATGCTGCTACATGTAAGAAGTTTAATGGTTTAAAACTAGACAAATTTATTATCTTACTAGGGATGAGAAATCTGAAATGAATTTCACTGGAGTAAAATCAAGGTGTGGTCAGGGCTGTGCTCCTTCTGGAGGCTCTGGAGGAGAATCCATTGCCTTACCTTTTCCAGCTTCTACATGTTGCCTGCATTCCTTGACTCATGGCTCCTTCCACCATCTTCAAAGCCAGCAGTATCTGACCCTGCATCCACTGACACATTGCCTTCTCTGACTCCTTTAAGGATCCTTATGATTACAGTGAACCCAACTGGATAATATAGGATAATCTCCCCATCTGAGGGTCCTTAACAAAAATCACATCTGCAAAGTTCCTTTTGCCATATAAAGTAACATCTTTACAGGTTCTAGGGTTTAGGGAATGGACATCTTCAGGCAGTCCAATGTTCTGCCTACCACAGAGGAATGGAGAAATGGATAGATATTCAACAAATCAGGTATAGTGAAATGTTAATTACAGAATCTGAGTCCTAAATATATGAGTGTTCGGTGTGAAATCCTTTTAATTTTTTTGTTTGTTAGAAATTTTCCATAATGAAATATTGGAGGAAAAAAACAAAGCTTAAATTCTAACCAGGAACAGTAGCTTGACAAGATCATTCCGTGTTCACAGAAGGGGCCAAAAGAGTGAGTGGAACCAAAGAGAACTCCTGGCCAAGATGAGGAGGAAGTGCGCACAGATGCCAGAGTAGACTGAGAGTCAGAGAGGAGGCAGGCCAATGCCGTGGAAATCTGATGGAGAGTTGTCTGGACACCAGTGACGAGGGACAGGCAGGATGAGTGAACACCTCACTGAGGCCAGCAGTTACACTCTCCCCGCACTCCTCCTAAGGCCTAAACACACATAAGCATGCCTGCCCCACCAACAACTCTGGGGAGAGAAGGCAGAGAGCTAAAACCCCAAATTCATTATTTATAAGCATAAAATGACAGAAAAAAAGACTGAAGTACTCTAGAGCCAGGATTAAATTTTCTCAACCATGTGGTATTATGTCTTGAAATGGAAAGTAACCATTTATTTTTAAATAGGAAAATGAAATTATAGTCTAGGCAAACCTGAGCTGCAGTCAATAAAATCCATATCTGTAACATTCACACCCATTTAATAGATGAAGAAACCAAGGCCCAGAGTGGCAAATTGTCTTGTTTTCCAGTTCAGGGTCCTTCCCACTAGAGAGGAGTGTGGAGAACTGCTGAAAAGAGAGGTTTTACTGACAGAGCACAATAAACCAACCTGGTCTGATGGAGAAAATAGTACTAGAGGAAGTTTCCCAACTTATCTTTTTCCCAATGCAACATTTTATATTTCTTCTGGATATTTGAAAATTATGGCTGCCCTAAATACTTCAAAATTGCCATTAAAAGGAAATTTTCTGAAATAAAATAGGATTGCCTTCTATTAACAGTGGCCCAACAGCCTTTCAAATAAATCTTATACCTCTCTCAATAAAAGAAAAAATGATACACAGTCAGGGATAATTTTCAAAATATGTAACATTCAGTATGGCAGGGGAATTCATCAATCAAATTAGACACAACTGTGTACTATCTACATACCTATACAAGGGCAAGCTAGCCAAATATCAGCTCTATAGCCAGGTTATTTCATCCCCTGCCATTAAGATCCAGTACTTAACTGATTCTCACTTAAACAGTGGGAAACCATTCTAAACAATAAGATAATGTCTTGTAATAACCAGGATTGATCATAATACTTAAGCCATTTAATCAAGTCTTCCATGTAAACACTCTCCTGTGCTAATCACAACACAAATGCTCATAGTTGGAAAGGAAAATTTTGGGTAAACTATGTTGGCATAAAATACTTTCGCTTTAATGCTGTATTGTACTTAGCATATGATCAGGCCTTCAATAAATAGGTGTTCAAGGGGTGCCTGGCTGGTTCAGTTGGTAAAGCATGCAACTCTTGATATCAGGGTCATGAGCTCAAGCCCCACATTGGTCGTAGAACTTTAAAAAAAAATTTTTTTTTAGTAAAACAAAATAGGTGTTCAATAAATGCTGTTGGGTACATTTAAAAAATGAATGAACCAAAATACAAATTTGTGTTTATTGCCTCAGATGAATTCATTTAATTCACTAAATTCACTCACCTTGAGAAAAGACTTTTTGTGGCACAAGTTTGCATCTTTCATACAGGTTCAAATGTGAGGTAGATAGGAAACCATTTCTCCCCAAATGGAATAAGTTTAAAATGTAAGAAGATTAAGTTCATTCATGCACAGAAAGTTGATTAGCCTTCTGAGACTGCTGAAAATCTGTCCAGCATGAGAAAAGAAACTAAAAAAAAATAAAAAGTTACCATACTAAAATATTTTCTGAGATGTAATGTTTAGAAGGTCATCATAGGTTTGCAGCCTGGGAAAAAGAATGGCTATGCTATTACTTATAAAGCTAAACAAGAATTTGATACTTCTGTGTTTAGTGCTTAACAAAACACAACAGTTGCCAAACACTTTAATCCACTTCATTGGGTATTAAGTTAGTGAAGTTATAAAATCAAAAGGCCTTTGTTACCAGGATGTCAAGTTTCTGGTACAGTAAGATAATAAATACCAGGAATATCTTAGTTCTCAAAAGAAAAGCCTACCCACTTAATATCATCCTCCAATCTGCTCTGCTTATGTTTTGAGAGGAGGAAAAAAGCAAGAGAGAAATAAAACCTATGGTCTTGTATTATTTCCTCACACTTTTAATACAGTATTCCCCTCCCAAATGGGATAGAGTTTGTACCAAGGACATACAATGAAAATTTTTTTAAGTGGGGAGAAGTCAGGTTACTATACAAAAGAAGAATCCAGTTCATATCTTGGACATTGAGAAATTTGGTAGTATTTTGAATTCTTTAACACAAAAATAAAAATGACCCTAAGTGATACAGGGGAAAGTTTTTGAGGTTTTTTTTTTTTTTTTTGGAGATTTTTGCTTTCATTTCCTTCACTTATTTTCAAAATTTAGACATAAAACATACATACATATTTTAAGATTCAATCAATAACTCGACATTTCCTACCTGAGTTTCCTTTGGTTTTCAATATGTCAGGTTTTAGCTACTAAGCTATTGGCTCATTCTGGTAAACACATTTTAGGAGAATTTGACCAGCCCTTGAAGAACAAGATATAAAATTGGGATCCAACTAATATTCTAACATCACTGGAACATGTTGTCTGGGGGTTCCAGACACATTTTTAGACTCTAGCCAGTGGCAAAAAAAAATAAATAAATAAAAATAAAAACAAAAACAAAAACAAGTAATCTTTCTAAAACTATAGGAAAGCAAGCTTCCCTCATCAACAGATAACTTGAATTACTGATACTCCTCTTCAAAACCAGTGTGTTTCACTGGACATTAAGAGTCCGTGGAGTCCTTCAGGAACTACTGCAAGAATATAAAGGTGAGGATACTAAGTAAGGAGGCTCCTGGTCCTTCAACCCTACTCCAGCCAGCATAAGTCTCTGGAATATAGAGGACTTCATTTAATAAGCAGAAGACAGGAAGGGCATTGGAATGGACGCCTGGGTGGCTCAGTCAGTTAAGCAATTGCTTTCAGCTCAGGTCATGATCCCAGAGTCCTGGGATCGAGTCCCACATCTGGCTCCTTGCTCAGTGGGAGCCTGCTTCTCCCTCTGCCTGCCTCGCTCCCTGCTTGTTCTCTCTCTCTCTCTCTGTGTCAAATATATAAATAAAATCTAAAAAAAAATGCATTTGAAAACCACAGTATCAGAATAAGAAGATACAGAAAAAAAAAGGCAGGAATCTTTGATTAAACAAAGTGAAGACTTTCTTAGGTAGTTAGACCAAATAAAGAATTCAAAATGTGCTCCTGTGACATAATAAGAAATATTTACTGGTCTCTGCACCTGATTCCTGACACAGAGCTCCTAAATACCTCGGAATTTCCTGGGTGGATAGGAGCATCTTTTGTTTCGATGAGGTGACTCTTGGTGGGCTCCTGGACAGCTCAAGATGGGAGCTAGTAACCAGAAAGACTAAGCCATGCTTAGAAGCTTAGAAATTTTAGCCCCACCCTCTCCCATTCTTCAGGTGCTGGAGATTGAGTTAATAATCAATCATGGCTATGTAATGAAACCTCCATAAAAATCCTAAACTGTGGGGCTCAGAGAGCTTCCGGGTTGGTGCATGCATCCATATAACAGGAGGGTGATGCATTCCAATTCCATGTGGACAAAAGCTCCTCTGCTCAGGACAATTCTGGACCTCACCTTATATACCCCTTCATCTGGCTCTTCATTTGTATCCTTTATACTATCTTCTATAATAAACTGTTAAACATAAGTGTTTCTTTGAGTTCTGTTCTTTGAGCCATTGCAGCAAATTATTGAAACTGATGAGGGGGACATTAGAACACCCAATTTGTAGCCAAGTCAGACAAAAGTTTAGGTAACTTGGAGACCCACTACTTACAATCTGTATGTGAAGTAAGGGGCAGTCTTATACTGCTGAGCCCTTAACCAATGGGGTCTAACACTAACTCCAAAGACAGTGTCAGAATTGAATTAAATTGTAGGGCATCCAGTTGGTGACGACAGAGCCAGGCCCTGGGCACTACATGACCTCTTCTTCATAAGGCCATTACTTTCAGTAGAAGACATAGCTACCTTTTCAAACACAGAAAAGAAGGCAGAGACAGACAAAATGCCAAGACGGAGGAGTTTATCCCAAATGAAAGAACAAGATAAGGCCATGGCCAGAGATCTAAGTGAAACAGATACAATTAGCATGCCTAATGCAGTATTTAAAGCAATAATCATAAGGATATTCACTGGACTTGAGAAAAGAATAGAAGACTTCAGGGAGACCCTTAAAACAGAGATAAAAGAGTTAAAAAAGAATCAATCAATCAGAGATGAAGAATGCAATAAATGAGATTAGAAACAAACATGATGGAAAGAAAAACAGGCTGAAAAAAGCAGAGGAATAAATTAGTGGCATAGAAAACAAAATAATGCAAAATAATGAAGCTGAACAAAAAAGAGAAAGAAGAATATTCAACACAATAAGAGACCTCAGGAACTCAGTGACTCCATCAAATATAATAATATTTGTATTATAGGAGTCCCAGAAGAAGAGGAGAAAAGAGGGCAGAAAATTTATTTCAAGAAATAATAGCAGAAAACTTCCCTAATCTGGGAAAGAAAACAGACATCCAGATCTGGGAGGCACAGAGAACTCCCAACAAAATCAACAAAAGAAGGCCAATACTGAGACATATTGTAATTAAATCTGCAAAATATGGTGATAAAGAAAATAATCTTAAAGGCAGCGAGACAAAAGAAATCCTTAAATTAGAAGGGAAAACCCATAAGGCAAGCTGGAGATTTCTCAACAGAAACTTGGCAAGCCAGACGAGAGTGGCATGATATATTCAAAGTGCTGAATGGGAAAAATCTTCAGCCAAGAATATTCTATCCAGCAAGGCAATCATTCAGAATAGAAGGAGAGATCAAGAGTTTCCCAGAAAAACAAAAACTGAAGGAGTTTGTGACCACTAAACCACCCCTGAAGAAATATTAAAGGGGACTCTTTGAGTGCAAACGAGAGACCAAAAATGAAAAAGACAAGAAAGGAAAAGAGAAAATCTCCAGAAACAATGACAAAACAAGTAACAAAATGGTATAAACACTATCTATCATTAATTACTTTGAGTGTAAATGGACTAAACAGTCCAATCAAAGGACAAAAGGTGTCAGAATGGATTAAAAAATAAAAATAAGACCTATCTATATGCTGCCTAGAAGAGACTCATTATAGATGGACCTAAAGACACCTGCAGATTAAAATGAGGGAGTAGAGAAACACATCATGCAAATGGATGTCAAAAGAAAGTTGGAGTAGGGGGCGGAGCAAGATGGCGGAGGAGTAGGAGACCTGGATTTCGTCTGGTCTCAGGAATTCAGCTGAATAGAGATCAAACCATTCTGAACACCTACGAACTCAACAGAGGATCGAAGAGGAGAGTAGCAACAACTCTCTGAACAGAAAAGCGACCACTTTCTGGAAGGTAGGACGTACGGAGAAGTGAATCCGAGGCGATATTCAGGAGGTTAGACGGCGGGGGAGGGGGCCTCCATCAGCCGCTTCTGGCAAGTGATAGAGCACAAAATCGGAACTTTTAGAAGTCGGCTCCGTGGAGGGACGTCGCTCCAGTGGCTAAGCAGGAGGTGGAACCCTCGGGGGACAGTGTGGTCTCAGGACCCTCGGGGTCACAGAAAGACCGGGGGTGCCTGAGTGCAGAAGAGCTCCCAGGTATCGGAGCAGGGAAGCCGGCTGCAGAGATGGAGGCGAGGTATGGGCTCTCAGCTCGGGGTGGCCATAAACTGTGATCTGCGGCCCAGTCGGGCCACTGCTCCTCCAGCAGGGACCCAACAAACGGCAGAACCGGGGAGACTCCCCTTCCTCCCCCGGAGGGAGTGGCATGGGAGCGCACCGCAGGGATCTGCTGGGTTTGGAGACTCCACACAGGGTCGGGTGCCAGAGATAGAAACGATCGGTCACAGGCCGGGTGAGCACGGAGTGCGGCCAGAGACCAGGTACACGGGAGGGACTGACTGCTTTTCCCTGGGGGCGCACTGAGGAGCGGAGCCCCAAGTTCTTGCCTCCTCTGGGGTGGAGATTGGGAGGCCGCCATTTTCACTGTCCTCCTCCAAAGCCGTACGGAAAGCTTGCAGGGAACAAAAGCTCCTGAGAGCAAACACGAGCAGCTGGCTTAGCTTGGACCAACAAGGGCAGGGCAATTCCACCTCCGGCAAAGACATTTGGGAATCCCGGCAATAGGCCCCTCCCCCAGAAGATCAGCAGGAACAGCCAGCAAGCCAAGACCAAGTTTACCCATCAAAGAGAATGGGAGAACTCCAGCGCTAGGGGAATACTGCACATAGAATTCATGGCTTTTTTTACCATGATTCATTAGTTCATCAAAGTTAATTTTATTAACTGTTTTTTTATTAATTTCTCTTTTTCCCTTTTTCAACCAACATCTTATCAATCCCTTTTTAAAAAAAATATTATTTTTCATTTTTAGAGTCATATTTTATCCCTTCATAGTAGTTACCCTTATTTTTGGCATATATATATATATAAGTTGTTCTCCCTTTAAAATTTTGAGATACAGTTTCTTCTAACAGATCAAAATATACCCTAAATCACTAGTGTATGGCTTGGTTCTAGTCTCCTGCCTGATCACATTCTCTCCCTTTTTTTTAAATCCTCTTCTTTCTTTTTTCAAACTTCTTATCGTATCAATTCCTTTTATAAAATCTTTTATAATTTTCATCTTTACAGTCATCTTCCATCCCTTCATTGTATCAATCCTTATTTTGTACATATATAAGTCTTTCTTCCTTTAAAATTTTAGGAGGCACTTTTTTCTAACAGACCAAAATATGCCCCAAATCTAGTGTGTGGCACTGATCTATGCACTAGCCTGATCATGTTTGATCATATTCGGTTTCTTTTCTATTGTTCTGTTTTTGTTTTTAATCTTTTCCTTTTTGTTTTTTTTTTTTTTCTTTCTTTCCCTTTCTTTTCCCCTGGTTTCAGGTCTTTTCTGATTTGTATAAAGTATATTTGCTGGGGACGTTCTTGACCTGTTGGTATTTTGTTCTCTCGTTCATCTATTCTCCTCTGGACAAAATGACAAGATGAAAAAAATCACCTCAGCAAAAAGAACAAGAGGTAGTACCGTCAGCCAGGGACCTACTCAATATGGACATTAGTACGATGTCGGACCTAGAGCTCAGAATCATGACTTTAAAGATACTAGCTGGGCTTGAAAAAAGCATGGAAGTTATTAGAGAAACCCTTTCTGGAGAAATAAAAGAACTAAAGTCTAACCAAGTCGAAATCAAAAAGGCCATTAATGAGGTGCAATCAAAAATGGGGGCACTAACTGCTAGGATAAATGAGGCAGAAGAGAGAATCAGTGATATAGAAGACCAAATGATGGAAAATAAAGAGGCTGAGAAAAAGAGAGAGAAACAACTACAGGATCACGAGGGCAGAATTCGAGAGATAAGTGATACAATAAGATGAAACATTAGAATAATTGGGATCCCAGAAGAAGATGAAAGAGAGAGAGGGGCAGAAGGTATATTGGAGCAAATCATAGCAGAGAACTTCTCTAATGTGAGGAAGGAAACAGGCATCAAAATCCAGGAGGCACAGAGAACCGCTCTCAAAATCAATAAAAATAGGTCAACACCCCGACATCTAATAGGAAAACTTAAAAGTCTCAGAGACAAAGAGAAAATCCTGAAAGGAGCTCGGGAGAAGAGCTATGTAACCTACAATGGTAGAAAAAATAACTTGGCAACAGACCTATCCACAGAGACCTGGCAGGCCAGAAAGGACTGGAATGATATCTTCAGAGCACTAAACGAGAAAAATACGCAGTCAAGAATACTATATCCAGCTAGGCTATCATTGAAAACTGAAGGAGAGATGAAAAGCTTCCAGGACAAACAAAAACTAAAGGAATTTGCAAACACGAAACCAGCCCTACAAGAAATATTGAAAGGGGTCCTCTAAGCAAAGAGAGAGACTAAAAGAAGCACAGATCAGAAAGGAACAGAGACAATATAGAGTAACAGTCACCTTACAGGAAATACAATGGCACTAAATTCATACCTTTCAATAGTTACCCTGAATGTAAATGGGCTAAATGCCCCAATCAAAAGACACAGGATATCAGATTGGATTAAAAAACAAGACCCATCAATATACTGTCTGCAAGACACTCATTTTAGACCCAAAGACACCCCCAGATTGAAAGTGAGGGGGTGGAAAACCATTTACCATGCTAATGGACACCAAAAGAAAGCTGGGGTGGTGATCCTTATATCAGACAAATTAGATTTTAAACCAAAGACTGTAAAAGAGATGAGGAAGGACACTATATCCTACTTAAAGGTTCTATCCAACAAGAAGATCTAACAATTGCAAATATCTATGCCCCGAACATGGGAGCAGCCAATTATATAAGGCAATTAATAACAAAAGCAAAGAAACACATTGACAGCAATACAACAATAGCGGGGGATTTTAACACGCCCCTGACTGAAATGGATAGATCACTAAGCAAAAGATCAACAAGGAAACAAAGACTTTAAATGACACACTGGACCAAATGGACTTCACAGACATATTCACAACTTTCCATCCCAAAGCAATGGAATATACATTCTTCTCTAGTGCCCATGGAACATTCTCCAGAATTGATCACATCCTAGGTCACAAATCAGGTCTCAACCAGTACCAAAAGATTGAGACTATTCCCTGCATATTTTCAGACCACAGTGTTTTGAAACTAGAACTCAATCACAAGAGGAAAGTCAGAAAGAACCCAAATACGTGGAGGCTAAAGAGCATCCTACTAAGGAATGAATGGGTCAACCAGGAAATTAAAGAAGAAATAAAAAAATTCATGGAAACAAATGAAAATGAAAACACAACTGTTCAAAATCTTTGGGATACAGCAAAGGCAGTCCTGAGAGGAAAGTATATAGCAATACAAGCCTTTCTCAAGAAACAAGAAAGGTCTCAAATACACAACCTAACCCTACACCTAAAGGAGCTGGAGAAAGAACAGCAAAGAAAGCCTAAACCCAGCAGGAGAAGAGAAATCATAAAGATCAGAGCAGAAATCAATGAAAAAGGAACCAAAAGAACATTAGGACAGATCCACGAAACTAGGAGCTGGTTCTTTGAAAGAATTAACAAGATTGATAAACCCCTGGCCAGACTTATCAAAAAGAAAAGAGAAATGACGGAAATTAACAAAATCATGAATGAAAGAGGAGAGATCACAACCGATACCAAAGCAATACAAACAATTATAAGAACATATTATGAGCAACTCTATGCCAGCAAATTAGATAACCTGGAAGAAATGGGTGCATTCCTAGAGATGTATCAACTACCAAAAGTGAACCAGGAAGAAATAGAAAACCTGAACAGACGTATAACCACTAAGGAAATTGAAGCAGTCATCAAAAATCTCCCAAAAAACAAAAGCCCAGGACCAGATGGCTTCCCAGGGGAATTCTACCAAACATTTCAAGAAGAATTAATAGCTATTCTCCTGAAACTGTTCCAAAAAATAGAAATGGAAGGAAAACTTCCAAACTCATTTTATGAGGCCACCATTACCTTGATCCCAAAACCAGACAAAGACCCCATCAAAAAGGAGAACTACAGACCAATATCCTTGATGAACATGGATGCAAAAATTCTCACCAAAATACTAGCCAATAGGATCCAACAGTACATTAAAAGGATTATTCACCATGACCAAGTGGGATTTATCCCTGGGCTGCAAGGCTGGTTCAACATCCGCAAATCAATCAACGTGATACAATACATGAACAAAAGAAAGAACAAGAATCATATGATCCTCTCAATAGATGCAGAAAAAGCATTTGACAAAGTACAGCATCCTTTCTTGATCATAACTCTTCAGAGTATACTGATAGAGGGTACATACTTCAATATCATAAAAGCCATCTATGAAAAACCTACAGCGAATAGCATTCTCAAGGGGGAAAAACTGAGAGCTTTTCCCCTAAGGTCAGGAACGCGGCAGGGATGTCCACTCTCACCGCTGCTATTCAACATAGTATTAGAAGTCCTAGCCACAGCAATCAGAAAACAAAAAGAAATCAAAGGCATCCAAATCGGCAAAGAGGAAGTCAAACTCTCACTCTTTGCAGATGATATGATACTGTATGTGGAAAACCCAAAAGACTCCACCCTAAAACTGCTAGAATTCATACAGGAATTCAGTCAAGTAGCAGGATATAAAATCAATGCACAGAAATCAGTGGCATTCCTATACACCAACAAGACAGAAGAGAGACAAATCAAGGAGTCGATCCCATTTATAATTAGACCCAAAACCATAAGATACCTAGGAATAAATCTAACCAAAGAGGCAAAGGATCTGTACTCAGAAAACTATAAAATACTCATGAAAGAAATGGAAGAAGACACAAAGAAATGGAAAAACGTTCCATGCTCATGGATTGGGAGACCCAACATTGTGAAGGTGTCAATGCTACCTAGAGCAATCTACACATTCAATGCAATCCCCATCAAAATAGCATCCACTTTTTTCAAAGAAATGGAACAAATAATCCTAAAATTTGCATGGAACCAGAAGAGACCCCGAATAGCCAGAGGAATATTGAAAA
>NW_027397131.1:667129-762748 GCF_003265705.2 Callorhinus ursinus
ACCCCAAAACTGCTAGAACTCATACAGGAATTCAGTCAAGTAGCAGGCTATAAAATCAATGCACAGAAATCAGTGGCATTCCTATACACCAACAACAAGACAGAAGAGAGACAAATCAAGGAGTCGATCCCATTTACAATTGCACCCAAAACCATAAGATACCTAGGAATAAATTTAACCAAAGAGGCAAAGGATCTGTACTCAGAAAACTATAAAATACTCATGAAAGAAATGGAAGAAGACACAAAGAAATGGAAAAACGTTCCATGCTCATGGATTGGGAGAATCAACATTGTGAAGATGTCAATGCTACCTAGAGCAATCTACACATTCAATGCAATCCCCATCAAAATACCATCCACTTTTTTCAAAGAAATGGAACAAATAATCCTAAAATTTGTATGGAACCAGAAGAGACCCCGAATAGCCAGAGGAATATTGAAAAAGAAAAGCAAAGCTGGCGGCATCACAATTCCGGACTTCCAGCTCTATTACAAAGATGTCATCATCAAGACAGTATGGTACTGGCACAAAAACAGACACATAGATCAATGAAACAGAATAGAGAGCCCAGAAATGGACCCTCAACTCTATGGTCAACTTATCTTTGACAAAGCAGAAAAGAATGTCCAATGGAAAAAAGACAGTCTCTTCAACAAATGGTGTTGGGAAAATTGGACAGCCACATGCAGAAGAATGAAACTGGACCATTTCCTTACACCACACACAAAAATAGACTCCAAATGGTTGAAAGAACCTAAACGTGAGACAGGAGTCCATCAAAATCCTAAAGGAGAACCCAGGCAGCAACCTCTTCGACCTCAGCCGCAACAACTTCTTCCTAGAAACATCGCCAAAGGCAAGGGAAGCAAGGGCAAAAATGAACTATTAGGATTTCATCAAGATAAAAAGCTTTTGCACAGCAAAAGAAACAGTCCACAAAACCAAAAGACAACCGACAGAATGGGAGAAGATATTTGCAAATGACATATCAGATAAAGGGCTAGTATCCAAAATCTATAAAGAACTTACAAAACTCAATACCCAAAGAACAAATAAACCAATCAAGAAATGGGCAGAAGATATGAACAGACATTTTTCCAAAGAAGACATCCAAATGGCCAACAGGCACATGAAAAAGTGCTCAACATCGCTCGGCATCAGGGAAATCCAAATCAAAACCTCCATGAGATACCACATCACACCAGTCAGAATGGCTAAAATTAACAAGTCAGGAAATGACAGATGTTAGCGGGGATGTGGAGAAAGGGGAACCCTCCTACGCTGTTAGTGGGACTGCAAGCTGGTGCAGCCACTCTGGAAAACAGTATGGAGGTTCCTCAAACAGTTGAAAATAGAGCTACCATACGATCCAGCAATTGCACTACTGGGTATTTACCCCAAAGATACAATGTAGGGATCCGAAGGGGTACATGCACCCCCATGTTTATAGCAGCAATTTCCACAATGGCCAAACTGTGGAAAGAGCCAAGATGTCCATCAACAGATGAATAGATAAAGAAGAGGTGGTATATATACACAATGGAATATTATGCAGCCATCAAAAGGAATGAGATCTTGCCATTTGTAGCGACGTGGATGGAACTGGAGGGTGTTATGTTGAGTGAAATAAGTCAATCAGAGAAAGATATGTATCATATGACCTCACTGATATGAGGAATTCTTAATCTCAGGAAACAAACTGATTGTTGCTGAGTGGTGGGGGGTAGGAGGGATGGGGTGGCTGGGTGATAGACATTGGGTAGGGTATGTGCTATGGTGAGCGCTGTGAATTGTGCAAGACTGTTGAATCACAGATCTGTACTTCTGAAACAAATAATGCAAGATATGTTAGGAAAAAAGAAAAAGAAGATAGCAGGAGAGGAAGAATGAAGGGGAGTAAGTCGGAGGGGGAAACGAACCATGAGAGACGATGGACTCTGAAAAACAAACAGGGTTCTAGAGGGTAGGGGGGTGGGGGATGGGTTAGCCTGGTGATGGGTATTAAGGAGGGCACGTTCTGCGTGGAGCACTGGGTGTTACAGACAAACAACGAATCATGGAACACTACATCAAGAACTAATGATGTAATGTATGGTGACTAACATAACAATAAAAAATTTAAAAAAAAAGGTGGAGTAGCAATACTTAACATTGGACAAAGTAGACCTTTTTGTTCTTGTACTGTTTTTATCCTGCTTTGGCATCAGGGTACTACTTGGCCTCATGGAATGATTTTTAAATGTGTTTCCTCTGGGGGTGGCGGAGCAAAATAGCGGAGGAGTAGGAGACCTAGATTTCATCTGGTCTCAAGAATTCAGCTGGATAGGGATCAAACCATTCTGAACACCTATGAACTCAACAAGAGATCGAAGAAAAGAATAGCAACAACTCTCTGAACACAAAAGTGACCACTTTCTGGAAGGTCTTTTCTGATTTGTTTAGAGTATATTTTCTGGGGACGTTGTTATCCTGTTACCATTTTGTTCTCTCATTCATCTATTCTCCTCTAGACAAAATAACAAGATGGAAAAAAATCACCTCAAAAAAAAAGAACAAGAGGTAGTACCAACTCCCTCAATATGGACATCAGTATGATGTCAGACCTAGAGTTCAGAATCAAAATTTTACAAAAGATACTAGCTGTACTTGAAAAAAGCATGGAAATTATTAGAGAAACCCTTTCTGGAGAAATAAAAGAACTAAAAACTGACCAAGTCGAAATCAAAAAGGCTATTAATGAGGTGCAATAAAAAATGGGGGTGCTAAATTCCAGTATAAATGAGGCAGAAGAGAGAATCAGTGATATAGAAGACAAAATGATGGAAAATAAAGAAGCTGAGAAAAAGAGAAATAAACAACTACTGGATCACAAGGGCAGAATTTGAAAGATAAGAGATACCATAAGACAAAACAACATTAGAATAATTGGGATCCCAGAAGAAGAAGAAAGAGAGAGAGGGGCAGAAGGTATATTGGAGCAAATTATAGCAGAGAACTTACCTAATTTGGAGAAGGAAACAGGCATCAAAATCCAGGAGGCACAGAGAACCCCTCTCAAAATCAATAAAAAAGTCAAGACACCAACATCTACTAGTAAAACTTACGACTCTCAGAGACAAAGAGAAAATTCTGAAGGCAGCTCGGGAGAAGAGATCTGTAAACTACAATGGTAGAAACATTAGATTGGCAACAGACCTATCCAAAGAGACCTGGCAGGCTAGAAAGGACTGGCATGATCTATTCAGAGCACTAAACAAGAAAAATATGCAGCCAAGAATACTATAACAAGCTAGGCTGTCATTGAAAATAGGAGATATCAAAACCTTCCAATACAAGCAAAAACTAAAGGAATTTGCAAACACAAAACCAACCCCACAAGAAATATTGAAAGGGGTCCTCTAAGCAAAGAGAGAGCCTAAAAGCAACATGGACCAGAAAGAAACACAGACAATATACAGTAATAGTCAACTTACAGGCAATACAATGGCACTAAATTCGTATCTTTCAATACTTACCATGAATGTAAATGGGCTAAATGCCCCAATCAAAAGACACAGGCTATCAGATTGGATTAAAAAACAAGACTCATCGAAATGCTGTCTGCAAGACACTCATTTTAGACCCAAAGACACCCCCAGATTGAAAGTGAGGGGGTAGAAAACCATTTACCATGCTAATGGACACCAAAAGAAAGCTGGGATGGCGATCCTTATATCAGACAAATTAGATTTTAAACCAAAGACTGTAATAAGAGATGAAGAAGGACACTATAGACCTACTTACAGGGTCTATCCAACAAGAAGATCTAACAATTGTAAGTATCTAAGCCCCTAACATGGCAGCAGACAATTATATAAGCCAATTAACAAAAAAAAGCAAAGAAACACATTGGCAACAATGCAATAATAGTGGGGGACTTTAACACCCCTCTGACTGAAATGGACAAATCATCTAAGCAAAACATCAACAAGGAAATACTTTAAATGACACACTGGACCAAATGGACTTCACAGACATATTCAGAACATTCCATCCCAAAGCAACAGAATACACATTCTTCTCTAGTGCCCATGGAACAATCGTCAGAATAGATCACATCCTAGGTCACAAATCAGGTCTCAATTGGTACCAAATGATTTGGATCAGTCCCTGCATATTTTTGGACCATGATGCATTGAAACTAGAACTCAATCACAAGAGGAAAGTCGGAAAGAATTCAAATACATGGAGGCTAAACTGCATCCTACTAAGAATGAATGAGTCAACCAGGAAATTAAAGAAGAATTTTAAAAATTCATGGAAACAAACAAATGAAAACACAACTGTTCAAAATCTTTGGGATGCAGCAAAGGCAGGCCTAAGAGGAAAGTATATAGCAATACAAGCCTTTCTCAAGAAACAAGAAAGGTCTCAAATACACAACCTAACCCTACACCTAAAGGAGCTGGAGAAAGAACAGCAAAGAAAGCCTAAACCCAGCAAGAGAAGAGAAATAATAAAGATCAGAGCAGAAATCAATGAAATAGAAACCAAAAGAACAGTAGAACAGATCAACAAAACTAGGAGCTGGTTCTTTGAAAGAATTAACAAGATTGATAAACCCCTGGCCAGACTTATCAAAAAGAAAAGAGAAATGACCCAAATCAACAAAATCAGGAATGAAAGTGGAAAGATCACAACCAATACCAAAGCAATACAAACAATTATAAGAACATATTTTGAGCAACTCTATGCCAGCGAATTAGATAATCTGGAAGAAATGGTTGCATTCCTAGAGATGTATCAACTACCAAAATTGAACCAGGAAGAAACAGAAAACCTGAACAGACCTATAACCACTAAGGAAATTGAAGCAGTCATCAAAAATCTCCCAAAAAACAAAAGCCCAGGGCCGGATGACTTCCCAGGGCAATTCTACCAAACATTTAAAGAATTAATACCTATTCTTCTGAAACTGTTCCAAAAATAAATGGAAGGAAAACTTCCAAACTCATTTTATGAGGCTACCATTACCTTGATCCCAAAACCAGACAAAGACCCCATCAAAAAGGAGAATTACAGACCAATATCCCTTATGAACATGGATGCAAAAATTCTCACCAAAATACTAGCCAATAGGATCCAACAGTACATTAAAAGGATTATTCACCACGACCAAGTGGGATTTATCCCTGGGCTGCCAGGTTGGTTCAATATCCGCAAGTCAATCAACGTGATATAATACATTAACTAAAAAAAGAACAAGAACCATATGATCCTCTCAACAGATGCAGAAAATCATTTGACAACATACAGCATCCTTCCTTGATCAAAACTCTTCAGAGTATAGGGATAGAGGGTACATACCTCAAAATCATAAAAGCCATCTATGAAAAACCCACAGCAAATATCATTCTCAATGGGGAAAAACTGTGAGCTTTCCCCTTAAGGTCAGGAACGCGGCAGGGATGTCCACTATCACCAGTGCTATTCAACATAGTATTAGAAGTCCTAGCCACAGCAATCAGACAACAAAAAGAAATCAAAGGCATCCGAATCGGCAAAGAAGAAGTCAAACTCTCACTGTTTGCAGGTGATATGATAATTTATGTGGAAAACCCAAAAGACTCCACCCCAAAACTGCTAGAACTCATCCAGGAATTCAGTAAAGTGGCATTATATAAAATCAATGCACAGAAATCAGTGGCATTCCTACCCAACAACAACAAGACAGAAAAGAGAGAAATTAAGGAGTTGATCCCATTTACAATTGCACCCAAAACCATTAGATACCTAGGAATAAATTTCAGCAAAGAGGCAAAGGATCTGTACTCAGAAAACTATAAAATACTCATGAAAGAAATTGAGGAAGACACAAAGAAATGAAAAACGTTCCATGCTCATGGATTGGAAGATCAAATATTGTGAAGATGACAATGCTACCTAGAGCAATCTACACATTCAATGCAATCCCCTTCAAAATAGCATCCACTTTTTTCAAAGAAATGGAACAAATACTCCTAAAATTTGTATGGAACCAGAAAAGACCCCAAATAGCCAGAGGAATGTTGAAAAAGGAAAGCAAAGCTGGCAGCATCACAATTCCGGACTTCCAGCTCTGTTACAAAGCTGTCATCATCAAGACAGTATGGTACTGGCACAAAAACGGACACATAGATTGATGGAACAGAATAGAGAGCCCAAAAATGGACCCTCAACTCTATGGTCAACTAATCTTTGACAAAGCAGGAAAGAATGTCCAATGGAAAAAAGACAGTCTCTTCAACAAATGGTGTTGGGAAAATCGGACAGCCACATGCAGAAGAATGAAACTGGACCATTTCCTTACACCACACACAAAAATAAGACACCAAATGGTTGAAAGACCTAGACGTGAGACAGGAGTCCCTCAACATCCTAAAGGAGAACCCAGGCAGCAACCTCTTCGACCTCAGCCACAGCAACTTCTTCCTAGAAACATCACCAAAGGCAAGGGAAGCAAGGGCAAAATTAACTATTGGGACTTCATCAAGATAAAAAGGTTTGCACAGCAAAAGAAACAGTCAACAAAACCAAAGACAGTGACAGAATGGGAGAAGACATTTGCAAATGACATATCAGATAAAGGGGTAGTATCCAAAATCTATAAAGAACTTATCAAACTCAACACCCAAAGAACAAATAATCCAATCAAGAAATGGGCAGGAGATATGAACAGACATTTTTCCAAAGAAGACATCCAAATGCCAACAGACACATGAAAAAGTGCTCCACATCGCTCGGCATCAGGGAAATCCAAATCAAAACCTCAGTGAGATACCACCTCACACCAGTCAGAATGGCTAAAATTAACAAGTCAGGAAATGACAGATGTTGGTCGGGATGCGGAGAAAGGGGAGCCCTCTTACACTGTGGGTGGGAATGCAAGCTGGTGTAGCCACTCTGGAAAACAGTATGGAGGTTCCTCAAAAAGTTGAAAATAGAGCTACCATATGATCCAGCAATTGCACTACTGGGTATTTACCCCAAAGATACAAATGTAGGGATCCAAAGGGGTACGTGTGCCCCGATGTTTATAGCAGCAATGTCCTCAATAGCCAAACTGTGGAAAGAGCCAAGATATCCATCGACAGATGAATGGATAAAGAAGAAGTGGTATATATATATACAATAGAATATTAGGCAGCCATCAAAGGAATGAGATCTTGCCATTTGCAACGACGTGGATGGACCTAGAGGGTATTATGCTGAGCGAAATAAGTCAGTCAGAGAAAGTCATGTATCATATGACCTCACTGATATGAGGAATTCTTAATCTCAGGAAACAAACTGAGGGCTGCTGGAGTGGGGCGTGGGTGGGAGGGATAAAGTGGCTGGGTGATAGACATTGGGGAGGGTATGTGCTATGGTGAGCGCTGTGAAGTGTGTAAGACTGTTGAATCACAGATCTGTACCTCTGAAACAAATAATGCAATATATGTTAAGAACAAAAAAAAAAAGGAAGAAGATAGCAGGAGGGGAAGAATGAAGGGGAGTAAATCGGAGGGGGAAACGAACCATGAGAGACAATGGACTCTGAAGAACAAACTGAGAGTTCTAGAGGGGAGGGGCGTGGGGGGATGTGTTAGCCTGGTGATGGGTATTAAAAAGGGCATGTTCTGCATGGGGAGCACTGGGTGTTATGCACAAACAGTGAATCATGGAACACTACATCAAAAACTAATGATGTAATGTATGGTGATTAACATAACAATAAAAAACTTTAAAAAATGTGTTTCCTCTATTCCGTTATTTGTAAGATTTTGATAAAGCTTGTCATTAATTTTTTTTTAATGTTTAGTAGATTTCACCAATGTAATCATGTAGTCTTAGACTTTTCTGTGCTGGAAGATTTTTTATTCCTAATTCAACTTTCATTCTTGTTATTGGTCTAAGAAGATTTCTTATTTCTTGGATTCAAGATTTATGATTGAATCATGATAACTTGTGCATTTTTAGGAATTATCTGGCATTTTTTCCCTAAATTATCTGATTTTCCAAGTTATCTGATTTGTCATAATTGTTTATAGTCATCTGTTAATCATTCTATGTATTTCTGTGGTTATCTATTGTACTGTTTTCTCTCCTATTTCTTATTTTGATTTTTGAGTCTTCTCTCTTTTTTTCTAAGTTAATGTAGTTAAAGCATCACCAGTTTTGTTTATTTTTCGGAAAAACTGGTCATTACTTTCAATGTTATGTTATCGTTTATTCTGATCTCTATTTTATTTATGTCTGATTTTTCTTTGTTAATTCCTTCCTCTACTAAATTTTAGCAATGTTTCCTCTTTTTATGGTTCCTTGTGATGTAATGTTAAGTTGTTTACTTGAACTTTTTTTCTTAATACAAGCATTCAGAGCATTAAAGAAAAAGAAAGGAAAGGTCCTAATGGCAATTTCCCATTAGCCTTCTCTTTAGTGTGTCAGCGCAGTGCAGTTCAAACAACAGCTTTAAATTCAGATTTTTTTAAGTGTCCTATTTACTAGCTGCATGGACTTAGACAATTCTCAAAGTCTGTTTTCCCAAACGGCAATAATGATAATACCTCTCTCAGAGCTATGATGAAGATGATGTGAAAAGACATATGTAAAAGGACATGTATATATAAAGACCTGCCACAGTTTCTGGCCCATGGCTATATTCAATAAATGTATTTATATTCTTCATCTTTCTCTATTTCCTTTCCTTTCCTTCTCTCCAACTTATGAAGTCCTTACTAAAATAAATTGTATTAATTGTAAAAAAATAAATAAATAAAAATAAACAAATTGTAGGACACCCAGTTGTAGCTGCAGACATTTAAAAAAAATTCTTGTTGTGAAAAACCAACATATTAGGTGTTAGAAGTGTTGTGAGTAGAGAAACATTTCTCCTTTACCTTCTCTGATAATATTAATATTACCAAGTGATTGAGGTACTGCCTAGCTGAAAATAGGTCTTACATCTTAAGATCACTTACGACAAGACACAGAAGTTGACCAGGACTCCTTTATATGCTATTTTCCAAGTGGTACCTTTATTCTGAAAGTATAGCATTTTGGGGTCTGGCTTTTTCTTTCTGAACTGATATCAAACTCTCTCTACCCCCTGGTGAAATAAAGACTATCATCAATCGGGTTGGGTGCCAAAGTTTCTCTTCAAGCAACTAGCCAAGTCAATTGATGAAATGTTGTGTAGAAGATGTGAGTAATATATTATTGACCATGTTCTTACTTAGAAAATGGAGGGAGTCTGAGCAGTTGCTTATTAAAATTTGTCTTACCCACCTCACAGTATCAGCTTTCAATTTAAATTTTCTAGTTTATGCATTATGTGAGGGTTCTAAAATTATTGCACTCAGCCTAGGCATCTAAGTTTATATTTATTGGTGTAAAGAGCAATTTCACAGGGTGATGGTATTTGTTACACACAAGTAATTTGAATTTAGTCAATTTTCTTTGCAAAATTCAGATTACAGCCAGTATTAAATTCTCCACAAGAAATCAAACAAACAGAAGCAATATGTGCTATAAAATGAAAGAAACCCAAACAAGCTCAGAGGCGGTTTGGCTCTGCCAGGTGATGTTATTGAATTTGGCATTGTGAGAAAAGGGTTCAAAGAATACAGCCACCCAGGACTATTGGATTTCAACAGAACGAAGTTGGGACGGATTAAGGGATCTAGCCAACAAGACACAGAGGAACAGCCCACAGCACAAGTAGTAAATGCTATCCCCAGCAGGCTCAAAGGGCCCCCTGAGTAAAACCTCAGTGGATTGGAATTTCTCTAAAAGGAACATGAATCTTTAGATGGATTCACCAAAAGGGGTGTAATTCAAAAACCTGGGCAGAATATCATGCTAGCTACAGAGGGAAGTAAAGGGGGAGAAACGAGTGGGACAAGGAAGAGTTACAGGAGGAAACAGGCAAGCATCCAGGGCTAAACACATTCTAGGAAGCAAGATAAGAAAAATTACATGCACACAGGTTCAGACTTATGAGCGAAAGGGGGGAAATGAACACAGGATGTGAGAGTAACAAGCCCAATAAATGAGTAAGAAGGTGAAAAATATATTCCGATGAATCAAACACTGTAACTGGCCAGTAAGTATCCTCCTTTTTCCTATATTTTCTATATCCTATTTCTACAGGTCTTTCCTTGGTTCCTGAATATAACATAAAGCTTCTCTGCTTCTGGCTGAGCTTTTACTCTTTGCTCTGCCCACAGAATTCTCCCATTCCCACCTATGAGACTAGCTAATAATTCTTACTCATTGGATTTCAGTTTAAATATCACTTCCTCCAGAAAGCATTCTCTGATCAATCTATCTGTTGGAGGTTCTAACAGCACTTTTGTTTTTGAGACACTTAATACACTTGCAATTAATTATTTAATAGCTGAGTTCTCTGAGAGAAAAATCAGTGAGAGCAAGGACTATATCTACCTTATTGACAATGATGTCCTCAGTACCTAAAAACTGATTAGGTGAATTTTCTGGATGAATATAAAGGAAAATTCATTTGACAATTGTACAGTTGACCCTTGAACAATACAGGTTTGAACTGCATGGTCCACTTATATGTGGTTTTTTCAATAAATATTGTACAGTGCTATAAATGTATTTTCCCTTCTATATGGTTTTTGTAATTACATTTTCTTTTCTCTACCTTCCTATATTGTAAGAATATAGTACATAATACATATAGCATATAAAATATGTGTTGACTGTTTATGTTGTCAGTAAGCTTTCCAATCAAGAATAGGTTATTAGTTGTTAACTTTTAGGGGAGTCAAAAGTTATATGTGAATTTTTAACTGCATGGGGTGGGGGTTGGTGCCCTTAACCGCCATGTGGTTCAAGGGTCAACTGTAGTACATTCAGGTATATGGTAACTAGACTCACAGCAATGTCATGATTGTCCTATCTCTGCTGTGTATTTTTTCAACCCCTCCTCACTTTAACACGTGCTTTAATTAATTCATGGCTCACCGTTTTTTTTATATTATGTTAAACACCATACATTACATCATTAGTTTTTGATGTAGTGTTCCATGATTCATTGTTTGCGCATAAAACGCAGTGCTCCACGCAGAACGTGACCTCTATAATACCCATCACCAGGCTAACCCATCCCCCCACCCCTCTCCGCTCTAGACCCTCAGTTTATTTCTCAGAGTCCGTAGTCTCTCATGGTTCATCTCCCCCTCCAATTTCCCCCTTCATTCTTCCCCTCCTGCTATTTTTTTCTTTGTTTTGTTGTTTTTTTTTTAACATATAATGTATTATTTGTTTCAGAGGTACAGGTCTGTGATTCATCAGTCTTACACAATTCACAGCACTCACCATAGCTCATACCCTCCCCAATGTCTATCACCCAGCCACCCCATCCCTCCCACACCCCCGCCACTCCAGCAACCCTCAGTTTGTTTCATGAGATTAATAATTCCTCATATCAATGAGGTCATATGATACATGTCTCTCTGATTGACTTATTTCACTCAGCATCATAATACCCTCCAATTCCATCCACGTCGTTGCAAATGGCAAGATTTCATTCCTTTGGTGGCTGCATAATATTCCATTGTGTGTGTGTGTGTATATATATATCACATCCTCTTTATCCATTCATCTGTCGATGGACATCTTGGCTCTTTCCACAGTTTGGCTATTGTGGACATTGCTGCTATAAACATCGGGGTGCACGTACCCCTTCAGATCCCTAAATTTGTTATCTTTGGGGTAAATACCCAGTAGTGCAATTCCTGGATTATATGGTAGCTCTATTTTCAACTTTTTGAGGAACCTCCATACTGTTTTCCAGAGGGGTTGCACCAGCTTTCATTCTCACCAACAGTGTAGGAGTGTTCCCCATTCTCCGCATCCCCACCAACACCTGTCATTTCCTGATTGTTAATTTTAGCCATTCTAACTGGTGTGAGGTGGTATCTCATTCAGGTTTCGATTTGGATTTCCCTGATGCCGAGCGAGGTTGAGCACTTTTTCGTGTGTTCGTTGGCCATTTGGATATCTTCTTTGGAAAAATGTCTGTTCATATCTTCTGCCCATTTCTTGATTGGATCATTTGTTCTTTGGGTGTTCAGTTTAATAAGTTCCTTATAGATTTTTGGATACTAGCCTTTATCTGATATGTCATTTGCAAATATTCTTCTCCCATTCTGTCAGTTGTCTTTTGGTTTTGTGGACTGTTTCTTTTGCTGCGCAAAATCTTTTTATCTTGATGAAGTCCCAATAGTTCATTTTTGCCCTTGCTTCCCTTGCCTTTGGTGATGTTTCTAGGAAGAAGTTGCTGTGGCTGAGGTCAAAGAGGTTGCCGCCTGTGTTCTTAGGATGTTATCAATCTTGTCAATTCTTTCAAAGAACCAGCTCCTAGTTTTGTTGATCTGTTCTACTGTTCTTTTGGTTCCTATTTCATTGATTTCTGCTCTGATCTTTATTATTGCTCTTCTCCTGCTGGGTTTAGGCTTTATTTGCTCTTCTTTCTCCAACTCCTTTAGGTGTAGGGTTAGGTTGTGTATTTGAGACCTTTCTTGTTTCTTGAGAAAGGCTTGTATTGCTATATACTTTCCTCTTAGGCCTGCCTTTGCTGCATCCCAAAGATTTTGAACAGTTGTGTTTTCATTTTCATTGGTTTCCATGAATTATTTTTAATTCTTCTTTAATTTCCTGGTTGACCTATTCATTCTTTAGTAGGATGCTCTTTAGCCTCCATGTATTTGAGTTCTTTCTGACTTTCCTCTTTTGATTGAGTTCTACTTTAAGAGCATTTGGTCTGAAATATGCAGGGAATGATCCCAATCTTTTGGTACTGGTTGAGACCTGATTTGTGACCTAGGATGTGATCTCTTCTGAGGAATGTGCCATGGGCACTAGAGAAGAATGTGTATTCTGATGCTTTGGGATGGAATGATCTGAATATATCTGTGAATCCCATTTGGTCCAGTGTGTCATTTAAAGTCTTTGTTTCCTTGTTGATCTTTTGCTTAGATGATCTGTCCATTTCAGTCAGGGGGGTGTTAAAGTCCCCTACTATTATTGTATTGTTGTCGATGTGTTTCTTTGCTTTTGTTATTAATTGCCTTATATAATTGGCTGGTCCCATGTTTGGGGCATAGATATTGACCATTGTTAGAACTTCTTGTTGGATAGACCCTGTAAGTAGGTCTATAGTGTCCTTCCTCATCTCTCATTACAGTCTTTGGTTTAAAATCTAATTTGTCTGATATAAGGATTTCCATCTCAGCTTTCTTTTGTTGTCCATTAGCATGGTAAATGGTTTTCCACCCCCTCACTTTCAATCTGGGGGTGTCTTTGGGTCTAAACTGAGTCTCTTGCAGACAGCATATCAATGGTTCTTGTGTTTTTATCCAATTTGATAGCCTGTGTCTTTTGATTGTGGCATTTAGCCCTTACATTCAGGTAACTATTAAAAGATATGAATTTAGTGCCATTGTATTGCCTGTAAGGTGACTGTTACTGTATATTGTCTGTGTTCCTTTCTGGTCTATGTTGCTTTTAGGCTCTCTCTTTGCTTACAGGACCCCTTTCAATATTTCTTGGAGGGCTGATTTTGTGTTTGCAAGTTCCTTTAGTTTTGTTTGTCCTGGAAGCTTTTGATCTCTCCTTCTATTTTCAATGACAGCCTAGCTGGACATAATATTCTTGGCTGCATATTTTTCTCCTTTAATGCTCTGAATAGATCATGCCAGTCCTTTCTGGCATGCTAGGTCTCTGTGGATAGTTCTGTTGCCAATCTAATGTTTCTACCATTGTAGTTTACAGATCTCTTCTCCCGAGCTGCTTTCAGGATTTTCTCTTTGTCTCTGAGACTCGTAAGTTTTACTATTAGATGTTGGGGTGTTTACCTATTTTTATGATTTTGAGAGGGGTTCTCTGTGCCTCCTGGATTTTGATGCCTGTTTCCTTCCCCAAATTAGGGAAGTTGTGTGCTAGAATTTGCTCCAATATATCTTCTGCCCCTCTCTTTCTTCTTCTTCTGGGATCCCATTATTCTAATGTTATTTCATCTTATGGTATCACTTATCTCTCGAATTCTGCCCTCATGATCCAGTAATTGTTTATCTCTCTTTTTCTCAGCTTCTTGATTTTCATTTCATCCTTTGGTCTTCCATATCACTAATTCTCTCTTCTGCCTCATTTATCCTAGCAGTTAGAGCCTCCGTTTTTTTTTTAATTTTTTATTGTTATGTTAATAACCATATATTACATCATTTGTTTTGGTGTAGTGTTCCATGATTCATTGTTTGTTCATAACACTCAGTGCTCCATGCAGAATGTGCCCTCTTTAATACCCATCACCAGGCTAACCCATCCCCCTACCCTCCTCCCCTCTAGAACCCTCAGTTTGTTTTTCAGAGTCCATCATCTCTCCTGGTTCGTCTCCCCCTCTGACTTACTCCCCTTCATTCTTCCTCTCCTGCTATCTTCTTCTTTTTCTTTTTTCTTAAAATATGTTGCGTTATTTGTTTCAGAAGTACAGATCTGTGATTCAACAGTCTTGCACAATTCACAGCAGAGCCTCCGTTTTTTATTGCTCCTCATTAATAGCCTTTTTGATTTCAACTTGGTTAGATTTTAGTTCTTTTATTTCTCCAGAAAGGGCTTCTCTAATATCTTCCATGCTTTTTGCAAGCCCAGCTAGTATCTTTAAAATCATCCTTCTGAACTCTAGTTCCAACATCTTACTAATGTCTGTATTGCATAGGTCCCTGGCAGTCAGTACTGCTTCTTGTTCTTTTTGTTGAGGTGATTTTTCCGTCTTGTCATTTTGTCCAGAGGAGAATAGATGAATGAAAGAACAAAATGCTAACGGTACCAACGTCCCCAGAAAATATACACTAAACAAATCAGAAAAGACCTGAAACCAGGGGAAAAGAAAAGGAAAGAAAGAAAAAAGAAAAAGAAAAAAAAAAGAAAAAGATAAAGATAAAAACAAACAAACAAAAACTAAACAAAAACAGAATATGATCAAATATGATCCAGCTGGTGCATAGATCAGTGCCACACACAAGATTTGGGGCATATTTCGGTCTGTTAGAAGAAAGTGCCTCCCAAAATTTTAATGAAAGAAAAACTTACATATGTACAAGAATAAGGGTTAATACAATGAAGGGATGGAATATGACTGTAAAGATGAAAATTATAAAAGATTTTATAAAAGGAATTGATGATAAGAAGTTGGTTGAAAAACAAAAGAAGAGGATTTAAAAAGAAAGGGAGAGAATGTGATCAGGCAGGAGGCTAGAACAAAGCCATACACTAGAGACTTAGGGTATATTTTGATCTGTTAGAAGAAACTGTATCTCAAAATTTTAAATATATATATATATATATATATATATATATATATACCAAAAATAAGTTTAACTACTATGAAGGGATAGAATATGACTCTAAAAATGAAAAATAAAAAAGATTTTAAAAAAAGGGATTGATAAGATATTGGTTGAAAAAGGGAAAAAGAAAAACTGAAAAAAAAGTTAAAAAAATTAACTTTGAAAAACTAAAGAATCATGGGAAAAAAGCCATGAATTCTGTGTGCAGTACTCCCCTAGTGCTGGAGTTCTGCCATTCTCATTGATCGGTAAACTTGGCCTTGGCTGGCTGTTCTTGCTGATCTTCTGTGGGAGGGGCCTGTTGCCATGGTTCCCAAATGTCTCTGCTGGAGGCAGAATTGCCCCGCCCTTGCCTGGTCCATGCTGAGTAATCTGCTTGGGTTTGCTCTTGTTAGCTTTTGTTCCCTGCAAGCTTTCTGTACAGCTTTGGAGGACAAGAGTGAAAATGGTGGCCTCCCAATCTCTGACCCAGAGGAGCTGAGAACTCAGGGCCCCACCCCTCAGTGAGCCCCCAGGGGAAAGCAGTCAATCACTCCCGTGTCCCCAGTCTCTGGCGGCACTCCGCTCTCACTTGGCCTGTGACTGAGCATTTCTATCTCTGGCACATGACCCCATGTGGAGTCTACAAACCCAGCAGATACCTGTGGTGCGCTCCTGCACTGCTCCTCCTGGGGGAGAAAGGGGAGTCTCCCCGGATCTGCCGCTTGTTGGGTCCCTGCTGGAAGAGCAGTGGCCTGACTATGCATGGCCCACCTTTGATAGACACTGTAAGTTGCCTCACATATTACCTATTTCTAACCCTCTTTTCTTTTCCCTTGCTTTCTTGTATTAGTCAGGATACTAACTTATGCTGTGATAACAAATAACTCCCACATTTTTGTGATTTAAATAAAAAAGCTTTGGGGTGCCTGGGTGGCTCAGTCATTAAGTGTCTGCCTTTGGCTCAGGTCATGATCCCAGGGTCCTGGGATTGAGCCCCACATCATCCTCCCTGCTCAGCAGGAAGCCTACTTCTCCCTCCCCCACTCCCCCTGCTTGTGTTCCATCTCTCGCTGTCTCTCTGTCAAAAAATAAATAAAATCTTTTTAAAAATAAATAAATAAATAAATAAATAAATAAATAAACTTTATTTGCCACCTATGCAAATTCACTACAGGGCCCGGCAACTGTCCAGGGCAACTGTCCCCAACACTAGGGCTCAGTAATCTAAGCTACTTTGGTCTTATGGCAACCCCATAGTAGTAACATGCTTTCTCTGTTTCCATGCTTGCTCTGATGTAGAAGGGAGCATAGAGACTCACAGTGGCTCTTGAATGCCTTTGCCTAAAAGTGACACTTTTTGTATATACCATGTTGGGAAAACTTCCCACCATCCCACATTTAACTTCATGGGATAAGGAAGTGTTCCCGGAAATAGAGGAGAACTGGATAATAGTAGATGCTTGTAATGTCTATACCTTCTCATCTAGAGCCTGGAAAGCTACGTACTCATTTCTCAACCTCCCTTGCAGCTCAATGTAGCCATGGGAGATAGAGGAATATTTCTTCTTTACCAGCCAGCCCACTTTCAGAAGTCCCTGTCTAACCTGACTACCTGAAGTGCCCACTCCAGGACCAATTACCGTAGTCCTTCAGTTGGTCAGCTTGAGTTAGGAGCAATATCATTCCAGCTCCAAGTAACGGAAAAAATGATCACTGGCTGAAACAAATTTCAGTATGAATCATTGAAATGCTTTCTTTGGCATCTCAGAGCTACTGAGTCAACTCTAGCAGTTGCCTACATCTGCAGTCCCTGTCGTGTGAAACGGATAAGCCTTTAAATTCATTTAAGCTAATTCTTTTGTGTGGGAAGTTGAGAAGATACAAGCCCAGGATTTACTTGCTGCTATCGTGCCAGTCTCACTGAGATAACGAGTCTGAAAGAAAGAAAAAAAGCCCACAGAGAAGCAAAGAGTAATGATGGAGAGAAAAACAGAGAGAAAGAGACCTGAGAGCTTTCAAGTTCAGTGATCCAATTGATATTGTAGAGTAAATTACACCCTTCCAATCACTTTCCTAGCCATTGTCTGATTTCAAATAATAATTCCAATGAGACAGGCAGGGTGGATATCATTAGCAGAGTGTATGGAAGTCTGGAAACATGGGGGCTAGTACCAGATTTGTCACCCATTCACTGTTCAGGCTTAAGCATGTCTGTAAGATAAGGAGTTTGAACTAGTCTGGTTATGGGAAATCTGAACTCAACCTTTTACCTCAGAAACATTTTTAGTCTAGCTCATCCATTTGTAGGCTGTATCATTTCTGGTAAATGTAATTAACCTATGTAAGTTTCTTTTACTTCATCTAAAACATTGGGATGATAACATGTTTTTCACTCTGTTGTAACAATTAAACAAAAAAAAGATCAAACATCTAGCACAATGCTTGACCCATAGTGTTTGGGTCATGTGTATTTCTCAATAAACATAATTTCCCTGCCATTACATTTGTCTTCTCCCAAGGTTTCCCTTTAACCATGAAATTATATTCTCATTTTCCAGACAAGTTTACTGAATCACTGAAGGGTTAAAGTCTTTAACATTGCTCGGATCAATCTAACTACCCAGTTGAAATGAGACCTAGCTTGGAAATGGAATCATAATCTATGTCTCTAGGCTAATGGTCTTATATTATTTCCATGATGTCCAAATCCCCACAATCCTTTCTATTCATCCAGCATTCATCAAGCAGGTATCCCACAAAAGCAAATTGTTCACCATCCCTTAAGGCACAACGTCCCTCCCATTGCCATAATCTCCCTACAGACACAGGACATTTATAGTATCATATAATTTGAGAATTGAAAGAGACCTTAACATTAATTTACTTTAACTTCCTACTCAGAACTAGAATTGCCTTTCTAACATCCCTGATGTGTAGCCATCTAGCTTCTGACAGGACATGCCAGCACAGATGCCATTGATGATAAAAATGCTGTGGCTCTGGTGACATGGTTTTAGAAGTCAGCCCTCTTTTGGTTACTGGTATCAGAAATTTAACTCAAACTACCCATGCCAAATAGAATATCTCTTCTCATATACTAATCTCTGGATCTAGGCCAGGTTTCAGGCATTTCCCAATAAAGGGGCTTGACTACTGCCATCAGGATCTAATCTTACTCTCTCTATTCCTTAACTCTATCCCTGAACCAGTCACAATATCACAGGAATGCAAAACTCTGATTTGCCAAGTTCAAGACTCATATCCAATCCTGTTGTCAGGGATAGAGTCAGTACCAGTAAACCCTAAGGTCTGAGAGTGAGAAAGGACAGCTCCCCAGAAGAAATGAGGATAATATCACTTAAAAGAAGGAAAAATGAAAGTTAAGCAGGAAAAAACAACAAAGTTCACTACATGCTATCTTGTTTCATATCCTGAACCAGAAAAAGGAGTTAAGGACTTATTTTCCAAAACCTTGAAGGTTAAAATAAAGCTAACATTTGGAACATGCCCTGCATTATACTATATCTGTTAGGAATTCTTTTGACTGCAAGTAACTAAATAACCAACAAATACTGGCTTAAGCAATATAAAATTCATTTTTCTCACAGAGAAAATGAATGATTTTTAGCCCTGATTCATAAGTTTAACAGTGTCAGGTCTCCAGGTTGACAACTCTAAGGCTCAAATAGTATATCCTGATGACAGCAAGGTGGTCACACCGACTCTAAGTAACATACCTTCAAAGTCAGGAAGCAAAGGCAGTTTAGAGCAATTTGTATACTTCTTTCTGATATAGAAGAGAAATCTCTTTCCTAGAAACCTTCAGAAGACCTCTCTTTATCTCTCATTGGCCAGAACTGGGTCACATGGCCACATCCAGCAGCAGGAGATATCAGTACCTGCTTTTCCAGGCTCTAGAGTAGGAGGCAGACCAAAGGGGTCATAGCTTTGAGTATCAGCATTGTCTACCATAAATGTTAGCAAATGTGGTTTTGATCCCTCTTCCTTCCACCCAACCAAATAAGGCTCCTCGCCCTATTAGATCTGAAGAGAATAGGTCTTGAGCCCTTTACCTCAGGTGTCCCATAATATTCCAAAAGAGTAATCAGATCTTTTCAAAATAGCAATTGAATTGTAAACTCTACAGAAAGAAAAAGTCAAAGATTATGTTTATATTCCATAGACACTAGCACAGTGCCTGGCAAATTGCAGACAATAAATATTTTAAACTAAACCAAATGTCCTGCTCAGAGATAGTCATTTTTCTATTGATAGTTGATATTAATCACAGATCAAAATTTACCTATTTGCTCTTTTAGAGTTTTCCCTTTCAGTAGCGACTGGTGTTAGTTCACACATAGGGAACCATTTTATTGGGTTTTAATATGTTGGTTTGTTTATTGCTTCTCTGTTCAACAACCCAAATGATCTGTAAGAGGAGCACATTTCATTAGCCAAGTGCTTTAATCCAGTGGTTCCAAAACTTTCCTTGGAAAGACTACGTCAAAATCACTCAGGAAGCTTTTACTTACAGATTCCAACTCACCAGCCTCAGAATTTCTGATTCCATGGGCTCCAGGTGAAGCCTTGGTAATTGCATTTTTAAAAAGCTTCCAATTTCAGCTGAGTTTTGAAATACTAGTCAAACGAATCAAACTAATCAACTCAAATAGACTAAACAGCTCTATTTTCACTCACACTTTGCAGTCTAGTAGGCAACCTGTTGCCAAAGGTCTGCCCAGCAACCCAGTGACTACTTTGTTTAACTACTGAGAGACCTCAAACAGTTGAAATCCTTCCAAAAAGATAGGGAAGGTTTCATTCATGGGGCCTTTTTGAGATGGTATTTTTAATGCCTTCCATATAGACAATAAAATTTGCCAAGCTCTGTGTCTTCCCAGAAACCAGTCCAAAGAAAATTCATAAACCAAAGTCATCAACTGTTTCTGCCTCCCCAGCAGGAATCTCTCACTCCCACTCCCCGGACACATGATCCATATCAATGACGAACACTAAAACATCATCTTGCATATATTTATGCTCAGTCAGATACATGAAAATTCCTCTTTGTTCTTATCCACTTAGATTTAATGTTTTGCCTAATTTCCCCAGCTCAATGGTCTGCAAAATCTTTGAGATTTTCCCCCTACTGCAACTCACAGCTCTTTGCTCCACTTTATTTTGGAGGCCTAGTGATCCAGAATGTCAAAGTGAACCAAACATCACAATATCATTCATTTATCCAGCCAACAGAAAGAATGATCTGCCTCAGGGTGCATTATTTTTCCATCTGCCCAATAAACACAGTAATGTACAGCAAGAAAAGCAAATGTTTCTTGTAACCTATCTTTAAACCCCTGAGCACTAAGATATAACATTTCTTGTCCTTTAGAATTAGGTTGTTTTAATCAAAGCAGAATTGTTGGTACCTAATACCTATCCCACTGAAAAGTTGGTATTTGACTCTATTGTCCTACAAAACACACAAGTGACATACAGAGAGGAGTCTTCACCCAAGCAAGACAGGCAAATCCCCAGGTCGTTAGGGCAATAGCCAGTATTTTTAGCCTTTGATACTTCCTCTTGAAGAAGGAACAAAAAGATGGATTGATTTCTCCACTAAACAAATGGGTAGGCCTCCACCCAGGGAACTCCAGTCCTGAGAAGGAGATTGTCAATCAAAAGGTAAATCCTGGCTCTTGACTGCTCTCTTCATTTGTCCTCCCTCCCTCCCTCCCACTTTCAGTTAACTGGAACATCAAAAGAATAACAATTCAGCAATACAATATGGTTAACAAAATCTGATGTAAATACTTACCAAGGAAACAATTTCCCCATCATATTTAATATTCCTTGTATTTTCCTGGATATGTTCTACTTTCCTTTGGGCTACATGTTGAAAGAATACAGAATCTAGATGTAAGTGAGCGTAACAATTAGAGTTTGGGATTATTAAGGAAAACAGCCTAATGTTCCATAGTTTGAAGAACTTGGGAAGCTGGAGGGGGGTTAGGGGCAGTGTGACAAAATAACACTCTAAAAACTACAAAAGTGATACTCACTGAGTATTGAGCACAAAGAAATAAGCTAAATTACAGTAAGAGATGTGGCAATTAGGCATTAGAAAAAATATTATATTAATCAATGCTAGTTATTGAGCACAGTTATGATTAGCTGAGAAAATAAGCTCAGGGATTTCCCCAGATTCTCACAGGTAGCTATGTGGTAAAGTCAGGATTTAAGCCCAGGTCTGACAGACTCCATGGACAGTTGGGTAGGTTTATGGAGAGACATGGAAAGAAATAGTAAAAGAAAACCTCACCTCATTCTCTCAACCTCATTAGTGAAACAGACATTATGACTTTATTTCTGTCCCCACCCTCCTCTAATCAGGATAGCCATGTTTTGCTACTATTTTTTTTTTTTTGCCACTATAACAAAGTTTTGGGATAGCATATCTAGGGTTGCTATGGCCAGTCAATGGAAAAGTATGTAAATTGTACTATTATAAGGCTGTATTATAAAACAAGATTTGCTTCTGCCCCTGGGGTCTTCCTCCCAAGATTATACATCTTGCTCTATTGACACTAGATTCAGTCATATAACCTGTGTTACCTCTTCTCGCAGGGAGTTTGTGCATCCTTACCTCACTGAACTCAAGAGTGCCCATGTCAATTTCTTTGGCCAGTGAAATGTGGGCAGAAGTAATGCATGTCAATGCATTCTTACTTCCATATAGGAACTTTTAAAGCCAGTTCATGTCCACCATGTCTTGTTTCCTTTTGTTGCAGGCTGTCAATGACCCAAATAGAAGCTGCTCTGTGGGCCTGAGTAGAGGACTGATAATAACATCAAGTGGAATCATAGCCAACCTATAGATGAACATTCAGTGTGAGCACAAAGTAAATTTTTGTTGTCACCATTAAGATTTCAGGGTCATTTGTTACTGCAACATAAGATAGTGTAATCTGATAAGAGAAAGGGATCCTGATATCTGCATTCCAAGGCTTCCTAAGTGACTGACCTAAAACTAGAGAATCTGGAGTCAACTTAGGCTGGGTGTCTACTTCATCATGACTTCTTCAACCAAACTACTTGATCTAAACTATTTCTTTTTTTTTAAGATTTCATTTATTTATTTGACAGAGAAACAGTGAGAGAAGGAACACAAGCAAGGGGAGTGAGAGAGGGAGAAGCAGGCTTCCCGCTGAGCAGGGAGCCTGATGAGGGGCTCCATCCCAGGACCCTGGGATCATGACCTGAGCTGAAGGCAGACGCTTAATGACTGAGCCACCCAGGTGCCCCTATCTAAACTATTTCAACCAAACCCCTTCCTCCAAGTCCTACAAATTTGGGTTGGGAGTAAAAAACATAATTTTTTAATCTATATATAGAATGCCTCCACAGGTTCTGTTAAAAAAAAAAAAACTATGAAAACACTGCCTATAATTAGAAATAGTCCTTAAGACTTAATCAGTGCTATTATAATCAATCAGACATGGGTTCTAATTCACCACATGTGAGATTTGGGGCATATTATTACCCATCTCTTCAAATTATGGTTTACTTATTGGTAAAACAAGGACAATAATGATATAGAGGGGAGTGTGTGGACTCAGAGAGGTATCAAGAAGATGCAAATCAAAACCACAATGAGATAGCACCTCAACTGGCTAACATGACATTACCAACAGACAAGAGGTAACAAGTGTTGGGGAAGCTGCAGAGAAAAGGGAACTCTTACGCACTGATGGTGGGAATGTACATTGGTAAACAATATGGAAGTTCCTTAAAAAATTAAACAGTATGGAGGGTTCTGTAAAAAATTAAAAACAGAACTACCATATGATTCAGCAATTCCATTTCTGGGTATATATGCAAAGGAAACTATCTCAAATAAATACCTTTACCCCCATATTCATTGTAACATTATACACAATAACCAAGACATGGAAACAATCTGTCTATCAACGGATAAATGGATAAAGAAAATATTATATATATGTAGATATATGTCATATATCTACATATATATACATGTGTAATATATATACACACACATATGTGTGTGGAATATTTTATATATTATATATATGAATTGGAATATTATTCAACTATTAAAAAGAAGGATATCCTGCCACTTGCAACAACATGGTTGGATCTTGAGGGCATTGTGCTACATAAAATAAGTCAGAGAAAGACAACTACTATATGATCTCACTCACATGTGGTATCTTAAAAAAAAAAACTGACCTCACAGAAAGAACAGATTGGTAGTGCCATTGGCAGGGGGTACAGTGGGGAAAATTACTGAAGGTGGTCAAAAGGCACAAACTTTATTTATAAAACAAATAAATTCTAAGAACGTAATGTACAGCATAGTGACTATAGTTAACAATATTATACCATATATTTGAAAGTTGCTAAGGGAGTAGCTGATAAAAGTTCTCATTATGAGAAAAACAACTATAACCTAATGAGGTGATGGATGTTAACTAAACTTGTTGTGGTAATCATTTCCCAGTATATACATATATCAAATCCTTACAATGAACAACTTAAACTTATACAATATTTTATGTCAGTTATATCTCAATAAAACTGGAAAAAATGAACAAAGACTCTAAAATGCATAGAATAAAAGATAGGTATTGTGGGGATAAAATGAGGTAAAGTACATAAAATCCTTGCCTGCACCTGCCACATGGTTAAAGCACTCAACAAATGTTAATTAGTTTTATGAATAAAGGCACTGCAGGGTATAAGAGTATAATTCACAGTCTGATAGGGACTACAAAATATAATCATAAATAACTATAATAAAAGCAAAATGTTTTAAATGCTTTAAGAATGCCACAGATAAACTGCTATTGAAGAACAGAGGAGGAAAGACAAAACAAGTGTAACTGGAAAGGAAAGAGAGAGAAATCAGAGAAGACTTCACAGAAAAGTTGGCATTTGAATTGGGCCATTTACATTATTCAAGATCCTTTAAATATGGATCTACACTCTACATTTTTCCCAAATTTTTGCTGCACGAAAATTCTCTTTCTTGAAAATTCACAATCCTTCTCTTTAATAGACAGTAAACTGTGACCTATCATGCTTCCTCCTCTGCATTTGAGTGAAAGATCTGGATAAATATAATGTTTAATTTTGGGAATCATCTCAGACTTTGTCTCCCATCACCACCTTTCTTCCTTAGGCTTCTGATTTTGCCCTGAGCCATTTTTTACTACCTTATGTAAACCTCATGCCTATATTTTTATCATAAGCTTCCTCAAGTCCATTCTTACACCTTGGTAGGGTATGTGTTTTAAATAAATAAAATATGTTTTATCTTCTTCCTGGGCTTTCTTTAGCCTTTTATTTTGGTAACTTGTTTAAGGATAGAGGAGATTACTCATTCTTTGTGGCTTATCCCATAAAATAAGTAAAATAAGCGAGGCTGTGATGTATGGATACCAACACCATTAGCATTTTTGTCAGTTGATAAAAAGGCAATCCATACAAAAACATACTATCAGGAAAACAAGAACCCAACAGACCTACTTGTATGAATTGACCATTTGAAATTCTGAATTTTTAATTTCATTGTAGTCATCGATGTAATGTCCCAAGGAAATGTCTAAAACGATTTTTAAAACTAAAATGGCCAACCTGATAATCACATCCATCAGTAATTGTTAACAGAGTGGCAAAATAATATATCCCTGTCAAAATTAAACTTTCATTCAGAACGAGTAGTAAAGAATTGCTGAGAAAGCTTTCTGTTCATTCAAACACAACATGTTTACTACATAACGAGAAATTGTTCTCTGGCAAAAAGAGATTGGAAAAGAGTTCACTGGTAACTCGTAGCTCAGTTTTTTAGAATCGTTTATAGAAAATTATATATCTTTCTTATGTAACTTAAGATTTGCAGTGATACAGTACCATGTCCATTTCACAGCTCACCTTTGCCAATACTTGTTTATAAAGAAAAATAGAAAATAAATGGGAAAATGCCCATACCCCAAAGATTCCTTATTGAGCTTTGGTTTATCACACTGTTTTACAAGCTATTTAAATTGTGTTCACTAAAAATTATTTTATGAATGTGTTCCCATAACAATACATCGTCATTTTCCATTACTACATGGAATTCTATCATTTAAATTTCACCTAGTACATTTAATAAATCCCCACTACTAGGGATTTTGGATAGCTTATTTGCTGTGAATATCATAATACAATTGTCTTTACATATATATAATTGCTTCTTTCTGATAATTTCCTCTAGTGGAATTTCCTATGTCAAAACAAAGCACATGTTTAAGCCTTGTGATACAATTTCCCAAAACTCATTTATATGCTGTAAGCAATATAAGAAACTATTAACATTTCCTTGTGCTCTCCAGGACAGAATGTTATTAACTCTTTTTAAATGTTGGTTCTTATAACATGCATGTTTTAATTTCTGAGTAAGTCTTTCTTATTTAAAGATTACGTAGTGATATCCTGCTATGTCAGAAGGATTGAAGTACTCTTCATCATAAGTGCTGTAAAGGAAGACTCATTCATTCCTGAGATTTAGAAGGAGGAACTTAACCTTTACGCTTATTTCTGATGTATAAATTAAAAGGAAACCGGCTGCAATTATAAATGAGCTTTGTGAAACATAAACTGTGAATGTCAGGGCTGAATACCATTTAAATCAAGCACGAATATTTCTGTATCTCTAACGGGTCTGCATTAAAAGCTTTCTTTTCCCATGATTAGAGATTATCAGGCAAAGGTGTTTATCTTGATTCTGTAATTCTGAAACAACAAAAAGCCCCCACAAGCTTTTTTGTGATAAAGAAAATGGGAAATGGGAAGCATGCCCTTTAAATACCAGCTTCTAATTGCAAAGATGTGAATATGTAAATCCAATTACATACATTTAAGGATTAGATATTAATTGGAGCTGCCTTGATATAAATTGCACACTTAATTCTTTTATTAAAAGTGATCATCACTTTCCATTTTTGGCATTTGATAATAACTGACAAAATATCACAGCTTCTTCTCTCTTGCTCTAAGATTTGTTGAGGCGACATTATAGCTCACACAGATTAAATATCTTTGTCCTGAACTCTGGAGCTATTAGAACATGTGCTAACACTTTACTTGAAGGGAATAAAGACATGATCGTACCACTATGACCTCTTAATCACTGGACATTTAGACTCGGCCACACATCCTAACTGGCTGACAGGTAGTAAGAAATGGTCAGATGGTAGGAGACAGAGTTATCTCATAAACAATTTAAAGAATGCCCTTTGAGGACATGCTCGTCTTTGCTTCTGCCTCATTGATACCACACAAGCATTTGAGACTCGTTGGCATCTTTCTACATTCTTCTGTACCTCTTCTTATAATAATTTGTTGATATTAATTGTGATGGCTAAGTGATGAGCAGTTGCCAAGACCCTAAGGAGGAGCAGGTTTGGTGTGTTCTAGAAACAGAAAGGAGATCAATATGTCCTTTGGGGCATGTGGAGGAGGCAGGGAGGGTAAAAGGAAATACCCTCAGAGTGGTAACTAGAGGGAAAACCATGTAGGTCCTCATAGGTGGCAGTGAGGATGTCAGTCTGGGTGATATGTCAATTTAGAAAACTTGAGCAGATTTGACTTCTATTTTTAAAAATCACTCTGGCTTCTGAGTAGAGAAAAGACAACTAAGAGGCTAGCAGTGCAAACAAGAAGATGGTTAAGTGACAGCTGAAATTATCCAGGCAAGAAATGCTGGTTTGGGACTGGGCAGAGGAAACAGAAGATAACAGTATTTGTTGATCTGGAATGGGAAAGAAAGAGAGAAATTGAGATGACTTCTAGGTTTTTGGCCTGAGCAACTAGAAGAATGAGTTGTCATATACTGAGAAGGAAGACTAAGAGAGAAGCAGGTTGGGAAATTCATTTTTTTAGACATTTTAGATTGAGATAACTACTTAATGTCAAATGGAGATTTTTAGTGGGCAGGTAGCTGATGTACAAAGTTCAGAGGAGAATTCAAAGCAGGCTATGTATATTTGGGAGTCATAGATTGCATTTAAAGCATAAGAGTAGATGAGATCACCAAAGGAATGATTTAGATATAGAGAAGATCAAATCCCATACCCAGGGGCATTCAAATTTATAAAAATCTGAAAGATGGGGCGCCTGGGTGGCTCAGTTGGTTAAGCGACTGCCTTCGGCTCAGGTCATGATCCTGGAGTCCCGGGATCGAGTCCCGCATCGGGCTCCCTGCTCAGCAGGGAGTCTGCTTCTCCCTCCGACCCTCTTCCCTCTTGTGCTTTCTATCTCTCATTCTCTCTCTCTCTCAAATAAATAAATAAAATCTTTAAAAAATAAATAAATAAAATAAATAAAAATCTGAAAGATGAGGAGAACTTAGCAGAGGACACTGAGAAATAGTGTCCAGTGAGGTATGAGTAAGAAAGTCTCTTAGTATAAATAAAAATATAGTATTATACCTAAAATTGGTCATTAATCATTATAGGTAATTTACTCTGCATGGGCTCTGTGACAACATGTAAATGAAATAAAAATGTTACTGCTCTCTAAGGGAGCACATTGAATAGCTACACTAGTCAGTCTCCTAATATGGCTATCAATGAGTCCTCCCAATATTCACATCCTGTGTAATCCCCTATCCTTGAGTATGGACTAGACCTAGTGACTTGCTTCCAATGAATAAAATATGGTAAAAGTAATGGGAGGTCACTTCTAAGATTAAGTTACAGAAGACTTAGACTTTCATCTTGCTAACATTTGCTCTCTAGCTCTTCTTTTTTTCTTTAAATTTTTTATTGTTATGTTAATCACCATATATTACATCATTAGTTTTTGATGTAGTGTTCCATGATTCATTGTTTGTGTATAACACCCAGTGCTCCACGCAAAACGTGCCCTCTTTAATACCCATCACCAGGCTAACCCATCCCCCACCCCCCTCCCCTCTAGAACCCTCAGTTTGTTTTTCAGAGTCCGTCGTCTCTCATGGTTCATCTCCCCCTCCAGTTTCTCCCCTTTCATTCTTCCCCTCCTGCTATCTTCTTCTTTTTTTTTTTTAACATATATTGCATTATTTGTTTCAGAGGTACAGATCTGTGATTCAACAGTCTTGCACACTTCACAGCGCTCACCAGAGCACATACCCTCTCCAGTGTCTATCACTCAGCCACCCCATCCCTCCCACCCCACCCCCACTCCAGCAACCCTCAGTTTGTTTCCTGAGATTAAGAATTCCTCGTATCAGTGAGGTCATATGATACATGTCTTTCTCTGATTAACTTATTTCACTGAGCATAACACCCTCCTGTTCCATCCAGGTCGTTGCAAATGGCAAGATCTCATTCCTTTTGATGGCTGCATAATATTCCATCATATATATATGTGTATATATATATATATACACCACTTCTTCTTTATCCATTCATCTGTCGAAGGACATCTTGGCTCTTTCCACAGTTTGGCTATTGTGAACATTGCTGCTATAAACATCGGGGTGCACATACCCCTTCGGATCCCTCCATTTGTATCTTTGGGGTAAATACCCAGTAGTGCAATTGCTGGATCGTATGGTAGCTCTATTTTCAACAGTTTGAGGAACCTCCATACTGTTTTCCAGAGTGGCTGCACCAGCTTGCATTCCCACCAACAGTGTAGGAGGGGTCCCCTTTCTCCGCATCCCCACCAACATCTGTCGTTTCCTGACTTCTTAATTTTAGCCATTCTGACTGGTTATGAGGTGGTATCTCATTCAGGTTTTGATTCGGATTTCCCTGATGCTGAGCGATGTTGAGCACTTTTTCATGTGTCTGTTGGCCATTTGGATGTCTTCTTTGGAAAATTGTCTGTTCATATCTTCTGCCCATTTCTTGATTGGATTATTTATTCTTTGGGTGTTGAGTTTGATAAGTTCTTTATAGATTTTGGATACTAGCCCTTTATCTGATATGTCATTTGCAAATATCTTCTCCCATTCTGTCAGTTGTCTTTTGGTTTTGTTGACTGTTTCTCTGGCTGTGCAAAAGCTTTTTATGTTGATGAAATCTCTAGCTCCTCTTATATGCTTCCCCTGATGAAGACGACCACTTGGCAAAGGACTGAGCATAACCTCTAGCCAACCAGACAATGAGGAACTAAGACCCTCAGTCCAACAGCCCTTGAGTAAACTGAATTCTTCCAACAACTATTTGAGTGAACTTGGAAGCAGATCCTTCCCTGGTAGAAACTTCAGATGAGATCACAGACTCAAGGTCAGCACCTTGATTGCAGCCTATGAAAGGCTAGGAAGCACTTAAGCCATGACTAGATTCCTGATCCATAGAAATCATGAAATAATAAATGCAGTTTTAAGCCCTGACTAGATTCCTGATCTGCAGAAACTGAAATCATAAATGTTGTTTTAAGCCACTAAATTTTGAGTAAGTTGTTATTCAGCAATAGATAACAAACGCAAGGAAAATAAGACAATCTTATAGAACAAAGCGGCATTTATCAAAGCTCGCTTCCCTCATTCTGATTTCAGGCATCTAATGTTCTATGATAAGAGTCATAATAATCATAGTATGAATCATCGTAATTGAGTCAACTTTCCTCTGATATAGTTGCAGTTTGGGTCTTATCTAAAATTGAAGAATGAAAATAACCAGTGAACAAGTCAGAAGAAAATTTTTGAATAAAAATACTTTCCTTGCACCTCTGAATTAATATTGCAGAACACAGCCAGACTCCGGTCCTGCTTTAAACATTTTAAATCATCTCATTTGTTTTGAAACTCCTCTCTCCTCTCCTGCTGACTTTTCAGCTAGTCCATCCCCACCTTAGTGACATAACTCTAATTTAAGCTTCTTTCAAAACCCATTATGATTTCCACTTCACTGCCCTTGAATGCTGTTGAATTAAGATACCAGCATAATTAATGGACCACCTTGCTAACACTATTTCTTCTTCATATCATGAGGAAATGTCAAGTCACATTTCCTTTGGAAATCAACACTAGTAACAGATTTCACTGTCATTTATGAATTAGTTAAGAAATAAAAAGGTAAAGACATACAGAAATAGTTAAAATATTTATTCACACAATAACCATATAGGCTTCTAAATAGTTTTCTTTAAAAAATAAGGGAACCGTGATGGTTAATTTTATGTGTCAACTTGATTGGGCTAAGGAATGCCCAAATAGTTGATAAAAAATTATTTCTGAGTGTGTCTTGGAGGATGTATCCAGAAGATACTTAACATTTGAACTGGTAGACTGAGTAAAGAAGATCACCTTCACCAGTGTAGGTGGACATCATCCCCTCCATTGAGGACCTGAAGGGTACAAAAGGTGGAGGAAGGGCAAATTTGATCTTTATGCTTGAGCTAGGACATCATCTTCTCCTTCCCTAGAACACTGACACTTTTGCTTCTCAAGCCTTCAGACTCAGACTGAATTACACCACTGGCTTTCTTATTTCTCCAGCTTGCAGATGGCAGATCATGGGACTTGCTGGTAGACAGCGACTCTGTTTCTCTGGAGAACCTAACACAGGGATTTCTTCTTCCCGAAAAATAGTAGGCTGAGTTAATGCAGATCAATTACTCATGACAAATAACCACAAAAACTCTGGATAAAATATAACAAAAAACTATCATAAGCATTGTAGCTGGATGCAAAACAAAATACAACAAACTCTTCTTTTTTCCTGGTTAAAACAAAAGGGAACATAAATCCAGAGTGGAAGTATAGCAGGTTGCTCAATTCCAGGGAGATTTTATTCTAGGATAAATGGCGTTCCTGGAGTTAACCTGATAGGTGGGGACAGAAGTGATCGAATGCTGGAATGTAGATCCTAGAAGCGGCAAGCTGAGGTTTTAAAGTTCTGGAGGGAGCAGAAGCCATGTGTATTAATTTTCTGTGGCTGCTGTGACAAACTTGGTAGCGTAAAACAACAGAAATTTATTCCCTCCTTTTTCTGAAGTCCAGAAGCCTGAAATCAGGGTGCCAGCAGGACCCACTCCCTCAGGTGGCTCTGAGGGAAAATCCGTTCTTTGCCTCTTCCTACTGCTGGTGACCGCAAGCATTCCTTAGCTTACAGATGCATCACTCCAGTCTCTCTGTCTTAAATTGCCTTCTCTTCTGTGTATCCCCGTCTTCTTTTCCATCTTCTACTTTTCTGACTATCTCAAATCTCCCTCTGCTTCTCTCTTATAAGGAAATTTGTCAGTGGATTTAGAGACCACCTAATTATCCAAGATGATCATCTCAAGATCCTTAACTTAATCACATCTGCAGGGACTCTTTTCCAAATAAGGTAATATTTACAGGTTCTAAGGATTAGGACATGGATATATCTTCGGGTTCACCTTTCAGCCCCTCATACCACAGTCTTAACCTAAGAGACAGCTGGAAAGACACCTCTGCATAAGGTGAGAACCGTCAAAGCATGATCCCATCTGTAGGGAAAAAAGGATTAGAAAAATTCTACACAATAAGTTAAAAACTTACAAGACATTTTGCTGTCTACTCCAGGCACTGAGTGGGGAAGAAATAAACACCTTCTAAGAGAAATATGAAAAATAGAAATGCTAAAGCCACACCACATGTGGGTGTGATATACAAATGTATGCTTAGTAGGTGGTATGAATTACAAGCCTGGAAATTGACATAATTTTTCCAGAACCCATGAAAACCCCAAATCACTACAGAAGCAAGTGTAAAATCACTCTGTAAGGACACATCCACAATTCCGGGAACACAGAATTCCCACAGAAATTATTTTACTTCAAGGAAACCAGAAGACCTAGGTTCCAGTTTCAAATGTGCACCTGATCTATGACATTACTAAGCAGTACGGGCCCTGGTTCCCTACTTTTATAATGCAGGTTCTGCCATGCCCCAGGACAGGCCTTCTAGGAATATCATGAGAAATTAAAAGGCTATGTGTAGAAAGATACCATTTATATGTATACATGCAAAAATACAAAATGCATATAATGATCAAATTTCTGTGCACATTTTCCCTTTAATCCAACATGTACAGCAGTAAAAGTTGAAAGATTCTTCTGAATAACTTATCTGGTCTGGATACGTTTGGAAGAGATTGTTCTGTGCCATAGGACACAAGAACAGCAATATAAATGTGAGCATTTCTCACCTTTACACATCAAATGAAAAGATTTTTAATATTTAGAAACTCACTGACATTCCCCCTAGAAAGTCATTTCCAAACACCCTTTAAAAAGTGAATGTGTAATGGAAAATTTAACTTTCCTATTCACAGCTTCATGTCACTGTATTTCCTTACTTTTGAAAATCAATAGATGCTATTAATCATTTCTTTCAATACCCAGGGATTTCAGATGCCTTGAAGTTTGGGAAGGGTATTCACGGAAGAATGTGCCAACTAGTGGAGAAAAACTATTCCATGAGTTACAGATAATCACAGGCATTGTTAGTTATTAAAAGATTATTGTCATGTCTCTCAGGGCTCCCAGATAGAGACCTCAGACTTCAGAAGTATCGCAATAAACTAATATAACCCTCAAATAATAGATAATGAAATCCTTGTAAGCCAGACTCTTAAACAAGGACTTTGCTCTCTGAATCATAGCTCAGGGATAGGAATATCTGGGGGTTGAGTGCTGCTATGTTTAATATCTTTTTCCTTTTTGTTTTGTGCACATCCTTATAGTCAATGTGGTAATACCATAGTCAGAAGGGCAGGAAAGTGCCACCAAAAGAAGAGTGAGTCCTAAGAGGCATTCTGACCGGGAGGTGTTCTTTTCCCCAAGAGGATCGGAAAGTGGATCACAAGAGAACTGCCGCAAGATAGTACCCACTTTATTCTAGAGAGGTCCCTGTGTTGTCCATATTTACACTGTAATATATTTAGAAGCATGAGACAAAGATTAATTTCAGCTGACAAATTTACAGGTCAGAGCAGTGGTTCTCAATAGCATGCATCAGAACCCTCTACAGAGCTTGTTAAAACCCACCCCCAGAATTTCTGATTCAGTCTGTCTGGGGCAAGACTTGATAATCTGCATTCTTACCAAGTCCCCAATGTTTCTGATTCAGGAGCTCTGGGGTGGGGTGACAATTTGCCTTTCTTTCAAGTTCCCAGGTGATGTTCACACTACTAATACAAGGACTACACTTTGAGAACCACTAATTCAAAGCAAGGAACTTTTGATTAGTTATCAATAACTTTTTAGAACAAAGATCCCATTTTTTTTTTTGTTCTCAATAAAACCACCATTGGAATGGAGACTTCAGTGGAGCCCAAGTACCAAAATACTAAAGAATAAATGTAGACAAGTATTATAAGGACAATAATGGCAATGACAACCAGCCCTGTTATCATCAACCAGGCATTTTCTCTAACCTTCATAACAACGCTTTAAGGTATATAGTATTTTCATCCCATTTTTCAGATAAAGAAACTGAAGTTCAGATCTTCTTCCTGAGTACAAAACTTGTATTTTTTTCCACGCCACTTGACTAATAAGAAATAACAAGATTATGACCAGTGTCCCTAGCTAAAGTCAGTTTCCTACCAACGAGGTATTATTGGTTTACCATAGAATAGCACAAAAAGGAATACCAGTGTATTACTACCCAGTATCAACTGATGACGGACCAAAACAAATAGTTCAGTATACCTTATAAAGTCATCCCCCATGTTGTTGCCATTTTCTCCTCTAATCCTCTTAGTTACTATACTTCCAAAACCCCAAGTTAAAGAATTTTTCCAGATAATACTAAAGGCCCAAACAATATCGAAGGCTTGGTCCTGGGGCCCTGTGAAAGATTAGCCTTGTTGGGGTAGACCACATTATCAGGTCTTTATAGAATTTTTGCCCTATAGAGCTTAGTGCCATCTGAGTCGATTATGAAAGCCATGCTTGTCTCTATTGGAAGCAGCATCTGTAGCTTTGGGAGGTGAAGTGAAGTCAGCTCTAATCAAAACAAAGCTTTTTCTTTCCTCTCATTTACGTTCATGGGCAGAAGCAATCGGAATTATTGAACTCAAGCCGATTATGGTTGGCTAAAGACAGCTGTCTTTCTCTAGTGCTAATCAGTAGAGATAAATGTACTGTCAGCTCAGGACATGTGAATGGGGCAGTTGAACACATTCTGAAGAAAATGCCTTGGCACAAGTTACACGTGGCTCAAGTGTTGGGAAGGTAGAAAGAAACACAAAGAAAGTGCAAAGGGCACGTGTAATAGAGCTCCTGTTGAGTTGGAAATCCTTTTTAGCCTGGGTTAGCATTTTTGGATAACCCCTTAAGAAGTAGCCAGGGCCATAATAAGGTCCCATCTTTTGGTAGACGAAGGAAAACAACAGGAGAGCAGGAACAGACTCTTCAGTGTGAATTAATTTATTCAAGTAGGGAGGAGGAGGATCACCTCCAACTAGGGCAACTTGAAGTTGTAACTAAGAGTAACTCTCCATGCTGTGGGCTGAGTGACATCTGGTGCCTATCCTGGAATCCAAACAAGTCATCAGTAAGACACTTTAATTAGCGCACAAACTCCATACTTCACGATAGAATTGTCAGATCCTCAGAATAGGGCAAGAGGCCAAATTTCTACGCTTACCCCTTTTTCAAAAGTAAAAAAGCATGCTACTCTTTCTCCAAAAAGATGGAATATTCCCTTTTCTCTTTGAGTGGCGTGCCAAATAGAGGCTTTCACATTTCAAATAGTTATCAATTGAACTGATTTATGAATAAAAGGAGATAGAGGCAAATTATTAGATGGGTTTTCCTCCTGCAGCTTATGATTTGATGCGGAAATGCTTTTGCCTCTAAGCCAAAACAGCTCAAGTCTGCCGTCTAGAGCCAGTCTTTCGCCCACAGAAAAACCCATTCTTCTGAGCCATTTCACACTATAGCTCCAGTCAGGGAATGGAGACATGCTCCCTATGCCACATCCAGGTGAAGAAATCAAGGGCGAGGTGACACTCTTTAGATGGAGCTGAGTCCCACTCCTAGGGAAATTTTCAGACTTAAAACTGAAAAGACACCATTAACCTGCTGAGAAAAGCTGCCCAGGGCTAGGAGTAAAAGCAACTGGGTTTTAGGGGCAGCTCTGTCGCTCACTGTTTACTATAAGCTATTTTATACTAAGCATACTCTGAAAAGGATTTGAGGTAGGAGTCAGTAGTAATTCACTGTGTGTCTTGGACAATGCTTTTCAGTTCTCTGGGCCTCAGGTTCTTTATCAGTCCACGTGACCAGATGGAGCACGCTCTAAGGGCACTTCCGACATTCAATCTCTGATCGTTTATCAGCATCACCAAGGTGATTTATATTTGCTCAGCAATTTGGAATTTAACTTTCATACACATCATTCCTTTCATTGACCCTCACAACGATCCTAGTTGGCAGTCGGTCATGACAGGTAAGAAAAGAGATAATCAAAAAGGTCAATAACAACTTATTATTATTTGCCAGAATTATACTCCAGGTTGTCTTGTGGTTTTTCCACTACAACCCTGAAAGTTTGAAAAATATAACAGGCTACAGATGATTCTATGAGAAGATAAGTTCTAATAATCTTCCCCTCACCACTTACTGACTGAGCTTTGGTATCCTCATCTGCTTAATAAGAATGCTAGATTGGATATTTTAGTGTGCTTTCCAGTTTTACTACTGGATAAATCTGTGAGACACAGAGCAAGTTATTCAGCATCAAGTCAACCTCTGATATGGTCTTTGCCTTGATGAACTGCCTACTACAAAACTCCAAATTTCTACAAATCTGAGGACCACTGTTTGCTCTCACCAGAATAACAGCTGTTACAGCTCCCTTTGAGTCTGTGACTCTCTGTAATCTAAGTTACTCAGTATCTCAGTATCTGAGATTGCACCTTGTAGGAAAGGCTTCCTCCAATTATTTACCTCTCTCCATCCCAGTTCCAGGTGTCTGGGCTCTACTTTCTAAATACCTGCCCATCCCAACCTCAGCTTCATGCTATCATTCAAAGCTAGTCGTCCCCCCTTTCCACCATCTAAATATCATTTTTTTCCTCTATTTTACAGCCTGTGAGTTCGGCAGAGTTGGTGAAGGCCTATTTTTCTGTCATTGTGGCAAATGTGAAACCAGCAAGTTCAGATGTGAGCTGGCTAGTGGAATCCAGGTACCAACTGGTGGAATTGATATTAAAAAACACTTTACCTAAAGACTAAAACCTCAAACACTGCAGGTTGTTCCAGAAAGATCTGAGGCCTCTTCTTCCCCAACTTCATTTTTCCAACAAAAGAGTTTGTATGGGTTACCTGAAGGCAAATCAGATTATTTGAGGGTTGACAAAAGAAAAAAAGAGGAAAAAAACAGGATAACCAAGCATTAATGCCTTTCCTTACCACAATGATTTCCCAGATCCTGACAATTGGCTCACTGACTCCCACCCCAGGAGTTTTCTAGAGATTTTTTTTTTTTTTTTGACAGAGAGAGACACAGCGAGAGAGGGAACACAAGCAGGGGGAGTGGGAGAGGGAGAAGCAGGCTTCCCGCGGAGCAGGGAGCCTGGTGCGGGGCTCGATCCCAGGACCCTGGGACCATGACCTGAGCCGAAGGCAGATGCTTAATGACTGAGCCACCCAGGCGCCCGAGTTTTCTGATATTTACAAAAACAAGGCAAATGCTGGGACTCTGGGTTATTGGAATATTCTTTTCCATTTAGCATCTTAGTCATCTGAGGAAGTCCCAAATTTACCAATAAGTAGGCCTATTATTGGATTCCCACCACTTATGTGTACACACAGAGACATACAATGAGAGCTTTTAACCAAGCCCACAATACCAATCACCATCATGTGCCTTGTGTATACACAGCCATAACCAGTCACATTTTGCTAGAAGCTTAGCAACAAGATGGAATTGCTGGGATGTCAGGGTCTAACTTGCCCTGGCCAAGAGCAGCACTTCTCACAGCTAGCACCTGAGGTGTTCTTTCAACACCACCCAGCCAAGGACTTAAATTGATACCAAGTCCTCAGGGATCATTTACAACCTGAGAATAAAACCTTGCACTAACATTTCCCTGGCCCAAATCTGCTTATATTCAGAGTGCCCAGCTACGTAGATACACCACCCTTTCTATTCCTACCTCCATGGTAATTGCCTCCTCTCATAAAACCTAGTCCAGGCCAAATTACAATTTCTGTGGGCCCTGGGAGTAACTTCGAGCCAGATTCTAGTCCTTTCCCCCAAAACACCACCACATACATTTCCACCCTGCTGGCATATTGCTAAAACTCAGCCCATTTGCTATTTCCTGCTTCAAACACTATAAAATCAGCCCAGCCACTTCCACCTGGCACTTAATTTTCTCTACGATCTTCCCAAACCAATCTCATCTCCCACTCAATGCCCTGCTGCTTTCCAAACTCCCAGGCTTGGTTGTTACAGTGCCCTGGGCATGAGCTGCCCTTTTCTCAGCTCTGCTTGTAAAAGCCTCCTATTTGTGAAGTAGCTCAAATGCCTTCTCCTCTAAGAAACCTTCCATAACTGCTCTGTCATCTACCACTCTTAGTTTGTGCAAAATTAATACCTCCCTCTTTTGTCAACCCACAGCACTTTATTTGTATCACTTCTAAATCTCTTATCATCTGATGCACACAGTATAGTTATTTGAGAACCTGCCATGTCACTTTTTACTAGATGTGATGGTATAAGTATTGATATTTGCATTTTCCATGGGATCTAGAACCATGCCTTACACATAATCTATGTTAGTAAACATGTACTGAGTTAGACTATTTTCTCCCAGATATCCATTACTGTACATGATCAGCCTTATTTTTCCTCACATTAATAATGAGTTCTTGCAGAGATGGGCAACAGTTTTCAAAAATAGAGAGGGGTTGGGTTCTCTGTTCACTTAACCAGGTTATATCAGGAAAACATTGTCATGAATGGCTTCAAGAAAAGCATCAACAGTGATAACTTAGCACCCAAATATTACTAGTTTTCAAGTCCAACCTCTGATACAATACAGAAATTTATTCTCATCATCCCTTGATATTCTCAGTGATGGGACACACTACCTCATACTGCTACTTTAGAAAGTGAAACTGTAAGTAACCTGAACAATTTTCCTTCATCGGAGGCAAAGGGTAAAAGTGGCTCCTCTCTGAACAGTTAACCTGAGAATAATTTATGGCAGTTAATTAAACTCAAGCCTGACATTTTCTATTTTTAAAGGAGCAACCAATTATTTACTCATTCATTTCCCTTGATGTGCTTAGGAGCACTTTTAAGTACATTGTCAAATGTCAAGCAGAGGTGAGCAGCAGCCTGAAATTAAAGCAGTCCCTCTATGCCTTGGGCTTAGCTTCTCTTGGTCTGCTGGGCACTATGACTTAGAAATGAAACTCTGTTACGCTCTAATGCTCTCCACTTTTTTTCAGATTTCATTTTAATAACTTTATTGACATGTCAAGGTAGACAAAGTTGTCGAAGGTGGTATCAAATGGCCAAATAAATCAGAGCTTGATCTATCCTCATTTCCCATTGCTTTACTGTCTATTTCTAACATAACCAGGGTCGATTCACAAATCTCTGATGCTTTGGAGATGTCATACAGACTTTCAGTGTCTCCTTGAAGATTCTTCCTAGCATGTTATGGAACATATGCCTCTAATATTTCAGATCTGGGAGTTTGACTGGTCTTGAAACACTAGTCTGTAACGAAATATATTCAAAACTTTGGCTTAGCTCCTCACACAGTTGTGCATGAAAATTTTATACAGTTTGAAAATGTGAGCGACCACTTTCCACTTCTGCCACCATGAAAGACACTGTTAATTAATCATAGCCCTTATATTAGGTTTCTCCAGAGAAACAGAACCAATAGGAGATATGTACATAAAGAGATATATTATAAGAAATTATGATATGATATTACGTGATTATGGAGGCAACAAGTCCCAAGATCTGTAGGGTGTGACCCAGGAGAGCCAATGGCTTAGCTCCCATCTGACTCCAAAGACCTGAGAACCAAGAGAGCTGATGGTGTAGTTCGAGTACAAAGGTAAGAAGTCTTGAGACGCAGGAAGAGCCAGTGTTTCAGTCCAAGTCCAAAAGCGGGAAAAAGCTGACATCCCAGTTCAAAAGCAATCAGGCAGGAGGAATTCTTCTTACTCAAGAGAGGGTCAGCACTTTTGTTCTCTTCGGGCCTTCAACTAATTGGATGAGGCTTACTTACATTAGGGAGAGCAATCTGCTTTACCCAGTGTGCCAATTTAAATGTTAATCTCATCCAAAAACACCCTCACAGAAACACCCAGAATAATGTTTGGCCAAATATCTGGACACCCCATTGCCTGGTCAAGCTGACTCCTGAAATTAACCATCACAGCCCTATTTCCCGATAAGCTCAGAGAGGCTGCAGCCTTCATCAGGACTGGGCCCCAGTCAGTCACTCCCGATCAACCAGAGTTGGAACAAGAGCTAAAAGCTATTTGCTATCCCTGAGTCTAGTAAAAAAGTCATACTAGGTCACTGAAAAGAATCATAAGAGCACCAGAGCTGGTCGGATTTATGGTTCATTAAACTCAATATCCTATTATAGAGGCAACTACAAAGGAAGGACTGAGGGAGGGATCAGTGTCCGCTTTGACACTAACCTTAAAAACTATCTCCCCTTTGTACTTCTAATGGATCTGCAGGTCATAAAATTTACCCAAGGCCATTTTGAATTCGAGTTCGCAAATGAGTAATAACTAAGCCAGTGGAAGTCTTCAGGCATGTGAAAGGGTGGGGCTAGCTCTTGACACCTGACCAATAGACATTGCATTGAGATTTCTTAACACTCCCGATGTACAAGTTCGAGGTGAATGGTGCTTTCATTTTGTTTTGCCTTGCATTTTTATTTGCAAAGCCATTCTTTCCAGATTCAGAATTCCCCATGCACAATCTATAGACACATAATATTTTTGTCCCTTCACAGTTAACAACCAGGTACTGAGTACCTCCTGTGAGTGACATAAGTTATTTCATTTGCAATTTCCACATTACACACCACACATACACACACACACACACACACGCAACACATGTGCAAGAGAGCCTTGTGACTCCCTGTCTTAGTTACTTTGGTCTTCAGTCTTTATTAAATAGCCACTTTCCAGTGAGGCCTTCTGAGCCACCATGTCTAAAGGGGCAAATCATCCCTCCCATCCCTAATCATTATTTTCCCTTTCCTGCTTTATTCTTCTCTTTAGCACTTAACCACCATCTAACATAGTCTGTATTCTTATTTTTCTTATTTACTGTTTTTATTCATCACTGGGATGTAAGTGGGTAGAGATCTTTGTGTGTTTTGGTCATCGCTGAATTCCCAGCAACTAAAACAATGCCCAGTTCATAGTAGGTATTTAGCACGCTTGTGAAATAAATGAAGGGATAAACACTCTGAAGTGTCATTATTACGTTTTACTAATGATAAGGACACGAAAGTGCAGAAAGATCAAGAAACTTACTTGAAGTCGTAAATACTTCCCCCAAAAACGAAATGACAGAAAAGAGAGGTGGCGGGGGGAAGAGAGAAAAATTACCCTAAAAATATTTTTATGCATTTGGAAACTCAGTCAGCAGACCATAGATACATCAGACTTGTCATGCATCTAACACACATGTGGAACCCCTGTCACTGGGCTTAGCATGTGCTTCTAGGCATTTGTTAATTCTTTAGTGACTAGCAGCTCTCCTCCAAGAGCCTATGTCTAATGGTGTGCCTTAAGCAAAAGACAGCAGCAGATATGTTCCAGGCAGGTAAAATGTTAATGTCATTCAATTCCATAACGACAAAGACTTGCAGTTGTAAAGCTCTTAACCCTTGTTTTAGTGTGCTTTCACATAGATTTGATTTAACATCACCTTTGCGAAGTGGACTGGACTGGTAGTATTTTATCTCCACTTTACATCACAGAAAACAGAAAATCAAAGCTTCCGTGTGATTTGCTCAAGATCCTACTTCACATGGCAAGACACCCCCACTGGCTGCTCTGAAAAGCCATCTTCACGTGGTTCCTGGTCCGGCTCAGGGTTCGCAGCAACCACCTCTGCCCCCGCGGACTCCTGCAGCTTTATCGCTAGAGTCCTCCAACTCTCACTCTCTTTCTAACCCGCTGCATCGGGTCCCCGGCGTGCCCCATCGTGTCAGACGAGGCCGTGGACACCAGCTGCGTCTGAGATGACCACCAAGGACGTACAGGGGAAGGAAGTTGTGCAGGAGGTGAGAACAGAAGAGACGCACCCGCTGATGGGAAAGCTCAAGAGGAAGATGGGGAGCCGCAGGCCGAGAGTGAAGTAGATGAAGAAGAGGAAGAAGCAGGGAGGAAGACGAGGAGGTGGGAGAGGATGGTAGGAAGAGGATGGAGAGGAAGGCTGTGGCAGCTCTGGGCACACGGCCGCTAAAGATGATGAGGATGACGATGTCCACACCCCGAAGCTCAAGACCACTGAGGATGACGAGACAGCGAAAAAGAAAAAGCTGAACTTCAGGAAAACAGAGGCCAGCATGACCTATTCACCCTTCACTTCCCATGTCAGACTCTAAACAGGGTCACCTTCAAGTGGACAGTCCCAACCAGCTAAAGCCACGATGGGAATTGGGGGGGGGGGGGGAAGAAGGGGTGGGACAAAATTCCCAAGGCCGTGCCGTCTTTTTTTCTTTTTTTTTTTTTAGATTTTATTTATTTATTTATTTTAGAGAGACCACGCTCATGTGTGGGCAAGCAGGGGGAGGGGCAGAGGGGGAGGAAGAGGCAGAGAATCTCAAGCCAACTCCCTAGTGAGCACCAGAGCAGCCTGGGGCTTCATCTCAGGACCCCGAGGTCATGACCTGAGCGGGAACCAAGAGTCCACGCTTAACGAACTGAGCCACCCAGGCGCCCCATCCTGCTTTCCTTCTTAAAAGTACTTTAAAAAGGAAAATTGGTTTGTATTTTTTACTTACATCCTGCATTTTTGTACATATTGCTAGGGTCAGCCATTTTTAATGATCTCAGGTGACCAAACGAGCCTTTCAATTGCTTTCTGTCCTGCTTCTGACTTGACCTGTGGTGTGACCATGTTCATTATAACCTCAAAGGAGAAAAAAGCTCTGTAAAAACCAACACCACCACCAACAAAAAATCTTATTCCTAGCATTGCAGTAACCTTTTTCGTGTAGGTACTTAGCTGTATATAAGTAGTTGGCTTGTAGGAGATGGATAAAAAGGCCAAAGATAAAAGGTTTCTTTTTTTCCCATTTTTATATATGAAGGTGCCACTTATTTATTTATTTGGCCCGTTGGGTCTGTGTGTAAAACAATTTTGTCCAACAATAAACAGTGTTGCCGAGTTCTTCTGAACAAACAAATGACAAGACAGCACTGAAGCCGGAATCAGACAAAGCATGGGCCTGAATCAGACAGGCCTGGTATTAAACCCATACCTTGCTTCTTCTAGCTGTGAAACTGGGAGAGGCTCGTTAACCTCTCTGAACCTCCATTTCTTTATCTACAAAACAGGGAGCCTACCCCCTCACTAGGCAGTGGTGGGAAATAGTTGGCATGATGTACCCAATGCGGGGAGCCCAGGGGCAGGGACCTGAGAGGGGTGCCCCAAATGTTACCTCTCAATCCCGTCCCTGCCCTGCTCCCCTGCTTTTCTCCCTGCCTCCTAGTCCATGACTCTTCCAACTAGAATAATTATGTAACTCTGGAGGGAGACACATTTTTGAGGGACTTCTTTTTTTTATTATTAAAGATTTTATTTATTTATTTGACAGAGAGAGAGACAGCGAGAGCGGGAGCACAAGCAGGGGGAGTGGGAGAGGGAGAAGCAGGCTTCCCGCGGAGCAGGGAGCCCGATGCGGGGCTCGATCCCAGGACCCTGGGATCATGACCTGAGCTGAAGGCAGACGCCTAATGACTGAGCCACTCAGGCGCCCTTGAGGGAATTCTTTTAAAGGCTGGTACACATTTCGGTGAATTTATCAGTATCTGTCAGAGAATTCAAGACCCGGTGGAGTATTTTTCAGTTTAACTGCCAGATGTCCTTCTAGGAGGCCAAAGTATGTGTGATTAGAGGTGGGAGCAGCTACTTTCCCAAATAAAATCTAAGACACCGTGGTTTTGTGGAAGGTCTCCTGTGAGAAGTATTTTTTCACGATAAAAATGCAGTTCTTTGGTAGCACGTTACCGTACTCTTAATGTGCTCCGAAAGAACCATTGGTTTTATAGTTCATTGAACAGATTCATCCTGATATTAATTGGTGTTCTCTCCTCTTCTGCCTGCAATGTTTATATGCACAGTATACCCTTCAGTAAAACATGCTTAACAACAGGGATCCGGCGCTACAGTGTTGGTGACAATGTTCAGTTAAAAGCACGGAGCTTGTTACAAGCACATAACATTATTGGGTGGTAAAAATTGAGGCTATTTTGAAAAGCCAGAGGACTCCTATTACAGTTTCCCAAGTCCGATTCCACTGCTGAATTCTAGGGAATGCCTTTGGTTTCTCCGGTGCGGTGGAGATGAGCATTCTCATCCCTGTGCACACCCCCACGCCCCCAGGACACACCATGTACGTTTGACACCCACTGACCCTGTTTAAAGGGACTTTGCTACAGTTGGTAACGAAGTGGTCAACAGCTATAATAGACAAACTATTATCTGTACTGTTTCTGATCACCATAATACACCATTCTTAATATAGCAGCAAAAGTAACCCCAAAGGGAACAATTATATTAAGAAATGAAACATAAGCCATCACTTGCTTTATGGTTAAACCTTAACTTTTGCTTATGAACACTGACAAAGCTGATCAAGCTTTGTGTTGTCACGACTTCAGGCCGGTTTGCTGCAGACAGCCGGGCCCAGAACTCCGTCTCTGTCATCACCTGCTGCAGCTCAGGCCACAGCCCACCCCATGTGCCTGACCACAAACATTTCCTGCTGTGACCTGCCCGTTATTACCATTATTTGAGCAGTTTGTTAAAGTCGTAAGGCCTTCCCTGGCAGTTGTCAGCACCCCTTCCTCTATCCAGAGTCACAGTCTATACACATAAAGACTTTGCTCACCTACCCCTTCCCTGGGAAGTATTTGGCTGGGGCTTTGAGCATCTTCTGATTGCAGAGGAGCACCCCCTTCGACAAAGTATTTCTCTACTAATGTCCAGACTCTTTTTTCTTTTTTTTTTTTTTTTTGCTTTGACAACCGTAATACTTGGCGAGCATCTCCTTTCCTGATTCAAAATCTCAGATTGACAGCTTCTTCAAATATAAGCGCAAAGGCAAAGAGTGCACTCACTACCCTTGTTATTGGATTAATTCACTCCAATTCAGCACCACGCTCTAAGCTGTCTGGGAAGAGAAACCACATCTTGACTTTCTTCCTCATTTTCCCTCAGCATCCAGCACAATGCCAAGTACAGAGTAGATATTCAATGTATGCCCTTTGAATGAATTAGCAAATTCCTTTCAATCAATGATATTTGTTTACTGTCGGTCACGTACCAGGCACTGTTCTTTGTGCTTGAGATGTGTTGTAAACCAAACAAGCGAAAACACCTGCCTTGCTGGAGCTCATACTATAATAACTATAATAAATAAAGTCATATTGTATATTAAATGATACCTGCTGAGAGGCCTGGGGGGACAAGATGAGAAGGATCAGGAACTGGGGCATAGGGATAGAAGAGTTGCCATTTTAAATAGGATGGTTAGGGGAGCCTGGAGGAAAAGGGGACAATTAAACAAAGACTGGAAAGAAGTGAGGAAGTTCGCTATCCAAAAATCTGGTAGAAGACTGCTCCTGAGAGGAGGAACAGCTGGGTCAGGGGTCCTAAGGCGAAAGTGTCCCCACTGTGTCTGAAGAAGAGGAAGGAGACTGACTCATAAGGGCTGAAGCTAAGTGGGCAGGAGAGCACAGGAGGTGAGACGCAACCAAAGGGTAGGTCACAGAAGGCTGCACAGATCACTGTAACTTTGTGGCTTTTACTCTGAATGAAATGGGCAGCTAACACAGGCTTTGTGCAGAGGAGTGACATGATTCACTTGCATTTTCTTTTTCTTTTTTTTTTAAGATTTTATTTATTTATTTATTTATTTGAGAGAGAGAGAGAGCAAGTGAGAGCACAAGAGCAGGGGGAGGGGGAAGCAGACTCCCCACCGAGCAGGGAGCCTGACATGGGACTCAATCCCAGGACGCTGGGATCATGACCCGAGCTGAAGGTCATTGAAGTCACTTAACCGACTGAGCCACCCAGGTGACCCGATTCACTTGCTTTTTCAAAGTACCACCCCGGCTGCTCTGTGGGGAATAAACTAGAGAGAGAAAAGACAGTAGTAGCAGACTATTTAGGAGGCTCTTGTAAGAACCCAAGTGAGATAGGGTGGTGGCCCTGGCCAAGGTGACAGCTGGAGAGATGCAGAAACATGGTAAGACTCTGGAGATAGTTTGAAGATCAAACAAGCATATTTTTGGATGTTCACATGCACCTATTAATATTTATATGTAGGAAGAGATTCAGGTTATCACTGTAATGATATGCTTTTGCTTTGTATTCCAACTTGAGAAGAGAACAGGATAGCATGAATTGGGGCGCCTGTGTGGCTCAGTCGTTAAGCGTCTGCCTTCGGCTCAGGTCATGGTCCCAGGGTCCTGGGATCAAGCCCTGCATCGGGCTCCCAGCTCGGTGGGAAGCCTGCTTCTCCCTCTCCCACTCCCCCTGCTTGTGTCTCCTAGCTCTCACTGTGTCTCTCCATCAGATAAATAAATAAAAATTTTTTAAAAAGTTTTTAAAAAAAGGATAGCATGAATTGACATGAAAACCTGGTTATACCTATGGGAATGTATTGAGCATGTAAATATCATCCAAGATACAAGTCAAGGGGGAAAGCAAAATTTTTTAAAGGTTGAAAACTTCACTACTGAACAATGCACTAAAGCTCCAGGCATGTGGACTGAGCCCAGCTTCTGCTCTAACAGCCAAATTAGTTGATCTCCCTAGGCAATTTCCCCCTTCGGATCGGGGTCTTAGCAGGATCCACATTTTAACTAATCAGAAGCTTAACTGTTCCTTTTCTGTCTCCTACTTGATGGCCTCCCCTTCCTTGGGGCCCTTCAACATACTCTGAACGTTTATAATCCCTTATTTGGGATTTGTGTATTGGCTTCATTTTCAATGTTCTGTATAAAGGGGTCCCCTCTTTGGAAAATCCAGGCACACATGTTTTATTGAACATATATCAAAGACAGTTGGAAACTGTCTTTTGTCATTTGGGGAAATGGAGGCAGAGTTCAATGGAATGGCCATCTGGAAGGGGAGTGTAGAAGGTTAACTACCACAGAGAAAATGCCTTCTGTGTTCTCTCTCTTCAAAGACCTTGCACCTCAGCCATTCTGTGTTGGGTTGTACTTTTATCAGTGCTTAGACCTTTCTGGGCTGAGAAGGCCACTGGAGAGCAGCCTCATGGAGTCTATTCCTTCTGAGACACTTCTTTAAGAAATAAGCTGACAAAAGATCTTTAGTTCTAAGATTTATGCTGGTGGGAAATGGTAATGCATTGCAATGAGGAATGATACATCCCAAAACATGACTTTTTTTATTACACTGAGGCACAAAGTTACTATATTTATTAGATTTTTTTAAAAGTCATAAACCATTTAAAGCCATTATCTTACAGACAGATTTGGAAATGTCATACAAGGCTTTCATAGGTATAAATTAATACACAATCCTTACTTCAAGTGAAACCTCTAGGCTCCCCAATGAGAACCAAAGTCATATTTTAACAGAACACCACTTGGATTTCAAAGCATCTTAAATTTGCTCACCAGGATTGCAATTCTTCACCCAGAATAAAGCATAATTCTTTGACAATGGGGAGGGGGGCGGTGTGTACAAAGTATGGCCATTTGGATTACAAAATATTTTTACTTATATTCTTTAACTTAATCCTGGTGACAATTCTGTCATACAGGGGTCATGATTCCCATTTTACAGGTAAAGAAACAGGCTGAGAGAATTTAAGTGACTTCCTCAAGAGCACCTAAGAGATAAGAGACAGAGCCAGAGTAGAACCCAGGTATGTCAGACTCAATCAGTGTTACCAAGTTCTTTAAGGTGCTCCTGGGTTCAATACGTTTACTTTTGTAATAAATATCTTGCAACACACCCCTTGATAGACCTCACCATGCTTACTATGGCTACACTTGGTAGCTAAGAGCCATTAAGAGAGGGAAGAAGTTATCTTCTATGTGTCCCTCAAGATTTACTCTCCAGGGCGCCTGGGTGGCTCAGTTGGTTAAGCAACTGCCTTCGGCTCAGGTCACGATCCTGGAGTCCCGGGGTCGAGTCCCACATCGGGCTCCCCGCTCTGCGGGGAGTCTGCTTCTCCCTCTCACCCTCCCCTCCTCATGTGCTCTCTTTCTCTCAAATAAATGAATAAAAAAAATTAAAAAAAAAAAAAAAGATTTACTCTCCACCCTCCTCCATGCTGTTCTGTGCCCAGGGACACTGACTTGTGGAGACTCACTCATCAGGCTCCCTTGCCCCCTAGATTTCCACTGGCTTTGGCCAAGGGGAAGGAAGGAAAGAGGATGAGCTGGTTATTTGTTTCTTTGGCTCCTTCCCTGCAGTGTTGCCACAGATGGTCTTCGTCCTTCAAACAGAGACCAGAGCTCCGGTCGGAAAACTCCCAGTGTCTCCAGATACCAATAACCTCTCCACCCTCTCTCTTTTTCAAGGTTAGGGATGGGAAGAGTACACGGCAGTGACTAGCCCCAGGCTTCTGCACTACCCCTCGTAATTTTATACATCCCTGCCCCGCTTTTCTAAATAATTCTCTTATTAAACTCTCCATAAATTATCCAATTTAAGTGTGCCATCTGTCGCCTGGTGAGACCCTAACTGACAAGGGGGCTTCTTGGTGATTTTGCTATCATAAAAGGGATTAGTGGCTAAATTCCTCTGGAAAATAATTCCGAAGCAAATGCTTCATTAATGAGAAAAAGCTGGTACTGATGCAGAGGAAATGAAGACAAATGACGTGCCCTAATATAAGCTTCACAAATGTGGTGGATCCTGACAGGGTTTGCCTGATGGGGTGTGGCAGTCACCTGTGAGAAAGCCAACAAACAAGGGCAGAGTGACTGGTCGATCTGTCTCTACCTCTCAGGCTGGCCTCTCCCACATGCCCAGGACAACTGGTCAAGGCCTTCTATTGGGAAAAGCAGAGGACCCCACGGTAATAACATTAAAGTGATAGGAATCATGCCAGCTTTCTCATGCATCTCATAACTAACATAATTTATACATAGGGAATTTGAGGATCAGAGAAGTTAAGTACCTCAATCATCATCACACAGCTAGCAAGTATAAGAGCCAAGGTATGAACCTAGCTCTTCCTACTACGAAGCTCATTAGATTGTTCCCTGACACCTGGTACATCCCAGAACTCTGGTTTCATAGCTTGATTCCTATATAAACCTTGTTTCTGACACTGCTTTCCACTCTGGTTGGATTTCTGGCACACATTTGCTACTTCCACTTATCTTACATTAGAGCTTCAGTCATCCATTTCCATCATTAGATCAATGATTCATCCATTAACCCACACTTTTCGTCATTGGCTACATTCCTCTCACTCAGCTGAGTTCTACAATGGCTCTGCTCTGAAATACAGTATCTGCTTCCTATTGGTTTTGTTTTGGCTTTTGTTTGTTTTTTTCCTTAATTCAACATTGCTGAAACCAAAACCCCTATCAGACACAAACTGTATGCTTTGAAAATCCATTTTCTTGGGGGCAGAGCAAGATGGCAGAGGAGTAAGAGATCTGGATTTCGTCTGGCCTCAGGAATTCAGCTGAATAGGGATCAAATCATTCTGAACACCTACGAACTCAACAGGAGATTGAAGAAAAGAATAACAACAACTCTCTGAAGAGAAAAGCAACCACCTTCTGGAAGGTAGGACGTCCGGAGAAGTGAATCCGAGGCGATATTCAGGAGGGTACACGGCGGGGGAGGAGGCCTCCATGGGCCGCTTCTGGCAAGTGATAGAGCCACAGAGCACAAAATCAGAACTTTTAGAAGTCGGCTCCACTGAGGGACATCACTCCAGTGGCTAAGCGGGGGGTGGAACCCTCGCGGGACAGTGTGGTCTCAGGACCCTTGGGGTCACAGAAAGACCGGGGGTGCCTGAGTGGGGCCGAGCTCCCAGGTATCAGAGCGGGGAAGCCGGCTGCAGAGATGGAGCTGAGGCGCGGGCTCTCAGCTCGGGGTTGCCATAAACCGTGATCCACGGCCCAGTCGGGCCACTGCTCTTCCAGGGGGGACCCAACAAGAGGCAGATCCGGGGAGACTCCCTTTCCTCCCCCAGGAGGAGTGGTGCAGAAGCGCATGGCAGGGATCCGCTGGGTTTGGAGACTCCACACGGGGTCAGGTGCAAGAGATAGAAACGCTCGGTCACGGGCTGTGAGAGCACAGAGTGCGGCCGGAGACCGGGGAGACGGGAGTGACAGCTTTTCTCTGGGGGCGCACTGAGGAGTGGGGCCCCAAGTTCTCGGCTCCTCCGGGGCGGAGACTGGGAGGCTGCCATTTCACTCTCGTCCTCCAAAGCTGTATGGACAGCTTGCAGGGAACAAAAGTTCCCGATAGCAAACCCGAAGAGATTACTTAGCCTGGCCCGGCAAGGGTGGGGCAATTCTGCCCCCAGCAAAGACATTTGGGAACCACAGCAACAGACCCCTCCCCCAGATCTGCAAGAACAGCCAGCCAAGACCAAGTTTACCAATCAATGAGACCGCAGAAATCCAGCACTAGGGGAATACTGCATATAGAATTCATGGCTTTTTTACCATGATTCTTTATTCTTTCAAAGTTATTTTTTTGTTTTTAACTGTCTTTTTTTTATTTTTTATTTTTCCCTTTTTCAACCAACATCTTATCAATCCCTTTTTTAAAAAAACATTTTTATTTTTCATTTTTATAGTCATATTCTATCCCTTCATAGTAGTTACCCTTATTTTTGGCATATATATATAAGTTGTTCTCTCCTTAATATTGGGAGATGCAGTTTCTTCTAGGAGATCAAGATATATCCTAAATCTCTAGTGTATGGCTTTGTTCTAGTCTCCTGCCTGATCACATTCTCTCCCACTTTTTTTTAAATCCTCTTCTTTCTTTTTTCAAACAACTTTTTATCTTATCAATTCCGTTTATAAAATTTTTTATAATTTTCATCTTTACAGTCATATATTCCATCCCTTCATCGTATCAACCCTTATTTTTGTACATATGTAAGATTTTCTTTCATTGAAATTTTGGGAGGCACTTTCATCTAACATACCAAAACACACCCAAAATCTTGTGTGTGGCACTGATCTATGCACCAGCCAGATCATATTTGATCATATTCTATTTTTTTTTGTTTTGTTCTGTTTTTGCTTGTTTTATCTTTTTCTTTTTCTTTTTTCTTTCTTTCCCTTTCTTTTCTGCTGCTTTCAGGTCTTTTCCAATTTGTTTAGAATATATTTTCTGGGGATGTTGGTACCCTATTAGCATTTTGTTCTCTCCTTCATCTATTCTCCTCTGGACAAAATGACAAGACGGAAAAAATGACCTCAACAAAAAGAACAAGAGGTAGTACTGACTGCCAGGGACCTACTCAATATGGACATTAGTACGATGTCAGACATAGAGTTCAGAATGATGATTTTAAAGATACTAGCTGGGCTTCAAAAAAGCGTGGAAGATATTAGAGAAACCATTTCTGGAGAAAAAGAAGAACTAAAATCTAACAAGTTGAAATCAAAAAGGCTATTAATGAGGTGCAATCAAAAATGGGGGTGCTAAATGCTAGGATAAATGAGACAGAAGAGAGAATTAGTGATATAGAAGACCAAGTGATGGAAAATAAAGAAGCTGAGAAAAAGAGAAATTAAACAACTACTGGATGCCAAGGGCAGAATTCAAGAGATAAGCGAAACCATAAGACAAAAAAACAATAGAATAATTGGGATCCCAGAAGAAGAAGAAAGAGAGAGAGGGGCAGAAGGTCCATTGGAGCAGATTATAACAGAGAACTTCCCTAATGTGGGGAAGGAAACAGGCATCAAAATCCAGGAGTCACAGAAAACCCCTCTCAAAATCAATAAAAATAGGTCAACACCCTGACATCTAATAATAAAACATACGAATCTCAAAGACAAAAAGAAAATTGTGAAAGCAGCTCGGGAGAAGAGATATGTAACCTATAATAGTAGAAACATTAGATTGGCAACAGACCTATCCACAGAGACCTGGCAGGCCAGAAAGGACTGGCATGATATATTCAGAGCACTAACAAAAAAATATGCAGCCAAGAATACTATATCCAGCTAGGCTGACATTGAAAATAGAAGGAGAGATCAAAAGGTCCAGGACAAACAAAAACTAAAGGAATTTGCAAACACGAAACCAGCTCTACAAGAAATACTGAAAGGGGTCCTCTAAGCAAAGAAAGAGCCTAAAAGCAGCATAGACCAGAAAGGAACACACACAATGTACAGTAACGGTCACCATACAGGCAATACCATGGCACTAAATTCATATCTTTCAAGAGTTACTCTGAATGTAAATGGGCTAAATGCCCCAATTAAAAGACACAGGCTATCAGATTGGATTAAAAAACAAGACCCGGGCGCCTGGGTGGCTCAGTTGGTTAAGCGACTGCCTTCGGCTCAGGTCATGATCCTGGAGTCCCGAGATCGAGTCCCGCATCGGGCTCCCTGCTCGGCGGGGAGTCTGCTTCTCCCTCGGACCCTTCCCCCTCTCATGCTCTCTCTCCAATAAATAAATAAAATCTTTAAAAAAAAAAAAAAAACAAGACCCATCAATATGCTGTCTGCAAGAGACTCATTTTAGAACCAAAGAAACCCCCACATTGAAAGTGGGGGGGTCGAAAACCATTTACCATGCTAATGGACACCAAAAGAAAGCTGGGGTGGCGATCCTTATATCAGACAAACTAGATTTTACACCAAAGACTGTAATAAGAGATGAGGAAGGACACTATATCCTACTTAAAGGGTCTATCCAACAAGAAGTTCTAACAATTGTAAATATCTATGCCCTGAACATGGGAGCAGCCAATTATATAAGGCAATTAATAACAAAAGCAAAGAAACACATTGACAACAATACAATAATAGTGGGGGACTTTAACACCCCCCTGACTGAAATGGACAGATCATCTAAGCAAAAGGTCAACAAGGAAATAAAGACTTGAAATGACACACTGGACCAAATGGACTTCACACACATATTCAGAACATTCCATCCCAAAGCAACGGGATACACATTCTTCTCTAGTGCCTATGGAACATTCTCCAGAATTGATCACATCCTAGGTCACAAATCAGGTCTCAACCAGTACCAAAAGATTGGGATCATTCCCTGCATATTTTCAGACCACAATGCTTTGAAACTAGAACTCAATCACAAGAGGAAATTTGGAAAGAACTCAAATACATGGAGGCTAAAGAGCATCCTACTAAAGAATGAATGGGTCAACCAGGAAATTAAAGAAGAAATAAAAAAATTCATGGAAACAAATGAAAATGAAAACACAAGTGTTCAAAATCTTTGGGATACAGCAAAGGCAGTCCTGAGAGGAAAGTATATAGCAATACAAGCCTTTCTCAAGAAACAAGAAAGGTCTCAAATACACAACCTAACCCTACACCTAAAGGAGCTGGAGAAAGAACAGAAAATAAAGCCTAAACCCAGTAGGAGGAGAGAAATAATAAAGATCAGAGCAGAAATCAATGAACTAGAAACCAAAAGAACAGTAGAACAGATCCATGAAACTAGGAGCTGGTTCTTTGAAAGAATTAACAAGATTGATAAACCCCTGGCCAGACTTATCAAAAAGAAAAGAGAAATGACCCAAATCAACAAAAACATGAATGAAAGAGGAGAGATCACAACCAACACCAAAGAAATACAAACAATTAGAAGAACATATTATGAGCAACTCTATGCCAGCAAATTAGATAACCTGGAAGAAATGGGTGCATTCCTACAGATGTATCAACTACCAAAATTGAACCAGGAAGAAATAGAAAACCTGAACAGACCTATAGCCACTAAGGAAATTGAAGCAGTCATCAAAAATCTCCCAAAAAACAAAAGCCCAGGGCCAGATGGCTTCCCAGGGGAATTCTATCAGACATTTAAAGAAGAATTAATACCTATTCTCCTGAAACTGTTCCAAAAAATAGAAATGGAAGGAAAACTTCCAAACTCATTTTATAAGGCCACCATTACCTTGATCCCAAAACCAGACAAAGACCCCATCAAAAAGGAGAATTACAGACCAATATCCTTGATGAACATGGATGCAAAAATTTTCAACAAAATACTAGCCAATAGGATCCAACAGTACATTAAAAGGATTATTCACCATGACCAAATGGGATTTATCCCTGGGCTGCAAGGCTGGTTCAACATCCACAAATCAATCAACGTGATACAATACATTAACAAAAGAAAGAACAAGAATCATATGATCCTCTCAATAGATGCAGAAAAAGCATTTGACAAAGTACAGCATCCTTTCTTGATCAAAACTCTTCAGAGTATAGGGTTAGAGGGTACATACCGCAATATCATCAAAGCCATCTAGAAAAACCTACAGCGAATATCATTCTCAATGGGGAAAGGCTGAGAGCTTTTCCCCTAAGGTCAGGAACACGGCAGGGATGTCCACTCTCACCACTGCTATTCAACATAGTATTAGAAGTCCTAGCCACAGCAATCAGACAACAAAAAGAAATCAAAGGCATCCAAATCGGCAAAGAGGAAGTCAAACTCTCACTCTTTGCAGATGATATGATACTTTATGTGGAAAACCCAAAAGACTCCACCCCAAAACTGCTAGAACTCATACAGGAATTCAGTCAAGTAGCAGGCTATAAAATCAAAGCACAGAAATCAGTGGCATTCCTATACACCAACAACAAGACAGAAGAGAGACAAATCAAGGAGTTGATCCCATTCACAATTGCACCCAAAACCATAAGATACCTAGGAATAAATTTAACCTAAGAGGCAAAGGATCTGTACTCAGAAAAGTATAAAATACTCATGAAAGAAATGGAAAAACGTTCCATGCTCATGGATTGGGAGACCCAACATTGTGAAGGTGTCAATGCTACCTAGAGCAATCTACACATTCAATGCAATCCCCATCAAAATAGCATCCACTTTTTTCAAAGAAATGGAACAAATAATCCTAAAATTTGTATGGAAGCAGAAGAGACCCCAAATAGCCAGAGGAATATTGAAAAAGAAAAGCAAAGCTGGCGGCATCACAATTCCGGACTTCCAGCTCTATTACAAAGCTGTCATCATCAAGACAGTATGGTACTGGCACAAAAACGGACATATAGATCGATGGAACAGAATCGAGAGCCCAGAAATGGACCCTCAACTCTATGGTCAAGTCATCTTTGACAAAGCAGGAAAGAATGTCCAATGGAAAAAAGACAGTCTCTTCAACAAATGGTGTTGGGAACATTGGACAGCCACATGCAGAAGAATGAAACTGGACCATTTCCTTACACCACACACAAAAATAGATTCCAAATGGTTGAAAGACCTAAACGTGAGACAGGAGTCCATCCAAATCCTAAAGGAGAACACAGGTAGCAACCTCTTCGACCTCAGCCGCAGCAACTTCTTCCTAGAAACATCACCAAAGGCACAGGAAGCCAGGGCAAAAATGAACTATTGGGATTTCATCAAGATAAAAAGCTTTTGCACAGCAAAAGAAACAGTCCACAAAACCAAAGACAACCGACAGAATGGGAGAAAATATTTGCCAATGACATATCAGATAAAGGGCTAGTATCCAAAATCTATAAAGAACTTATCAAACTCAACACCCAAAGAACAAATAATCCAATCAAGAAATGGGCAGAAGACATGAACAGACATTTTTCCAAAGAAGACAACCAAATGGTCAACAGACACATGAAAAAGTGCTCAACATCGCTCGGCATCAGGGAAATCCAAATCAAAACCTCAGTGAGATACCACCTCACACCCGTCAGAATGGCTAAAATTAACAAGTCAGGGAACGACAGATGTTGGCGGGGATGTGGAGAAAGGGCAATCCTCCTACACTGTTAGTGGGAATGCAAGCTGGTGCAACCACTCTGGAAAACAGTATGGAGGTTCCTCAAACAGTTGAAATTAGAGCTACCATTCGATCCAGCAATTGCACTACTGGGTATTTACCACAAAGATACAAATGTAGGGACCCGAAGGGGTACGTGCACCCCAATGTTTATAGCAGCAATGTCCACAATAGCCAAACTGTGGAAAGAGCCAAGATGTCCATCGACCGATGAATGGATAAAGAAGAGGTGGTATATATACACAATGGAATATTATGCAGCCATCAAAAGGAATGAGATCTTGCCATTTGCAACGACGTGGATGGAACTGGAGGGTGTTATGCTGAATGAAATAAGTCAATCAGAGAAAGACATGTATCATATGACCTCACTGATATGAGGAATTCTTAATCTCAGGAAACAAACAGTGTTGCTGAGTGGTGGGGGTTGGAGGGATGGGGTGGCTGGGTGATAGATATTGGGGTGGGTATGTGCTATGGTGAGCGCTGTGAATTGTGCAAGACTGTTGAATCACAGATCTGTACTTCTGAAACAAATAACACAACATATTTTAAGAAAAAAGAAAAAGAAGATAACAGGAGAGGAAGAATGAACGGGAGTAAGTCAGAGGGGGAGACGAACCAGGAGAGATGATGGACTCTGAAAAACAAACTGAGGGTTCTAGAGGGGAGGAGGGTAGGGGGATGGGTTAGCCTGGTGATGGGTATTAAAGAGGGCACATTCTGCATGGAGCACTGGGTGTTATGAACAAACAATGAATCACGGAACACTACATCAAAAACTAATGATGTAATATATGGTGATTAACATAACAATAAAAAATTAAAAATAAAGGGGTACAAACTTTCAGCTATAACATGAATACAAACTGAGGATGTAATATACAGCATGATGACTATAGTTGATAACACTGTATTGTATAACTGGAATTTGCTAAGAGGGTAGAACTTAAATGTAAAAAAAATAAATAAATCTGTGAGGTGATGAAGGTGTTAATTAACTAGATGGGGAAATCTTTTCACAATGTATAAAAAATCATTACAATGTACATTTTAAATATCTTACAATTTTGTCAAATATACCTCAAGGAAACTGGAGAAAAAAAAAAAGACACTGCCCCCGAGATTGCATTCCTGCTTTAGAATTAGAGTGAGACATGAACACTGAAAGGGAAAAATAATTCTCAGGAGTTTCATGCAAGAATTGTATTTTCTTCTTTTGACGATCATTTAAACATACAAACAAATTGTGTTTCCTTTCGTCGTGATTTGTCTGGTAGCAGATTCACCTGTGGTGCTCTTTGAAAGGATAAATTTCCAGACTCTGCTCCAGGCCCTTCATCAGAATCCTTCACAGGTTATTCTAATCCTAGTCCTCTAATAATAGTGACATGACCTCCTAAAGGCAAGGGAGTCCTTCTCCCCAAAACCTCCTGGAATCATTTTCACTGAGAGTTCTGACAGCCGGGGCTGGCAAATCGAGCCCTAGAGAGTAGACACAAAACATTCCACCTTGAACAACACACCCAAGCCTGAAAGAGAAGTTATAATCAAGAAGTCATTATTTTTTTTAAGATTTTATTTATTTATTTGAGAGAGAGAGAGCACAAGCAGGGGAAGGGGCAGAGGGAGAGGGAGAGGCAGGCTCCCCACTGAGCAGGGAGCCCAATCCGGGACTCAATCCTAGGACCCTAAGATCATGACCTAAGCAAAAGGCCGATGCTTAACCGACTGAGCCACCCAAGTGCCCCAAGAAGTTGTTATTAACAACAGCATCTTCATCTGTCTCCAGCTTGACCCTTCCCTGGGCTTTCTCACCTGATCCTCACAACAGCCCGGGCTGCCTGAGAGACGTTTGCCCTTGTTTTCTCCCTGGAGATTAGATGCTAACGTCTGAGGAGAAGACAAGAGTCATCCATAGTCAAAATTACCTTGGAAGTCTTGCTTGAAGAAGACATTTTATTGAAGACCAGCATACCATCTTTCCAAAAGTGTGATACCGCATTAGAAGAGGTGAAACCGCCAATTGGGTAGCTGGTTGTGCTTAGGAGCCATGTGGTTGCGAAAACAGAGTTCATACAGTTATCTTTATAATACGGATTCCACAATGCCTCTACTTTACATGTGAGGAAGCTGACGCTATTCGTGCCAAGTATTTAGACCTTTGATTACCAGAGAAGAGGGGAAACCCCGGGCACCAGGACCTCGTCTTCATTGATCTGAAATAAAAGAGGACTTAGCATGGAAGGGCAGTCCTATGTGCCACGCACATTGGCGTGGATTAGAATGTCATTTCCTTCTCATGTGAGAACCGTGTTATTTCTACCATTACAGAGAGGAGAAAATCAGGAGTGCAGAAACATGAATAGTTAACCTAGGGGTGGAGTCAATGTCTCTGAAGTCCTTGCAATGGTGAATTACTACGCCCGGAGGACCTCCTAGAAACGCGTACCAACAGATCTACTAACATCCAGGCCACCGCCTCACAAGGCGAGAATGGTTCCAGAACAGCCAGTCTGACAGCTGGGAGGATTTCCACCACGATTCAGTGGTACAAGTTCCTCACAAAATGCTGTAAGGTTCCCCAGCCCAATAGCCATCACCCTCCAGTTACCCCTACTATTAGGGAATTTAAAAATCATGTTTTTGTCTTTCCACCTGTAAGAGAAGAAATGCAGCATTTCCTAACCATGTCCTTCATTTTGAGAAGTCTCCATAAATGTGTACACACTGAGGTTCATAAACAAATTCCTAAGTGAACCAGACAGTTTTGCACAGTGTGGAGTACATACTGCACAATTCATAAGTGGCATTTTGACAAAGTGCCAAGTTTCCAGTGCTCACTTTATTCCTGTGACAAAAACTAAGCTATGCTCAGTTCCCTCTGATGTATTACTCCCATGAATAAAAGATGTTCCTTGACACTAATTCACCTTGCTTCTTCGACTGCCCACCATGCCCTCTACATTTGTCTAGAGAGCATGTGAGTTTCAGAGGAGATACGGTGCCCCACCTGGAATTCCCCATTGATTGCACTGTACAGGAGTGTTTTATTAAGCAGTTGGTGTCACCTGCTAATGCAGCATCCCAGGTTCCAGTTAATGGGTGTAGATTTGGTGGAGGTGGGGATTGGCGGGGGCAGGGTGGGGGGAGGATGGAAAGTTTGGCAGTAGAGAATTCTGGCTCTCTCTCAAACTCAAAGCACCAAAACAGTCTCTGAGAACAATTATGCTACTGAATAAAGAACATCCATGTAAGTGAGAAAAATCCATTTTAGGAAGGCGGTTTTCCAAAGTTTGCTAATTAACCAATTAATGAAGGGAGGTGGTAACCAACTTGATCACTCTGCTTGCCCTACTAAAGTTCAAAAGAAGAAGTGGAAAGATAACTGGGTTGAAGAGTCAGGATCCTTGGGTTTCTACTCAACACTGCCTCTGTGTGTCTGGGCCAATATACTTCATGTCTCTAGTCCTCAGTTTCTCGTTTATAAATATATATGGTATATGAAATAATTTTTGAGTAGTCACACAATTCTATGATTTATGTCCTCTCCTGGACTTCATACTTATGCTATCCTTTAAAGCATCTGTGTTAAGATGGTACCAGGGGTCAAATGAAATTATGGTAAGATACTTTCAGGGAAAGACATAGCATCTCTTCAACAACATAGATTTCAAGTTAATTTCCAGCTACATTTAAAACATACTTAGGGGTGCCTGGGTGGCTCAGTCAGTTAAGCATCTGCCTTTGGCTCAGGTCATGATCCCAGGGTCCTGGGATTGAGCCCTGCATGGGGCTCTCTGCTCAGAGGGAAGCCTGTTTCTCCCTCTCCCTCTGCCTACTTGTGTTTTTTCTCTCTGTCAAATAAATAAATAAAATCTTAAAATAAAATACACTTAAAAATCTTTCCAATCACTGCTGTGGATAAACTGTGGTCACAGTTTGGGTATTGATAGGGTCAGCCAGAAAATCAATCAGATGAGAAATACCTAAGTACAAAGAATTTTGCTAACCATTATAACTTATTTTAAAACTGGAACATTGCTGATTTTTATTCATTGCCCTCTAAAAACTATCTTGCGAATAGAGTAAGAGATCTTTGGTGTCATCATGTTGGGAGGATACTTGCCTTCAAAGGGTAACTCTCTATTCCCTCCCACACACCTTCATCTCATAATTCCTTCCTGCTTATTCCTCCCAATTTATAGCCAGTTTAGCAAAAACTTCCCTGACAAGATAATATTTTTTTCAAGATGGCAGAACTGCCAAATCACATAAGCAAGACATAAAATGGTCTGGCCCTGCAATTAGTCCCACGCTGAGCCAAGAATGTGCACTCACTAAATCCTGATCAGTTGATTGATTGGTCTAGTGCTGGGGATCTGCCTTTCATTCCTATCCCACTGTGTTGAAAGGCTAAGCACTTGATGTTTCCCACTCAAATGACCTGTGTCTCTATCTCCCCAGTGGTAAAATCCAGGTGACAGTATCTGCCTCTAACACACTCCCCAGAATTTTGCAGGAACTGATGGGATCATGCATCTGAACTATTCTGAACTCTTCAGAAAAATCCATGCCACCCACAGAAGGCCATGTGATTAAGAAGTGTTTATGCATGCAATAGATGGCAGCAGTTCCCAGGGATAACCTCAGGAAATTGGAGAGCCAAACACACACAGGAGCAAGAGAACACCAAAGGAGGTTCATGCATAATGGATTTCTGACCAGCCATGAATAATACATTGCTCAAATTTTAAAATGCAATAAGTAAACTATGAGGTGCTATTAGTGTTATGTACATAAATATTTTAAAAGCTCCATGTAAATATCCCATAGTCACTTCAGTTAATTGTGATCAAAGGAACATATGTTCTCAAACCTACAGTAAGCCAATGGAGGTGGTTTGGGAAAATGTAGGGCTGAATGAATTTGAAGAGTAATTGCAATCCCTTCTTGGAGAATCTCAGATCAACTGTACTTTCCCAATCTATCACCTGTTTGGATGACTGCAAAAGACACTGACTACATTTAAATATTTTCAAAAAGAAAGGAGAACAATTACACAAAGAAGAGGGCTAATTATATCAACTCAGACTCTTCAGCTTAGTCTAAACTACTAAAGCAAGTAGTTGAAAAGTTGAAAATGTAACTGTAGACCTTTATAGGAGAAAGGCCAGGAGTTCCCAGAGAGCAGCCATTCAGGGAATGCCAGGCAGCACCCTCCCTCGCATGGGTCACCAAGAAGAGAAATGGGATGGATGGATTCATCTCAGGCCTTTGGTATTACCATCAACTTCATGCTCAGAAACTTAGTTATGAGTATTCCAGAGATGATCCTACTCAAGATTAGGTACTCAGGCTAACAAAGCTCCCAAGAAGCTGTACACAGCCAGAATGGCAACGTATGATTTTACAATGAGAAATATAACTATCAAGCAGATTGGACATTTGCACTGGCCTATCCAGTACATTCTACCCTTGTATAAAAAGTCAGAATATTAGGAAGTTGTTTGATGATCTAGAATAGGGGTTGGAGAACTTTTTTCTGTAAAGGGCCAGATAGGCAACATTTTAGCCTTTGTGGGCCAGACGGTGTGCGTTGTAGCTACTCAACTGCAAGCCAGGTACTACCTACAGGCTGTAGTTGGCAGAATCTTACCTAGAATAGGGGAGGTTGACTATATGATTTATTTTTAACAACTCAAATAGTTCTCCATCGGAACATTACTACTAGGTACTCTCTGTCTTGAAAAAAGCTCCAATGGGCCCTGGGATATTTCCCTGTTTCTCTCTGGTTTGAGCTCGCCACAGCTGGCAACTTCCTTTTGGAATGTTCTATTCTTTCTTTAACAACATTAATACTTCTTGTCTCGCAATTGAATTAAAGAAGGAGCACATACTTTTTAAATCTTATGAACAAAATTTAAAAACAATATGAGAAATAAGAAATAGCTGTGATTTTTCTTAACAGTTGTGATGAAATAACATCCGGACCCTTGGTAAAACCGTCTATAGGGAAATATCAAGGGCCCCAAGTGCAATCCAAAAAGTGTTCGCTCAGGCTTCGCTTAGTTATACTGGGACTCAGACAACTCATTCCTTCTCATTTTACTGTGGTCCCAGGGCTAGGGAAACTCCTCCATGATCTTCCTTCCCCCATATGTCACAGCAATATACTTGTCATAAAAATAGGACGTGGTGGACAACAGGCTACAGCAGGCTTTTTATTTTGTTTTGTTTTGGCTGCAGAAATGGGGTCACTGCTAGATCACGCGTGTCCAGACGTCCCAGGGTTCAGCTTCCCCTAGCACTTGCGGTCCCTGGCAGCGAGTTGTTTCTCGGGTCTTCAGAGCTGCCAATGTGCTTTAACTCTATTTCTCTGCTGCCTTAGCTTCTGTCATTGCTGAGATGCTCCATCTGCTCCCTCAACTCTCTCCGAGCCAGATGGAAAAAAAGCTTCCTCCCTCTTTTGACATGACACCACTCTGAGCCTTGGAGTCCACAAATGGGCCGCGGATGCCCTGAAATTATGTACCAGATTTTGTTTTTGTAGCTGCGTAGGTTCATTTTTCTCAGAAAAAGGTACACAGCTTTCCACAAATTCTCAAAGGGGCCAATCGCTGCCCCAAAGTTGAAATGACGATCACATTGTAATTGATTACAGTGGAAATGCATCCAATACAGATTTAGTTTATGCAAATCCAACTGCACTCACTTAGCAGAGAGAGACACTGAGAGAGAAATCACAATTTAAATAATGCAGGCAGGGTGCCTGGGTGGCTCAGTTGGTTAAGCGACTGCCTTCGGCTCAGGTCATGATCCAGGAGTCCCTGGATCGAGTCCCGCATTGGGCTCCCTGCTCGGCAGAGAGTCTGCTTCTCCCTCTGACCCTCCCCCCTCTCATGTGCTCTCTCTCTCTCTCTCATTCTCTCTGTCTCAAATAAATAAATAAATAAAATCTCTAATAAATAAATAAATAAATAAATAAATAATGCAGGCAAATCCATCTGCCTTTGTACTCAATGACCACATACGTAACTGAGGTGGAGCCCAAGACGTGGACTTAAATCTGCAGTCCTCGATTGGGAATAAATGCTCAATGCAACAGTAATATTTCTTTTAAGAACTATAAGAAGTGCATTAAAGAACATTATTCGAGAAAGATATTCTCTCTGAGACCATGTTCATGACATTCCTGGAAAGAGAAAAATAATCTACCCTTTCTCCCAGAAGAGTGCATATGCTTCCTCCCCCCCCAACCCTAGCCATTTTTATGTCCTCCGCCCTTCCCGCTGTCATGTTACCACCTCCTTAGAAATACTGCCTTTGGAATTCCATCGAAGACACTGTTCACATCACTCCTGGCTGGAAAACATGAGATGTTTTCACTTTCTCCAGACTCGGGATTAATTTACAAACTAGAGCTAACCTGTTGGAAGGGGGACAAGATAGGCTGGGAAGACAGACAGCCTGAATTTGAACATCAGCTCAAGCTCTCCGTCCAGCTACCTGGTATCCTTACGGAGTCACCAATGCTCCCGCGTGCAATGGAGGTCTCAGAGAACCCAGAGCAGCCACTTGGGCCAAACCCGGGCCTCCAGCAGCCCACTCAGAAACAGCGCTTGAATAACACTTGGTAAACTAGCAACAGAGAGTCTCCAGAGGGAGTAATTACTTGGGAATTTCTCATCCCAGAGTCACGTCAGGTTTTTAGATGGAAGTCACTGATATTATTATAACTTAAAGTAGCCTAGAATCCAAATCCTTCCATCCTCAAAGCTAAATCCAATTCTCACCTCTTCCCTGTAGCCTTTCCTGAAACTTCTAGCCCAAACTATTTCTCCCCATTCTCTGAACTCCACCAGCAAAGAAAATTGGAAGTGCACAGAAGTATTATTCTCCAATGAAATGGAAAATTAAACGACACCAGTTTAGGACAAGCCAGTGGATTACAAAGGCAAAATAATGTCCTCTAATACCAAATTTCTCTAATCCTCAAGTCTTACCTTCTGACCTGGGGAATAGAGAATTGAATGAAAGGTCAGTTGGTAAAGAAACAAACAGAGCCCCTGTCAGCTGCTCTGCTGATAAAACACACTAACACTATTCCAGAGCAAAAAAGGCATGGGCATAAATCTTTTATTTAAAAAATCATATATATAAAATTTAACGAGTGCCTAAAAGTGAAAAGGTAATGAATGTGCATGCAGGATCACCGAGGTGGTGAATCAGAGTGGCCTGTGGACCTAGGAAGGTACTCTCCAACACTAGGAGGAGGAGACACCCTGCTCCCCTAATGGGTGGGGTGCAAAAAGGCAGGAACCCTCAATGAGGCGGAGATGCTAGGAGGGTCCAACTCTACAGTACAAGGCAGCCCCAACCACCCACTCCAGTGATGGAAGACTGAAACAACCAGTTCACAGTAATCAGAGTCACTGCAGGGGGCAGTAAGCGGGCCTCCCCAACATGACCTAAGCTGTGAAAGTAGAAGAAGTAGCAGCATGGCCAGACCAAGAAGGGAGATGGACCTCAGGGTCTTAGCTGCAGGAGCGACATTAGCGAGGCCACAAAGGAGAGAGTGAGTTTGTCCCCAGTTGTGGTCAGGAGAGCTCCAAGCAGTCTTTTACCTCTGGGATCTAGCACGGTGGCTGGCTCATAGTAACTGCTCAATAAATATTTGAGCAAGGAAGGGAAGGAAGGAGAGAGGCAAGTAGGGAGACAGAGAAGGAGAGAGGAGTTTAGCTGATGGGAGCTCAAAATCAAATGATCTGAGTGGTCACAATGGTTACCCAGGAGCTCTTATTTGTCCTTCCCAAGCCCGCCTAGAAATGCCTCACATATTGCCACGGAAACATAGATAATCATAGAACCAAAAGAATTACATCTGGAGAAATAAATAGCAAAATGATCAATAAATACCTTCTTAATATGTGTAGTCATTAAAGACAAATAACTATGTATATCCCAACCTGACGTGGAAAATTCTGGCATAATAAACAGCAGAGAAATTGAAGATCTTTGAATCAGCCCATGATGACTCATTTGGTTTTTAGGAAAAAAATGTCTCTCCATTAGGGAGATAGCCTGTTTTCAAGCAGTCTTTTCAAGCCTCTTAGACGAGGAAGAGAAGCATGCATTGAATTATGTCACATGAGTCACCTGAGTGTTTTTTTTTTCCCCTCCCCAGTGGGAGGTTTTCAAATGCTAAAACCAATCCATGTGTTTACAAGGTGAAACTCTGCAAAGTTCTATAGAGTTAATCACCTCCCCCCTCACCACAAACACCTCCTTCCATCTCTCCCCCAACCCCAAAAAGCATGGTATAAGACTGATATGCACCTTTTCAGACCTTCATCCTCATTCATCTAAATGATGAATTTGCACATATTTATACATCTATAAGGTTTGCACATATTTATACATCTATAAGGTTTTAGTCATTTGATTTTCCCTAAGTAGACTCCTACACTTAATATGAAACTTGCTTTTTTCACCAAACAATAGATCATAAGCACCCTTACGGTATAGACTATAACCCTTTATCTTTTCTTTTAATTCCTTTATGTACATGCCACATATAGAGACACCGTTTTACATAAATGGTATCATAATATATACATAGTGGTACACAACCATTTCTCTCTTTTGTTTTTCCTTTTTCTCTTCTCCCTCACCCCACCACCATTCGTGAAGACATTCCCTGCTCACCCGTGGCTCAAGGAGAAACACTTAGTGGGTGGAAAGTGGGCTTTTATCCAGTTTCCCTCGCTTGCTTCAATCCTGGAACTAAAGGCCAAATCAAAAGGACACCTGTCAGATACAGACAAAGTCACACGAGCTCTCTGATCCTGTGAGTTGTGAAGACCTTGGTCACTGCCCACATCAGGGGAGGACAGACGTGTGCACAAAGAATTCAAGGACCGGGTCAAGTTCAGTACAGTAATCCAACTTTAGGATGCACTCTGGGTTCCAAAGGAAGCTGGAAGCCAACTGATGAGATGTGAGTAATAAGGCACCATCAAAAGGAAGGTGCTCCATGGAGAGGGCCTGTTCTCTACAATAAAAGGAAAGGTGATTAGCCCAAAATAATGGAAGGCCTGTTTAAAAGACACGTCAGTGAGGGTCCCAGACCACAGCCCCCTTTCACCACTTTTGACCACAAGAATGAGATGAGAAGTTACAAAGAAATGCCAATTGTAGTTCAAAATAAAGCTCCAATTTACTTATTACTTAGCAAAAAAAAAAAAAAAAATCATTTCCTTACCATAAATATACTTGAAAATTGACTTGAAGTACACAGAATATATTTCCCAAGTCTCTGCTGCCACCCACAGTTTGAGGTGGGAACAGTGAGACAAAATCTTCAGCATGCATGGAAATTATGCTCTAAGTTGACTTCTATATGTATTGTTATACTATATTTGTATAGTTTTTAATATATGATTACTTATCCTTACACACACACACACACACACACACACACACACACACACACACACAGTCATTTGGTAGGCGATGAATAAACAGGGTAACACTTGAATTCAATTAAACTCACTCCAGGTTTGGCACTTTTCCCACAAGTAAATCAGTATCATCGAAATTGGACTTGTCATTCAATTAAGCTTGGGCATTAATAGCCCCGTGGCCTTCAGAGACATCTTTGTGTTTAACTGAACCAGTTTGGATTGTGAGGGTAAAGAGACAGTATTTAGGATGGAGATGTAGCAAATGAGACCAAATTACAAAGGTTTCTGCCTAGAATGAAGATGCTGCAATATTCTTCCAATTGTGGATGAAGATTCTTTTCAGCTGAAGATCATACTGAGCTCGAACACTCCCAATCATCCATGAGGGCGATCTTATTACCACCATTTTACAGGTAAGAACTAGAAACTCTAGTTTTGGCCTCAGGCCTAACCTTAACCGACAGCACAAAGAGAAAGATACATACAGAGAATGTTTCACAATCATTGCAGAAGTGCAGACCCGTCCTGAAATCCCTCCCTCGACTTTCTGAAGGGCAGCTCACTTACCCACCTCGGAAACGCCCCTTTCTTCCCACCCTTGTCTGAAGGACCAACATGAACCCCTCCTTGGGAAGCCTGAGTGAAAATTTCTGTTCTTTCAGGTCCAGTCCTAACTCTACCAAGGGGTATGAGGAGAAGAGCCCGCCCCTTTTGAGCAATCACACAATAGTCTCATATAATTCCTCCCCCACAGCCTGGGTTATTTGTTCTTAAATGGCATCCTGTATGGGACATTTGTATCGCAGGCGTGAAGGGAATATGCCAACTCGAGCCAGACACTTTCCAGCCTGTTGCCACTAAGGTTTCAAAACACTGTGGCATGCAGACTGACCCTGGCCCCCAGGTCGAACCGCATGTCCTTGGCCAGAGATATCACCCAGGGACTGGCCAATATCCTGAGAGGCTCAACACAGAGACTCCAGAGCCCGTCCCCTGGGCGCATAACCTGTCTTCCACCTTTCTAGCTCTACATGACTCTAGGAAAATTACTTGACCGATCTGTGGCTATCAGTTAACTCAGCTGCTGAATGGAGAAAATCATGCCTGACTCATAGAATAGTTCGGAAGATTGACATCAGTGAGTACACCTTTCTTCAGAGTCCTGCCCAATGCATAGAAAGCAATCTGTGAATGTTAGTTATGACTGTTGTTACCCAAAGGCAGTAAATTAAAAAAATCAAAAATAAATTTTAAGAAAACAGCTAGAACGAAGCATGGGAATCTTGAGGGGGGGCTACCCACAGAATGAAATTGACGGAAATAATTTCCTGCCTTACAGTAAGTAAGCCTTTTGCCTTAGCCAAGGTCACAAGCAGGGCACCAGAAGACAGCTCTGCAGGAGGCCAGCGCTCACAGCAAGTTGTAAAAATTGTCCCCAGCCCCGAGGAACTTAGCCTGCCACATTTCAAGCGCTGAGGTTCATTGCCATTTTTTTTTTCTTTAAGTTAAAATTTTAAATTGGTCCATGTCAAGTTAACCTAAGTCAGAACCTCTACTTTAAAGTTCAGAATTCAATTAGCAGGAACGAGTAATTACTTTTACCTCACTGGCAGGCAATATTCTTTAGAGAGAGGAAGTTCAGACTTTACCCTTGGCAAGGGTTCCAGCACCTGTTGCTGCGGACCTTGACTCCCACATGACTGGCCAGATGGCCAGACCGAACCCTGGATGGACCCTAGCTGCTGCCACCGGAACACCATCTACTGGGAAACAGAAACCTAGATCTGTCATCCTAAGCTCTGGAAAGGGCTGGCGAGAAACAGGCAGAATGGCTTGCTCACAACTTCATTCAACCCTCATGCTGGTAATTTATGTGTGTGTGTGTGATTGTATGCACGTGCGCACATGTGTAGACGGTTGTGTTTGACAGCTGAGCCCTGGGGCTGCACAGTGTGTCGCAAGTGCATCAGACCTGGAGTCAGGGATCCTGAGTGCGAGTCCTGCCTCTGCTCCTCACTAACAGTGTAAACTGTAGTGATTCGCCTCATTCCCACATGTGGGTGTGCTCAGTGATGAAATGAGATCTTGTGTGTGAGAAGACGTAGAATGTAAAGCTATTTTTCTATTACTTCGTGGGGTCAGCCTCAGCCAAATACCTAAGAGACTATTTTAGACTCCGCCTCCTCCCCGACCTAAAACACACACACACACACCAGGCTGCAATACTGCACGCTTTTTCAGAGCAAGAAGTACATTTCATCTGCACATGCCCTGAGTCTAGCACAGTAATGGAGACACGGTAAGAGTTTAATACAAGTTTACTGGATGAATGAAAAGGCAAACAATTGTTCAGAGACGAGTCACTAAGACAGATACCAATAATTATGCGCTTTTCCCAAAACCTTGATTTGGCATCAACAAAAACCCAGGCCTGAAAGCATAGATAGGATGGGGCTAAGTGGAGACTATTTTTTAAAGGGGGGAGGCACAGAAATGTATGATACTGAGCAAAGGTTTCATATTTAAATCATTTTAATAGAACAGAGTACCTCAAAGCAATGGGAACAATAAAAAAGAGAATGTCTTGTTTTTATTCAATGTCAATTTTAAATATTATAGGGAATCGTTCTTGCCTCACAACCCAAGGCCAACTAACTCCATTTAAAGCATAGAAACAGATTCACAGAGGTAAACTCCTTATCCAACGTCACCCAACCAGATGTCTACATAGCTGTTGGGTCTACCAGCTATCAGGTCTCTGGACTCTGTGTCACTGCTCCAGGTCTTAGGGGTGCAGCAGGGTGACCAGGAAAGGACTCTCAAATTAGGGAGGCACCCAGGAGCAGCAATCCATCCTGACTTTCCCCAGCTCAGACCAGCTGGAGACACTGGTTCTCTACAGCAGAAAAGGTTCAAATGCCCTCAGTCTTAGGCTACCAAGAACAGAGCAGGGCAGCAATGGACGGGCCCCAGCCCCACCAGCAGAGGCAGTGTGGCCTTTATCTACAATCCTAAACCTAGACAATTCTAGGTATGCGGCAGCTGCATGGTCACAGAGTGTATTCCTGCTTACCCTACCCCGGATATTCATTGCCTTGAATTCTGTCCCAGCTCCCACAGACATGGTCCTGACAAGACCCACCTCTCCAGGAGATGAGACCAGCTGTTCTCAGACCACAAATAGCACCAGAGATGTCATGGTTCTCCCTGGCCCCGAAACCAGGTCCCTGGCAGTCATAGGAGCCCAGATCAGTCTTGGGATGCTACCATGAGGACCGGAATCCAGGCGTCCTCATGGTGACTTTCTTAAAGCTCAGTGCAGGGGTTCCCAAGCGTGGCTGCACATTGGAATCACACAATCACACATCTGATACCTCAGTCCTATAGCAAAGGCTCTGATTTAATCAGTTTAAGGTACAGCCAGGATATCAGAAGTTTCAAAATCTTTCTAATAAGCATCCGGGGATAGAAATGACTGGTTTAATGTGCTCAACAAAATCACCTCTAGCACTTGTTTAAAATGTAGATTTCCATTCCAGCGGCACCTGGTGGCTCAGTGGGTTCAGCGTCCCGCTCCTGATTTCCACTCAGGTCATGATCTCGGGGTCATGGGATTGAGCCCCGCGTCAGGCTCCACACTCAGCAGGGAGTCTGCTTGAGATTTTCTCTCTCCCTCTGCCCCTCCCCCACTCGTATTCGCTCTCCCTCTAAAATAAAATTAATAAATCTTTAAAAAAAATAAAATGTAGATTCCTCAGGGGTCAGATAGTATGGTTCTGTCAGCTTAGTCTGGGGCTGGGCAGTCTATGTATTTTTGACAAACACAAGTTTCTGAGGCAGCCCTACGGTACATACAAACTACTTGAAAGGCTCAATTAAGCCAAGGGGCAGAGATTGAATTATTTTTAATACCATCTTTGTCAAGAAAAGAAAAATCAAGGGCAGTCCCTGGGCTAAAGAGCACCTAACTGCCTGCACAAAATTTCATTTGTGCAAGGCCCCACAGGCTCTCTACCTGCTGCCTAAATTAACTATTTGTTACTTTTGTTTTAAAGCTACATTTTTAAAGTAGCTCTAAATCTGAGAATAGCGAGTCAGTACTTAAACGTTTCTAAAACTTTCATCTAGCCTTATGCCTAGATGCCCACCTCCGCAGCATTGCTCCCAGATTCCCAAGGAGCAGGGAGCCCCTCTGCAGTACTGACAGTCTTCATTCACTCACTCAGGGCACCTGCTGCAAGAAGCAGATAGGTCTCAGCTCCTCCTCTTGGAAGGCAGTGCTGTAGTTAAGGGGAAAATCTCAATTTCAAAGTAATTGGGGGGAAAATCCTCTTGATGCAGAATATGTTCAAGAGAGATCTTTGAACAAAAAACCTGCTGAATGTCCCCAGCTAATAAGGGGCATCATTTGATGTAAAGCAATTGACTAAATCTCTCTATATTTCCTAGTAATATGATAAATGCAAGGAGAAGCGAATTTGTCTTGGTATTCCACAATGTGATAAATGACAGGAAACGTAATTGTGTAATGCCAATAGCACCAGAAAATTGCAAATCTCCAAATGAAATGTTCCCTTCAATCACATAATCAAGTGACTGACAGGGCATTCGAGATATTACCTAAATTATAGCTAATTTTCTGTAGCGGCTTTCTGCACCTTGCTACACCGCACTGGAGAAAAAGTAGGCAGAAACAAAAGTCATTAATTGCATTAAAAGGAGCTACAATGGCCCGGTTCCTTTCCTGAAGCTTCCCGACAGTATTAATTCAGCATACCACTCACCTCTGCTCACGGATGTTGTGTGGCCCTCACCAAGCAGAAATGCGGGGGGCGGGGGGGACTTCCTGATCACCATGGAGACCAAGGCTGGGTTTGGGATGTTTGTTACTTTGAGAGAGAAAAAGAGACAGTGGCATAACTAGAAATTCTGGGCCTCTGATCAACACTGTCAGAAAGAGACCCCCTATTCTATTCCTTATTAATTTTAAAGTACAGAAATCTCTGATGAGATCGAGGCGCTCTCGAGCCATACTTAAACCTATGGGTAAAAATTATTATATCAGAAAATGCATCACAAAATCCTTTAGTGCTTTGACTGAAGGAAGCAAAACCCAACTTGAGTTGGCTGGGGCATAAAATGGGAGTTTATTTTAAGGACATGGAAACGTGGGACTCCTGGGTGGCTCAGTCGGTTAAGCATCTGCCTTGGACTCAGGTCGTGATCTCCGGCACCTGGGGTTGAGCCCTGCGTCTGGCTTCCTGCTCAGCAGGGAGCCTGCTTCTCTGTCTCCCTCTCCCTCTGCCACACCCCACCGCCCCACCGCTCGCTGTCTCTCCCTCATGTGTTGGGTTTTTTTATGTTACTCTCTCAGACCATGGAGACTGACTCCCTCATGGCCATCTCCAAATTCCCAGGGCAGAGATTCAGAGTGGTCCAAGTTGGGTCAAGTGCTCAGTGCTGATCCAGCTCATTTTCAAGAAGGTTTTGGGTCACATTATACAATATGACTGCCAGGGACCCATTCCTGAGGATGGAGAGCTGGGGCCAGCAGCTAAGGGGGTCATTTTAAGCTGGGAAAATACCCTCATGAGGCAACTACTACACAATGATCATGTCATCTGAGTCTCACAGCCACCCTCTGCAGTAGGAAACTCGGTTGTTATTATGCTCATTTGATAGATAAGGACATGGAGGGGACACAGCTGGTAAATATTAGAGCCATAGCTTGAATCTCGGTCCTCTGCCTCCAGATGCTGTGTGGACAGAAAATAAAGACAACTTTCTCTCCTCTTTTGCTTTTATATTTTATTTTGTTTATTGTACTTTTCCTGCCCAGAGCATATCCAAATTCATTCCTTCAACCAATTGTCATTAAATACATGCTTTATGCAAAGCATTATGCTAAGCTTTATGGGGAATATGGAGCCTGTCCTCAGGATGCTTAAAATCTATTATATAAGACATTTAACAAATTTATCTGCCAAGACTCTAGGCACTAGGCCCACCACATAACACAACTCTAGGGGGCACCATTCAAATTTGAATCTTGAGAAGGGCACCTCCCAGAGGAGTGCAGTACATGATATGAAGTCCACCAAATGCCACAGCTAAACACACTTGTTCTTTCCACATGCTTTTTAGGAGCTGGTTAATTTCTATAATCTAGAGTCCAGCTGAAATAGGAATTAGAACTTGAGCATTTTCCAGATCCTGGAAGGTCTCTAATATTAGGAATCCCTATGTTAATTTGTTCAGGCTGTTATAACAAAATACCACAGACTGGTTGGCTTATCAACAACAGAAATTTATTTCTCATAATTCTGGGAAGTCCAAGATTAAGACACCAGCATGATCGAATTCTGGTGAGAGCCCTCTTTCTGGTTCACAGCTAGAAACTTCTCTCTGTGTCCTCACAAGGTGGAAGAGCTAGGGATCTCTCTGGAGCCTCTTTTATAAGTCAGTAATCCCATCCATGAGGGTGCCACCCTCGTGACCTAATCACCTCCCAAAGGCTTCACCTCCTAATACCATTGCTTTGGGGGTTAGGATTTTAACACATGAATTTGGGGAGCATAAACATTAAGACCATAGCAATCCTTTATTGAAGTAGCTGGATTTCTGGGGGCGGGGGGGAAGGGGGAGTGACCCACACTACATAGATGCAAGTCTCAGCTGTGATGTCTATATTGAGTTCTGGGAAATTCAGAGCCTTGGGGACACCTCCAGTCTTCCAGAGAATGTCTGGACAGTAACTACTCCTATGGGGAGAAAATGGCCAGGGTTGATTGGGAGGGTGGTGAAAAGGGTGAAAACTCAGAGGATTATGTGCACATCTAGGGACCAAAGGAACCAGATGCAGAGCCAGAGGGAAAGCATCTGAGCAGCAAAAGAAAGGACCGTAGCTGAGGGCTGCTCCATAGGGCATAGGGCGGGCTGGAAGGTGGGGCCTGCCCTGGAGGCTGGTAGGGAAAGAGGAGGAAGAGACTGGAACTTTTCCTTCTTCTCCTGGTGACTCATGGTCTAACCACTGATGTTTCAGTCTAGCAGAAGCAGACAGATCCTTGAGTTGACACTGCTGTCTCCAATGCCTTTTTCTCATTTTCTTAATAACCATCATGTTAAGAAGTTATCATTGTGAAAACTGTCAAAAAAAAGCACTGCTTTGGGGTAAGAAGCTCTGGAGAGCATTTGTCCCAGAACTTCCCCCACCATGTGATTATCCAGACATTAACCACATCTAACCAATTATTTCCAAGGGCACAAGGGATTAACTGTTTTTTTTCTACTACATGTTGAAAATCAGACTACAATATGCACCTATTCCATGTACCACCCATTCTACCAAGACCCACACTGAAGTATCAAGGCGAGAAAAGGTCTCCTTGACATTGCATTTGAATTTAAAATCAAACATGCCTGCAGACACTCAAGGAGGAACTGTCTTCATTAAGCAGGGCACAACAGCAAATCTCTCATTTTATAGTTTTCCCATGAAAAAGGAAAACTGCGGGCACTTAACTCAGGCCCCAAAGTGCATGGCGAAGGAACACCTGGCAACATGAATAAATTGCAAAATGTATCTGTGTTCCTAAAAAAAAAAAAATTTTTTTTCATTAGATGGTGCACTTCCAAATGTGCTGCTGATAGCAACTGCCTTACTAAAGACCAACAGAGCTCATTACCAGGATATGCAAGAGCCCAAGGGAAGAGAATGAATTGGTTTTTCAAACCATTGACAGTCTCTAGAAAGTCTACAATGTTTGCTATTTTAAAATTAAACATCTGGTTGAAAGATCTGTTATTTTATGATTTTTTATGACAATTCGAAAGTCACGTTTCATTTTGTTCTTTCTCCATCAGAGAGTCAAGTATCTTTACTTTTGATCAGAATAGTTCCATAAGCCTTGGGCTCAGAAAAAAAAAAAGAAAAAAAACTTCCCCTTAGAATATTCTTGGACAGTTCAGCCCTTACCTTATAAAACTCCTAGGAAGCAAAATAAAGTAGTTATATGGTTTTCCTTCCAACAGCCTGTGGCAGTTGAGCGTGACTGTGGGTTTATAGTGCCTCCAAAGATTAAAAACAATCCCACTTAAAATGTTCAAATCAAATTCACAAGCAACCTAATGAGCTGTGAATGTAAATGTAAATGCTTTACTAAGTGAGCACCCATAAAAGAGTGATGTGCCCTAAGTAATTATGTGCAGATGCCAACTCTCAGGAGTTCAGTTTGGGACGTTCCTCAGCAATGGGGTGTCTTATGTTTATCCCTTAGCGTTAGCTCCAATATTGAGAAAAGCCACATATTTTCCAGAGTAGAACATGAGCTGCAACCTGTTCAATGTGTGAACCCCTTCACATTCCTAGTTCCCAGCAGGGCCCCTGCCTTTACCACCCCATTGGGGACTCCTCCACAGAGAAAGTAGTTCATTGGACATGCAAAGTTTAACATCAGAGCACAGTTCCCACAGAGTGAGACAGAATCGGAAATGGAGAATACCTAGGTTTCAGTGTCACGTGAGGATGATGGGAAATAGTGTCCACGACAGGAAAATGGTGACGTCATCACAGTTGGCAACTCCAGACTCAACTCCCATTGATTCCCATTAGGATGCCCTCTGCTCACTGCCAGATAGCAAGGCCTCTGCTCTTGTTACCAAGCAAGCGAGGATCTTCCATCTCTGTTAAAACTTCTATGAAAACTCATCCTCCTTAGCCATGTCTCCTGGACATATCTGCCTTTGTCAAATCTTTTAACTTTGATAAAATAATGCTTACCTCAATCAAAATAATTTCATCCTTTCAACTAGTTTATAGGAAAAATTAGAGGTTAGGGTAAAAAAGGGACTTAATTGTTCCTTAGTTCAGTCTACTCCTCAACTGGTCCTAAAGATTGACAAGATTTGGACCCTTTAGGACTAGGTGAAAAATGATGCTGGTCTACCTCTTTACTGGAGATCCTCCTACTCATCCAAGTTTAATGAACTTCCAGCTATAATTGCAGAATACCTACGTCCTGGCTACTAAATCAATCAGACTTACCCAAGGGTCACTGGCTTTTTTGTATGCTTACTGCCAATGGACATCCCTGTCCATTAATTTCTCAAATTTCTCACCACCAATCTCCTTACTCCAAGGATTTCAAATAGAATCCCATTTGTTCATCAGACCAATCATCAAGATATTCCTTTGGCATTGAACTCAATTCCTTTGTGACAAGGATTTATACCTGCTCAGTGGATCACGCTGCTCTGCAAGCTTTAAGTGGTTATTTCACTTGGAACACACACACACCACAGACAGAGGTCCCCAATTTCAGCCCGCCCCCACCAGAATGGTGATTATAATCATAGTGGGGAATTCCTATCATGCCCTACTATTAGCTCATTTTCTACAGAGCATTGGAATATTGCTATTCTTCCTCCCCAGAAGTATAAAGTATATGAGTGATCATCCCTAGGGACTTCCAAAAATTGCTATTCAAATTCTTTTTTTTTAAAAGATTTTATTTATTTATTTGAGAGAGAGAATGAGAGATAGAGAGCATGAGATGGGGGAGGGTCAGAGGGAGAAGCAGACTCCCCGCTGAGCAGGGAGCCCGATGTGGGACTCGATCCTGGGACTCCAGGATCATGACCTGAGCCAAAGGCAGTCGCTTAACCAACTGAGCCACCCAGGCATCCCACTATTCAAATTCTTAAAACAGCTCTTTCTTTTAAAGTTGGTTTGGAAATTGGTCACTCAAAAACCTTTAGCATCTCCTTCCTATGGCATTCCAAATAAAGTCCAAATCCTTAAACTTGTAGCCAAGGTGCTATAAATCTAACTCCTATCTAATCTACCTTTCCAATATTCACTGTTCTCATTCCTCCACCACATGAATCCTTTGGTCCAATGGCTGATCTAAGTCCCACAGAGACATATTTCCATTCCTTCCTTTGCTGAACAACAATTTATTCCTGTTTCTGCACCTTTGCTTATATTTGCCCTTACACCAGAATGCCTTCCCCAAACCACTCTACCTTCATTCAAAACTCAGCTCGAGTCTCACTTCCCCCAGAGCTTTCTTGAACACATCAGTCCATGGTACTCATTCTACTAATTAAATCAGTGTGCTACATTATACCAAGAGTTAGAAAACAGAGGACAAAGCTCTGCCACTTGCCAGCTGTGTGAACCAGGGCAATTCACCTACCTTCTCTAAGCCTAAATTCTCTTCATCTAAAGCAAAGGGTTTAGAATGATCTCAAAGAGCCATTCCAGTTCTAATCAATAAAGATTTTGCACCTTATAATAAACTTCCAATTACCCATCCACAAGTAGAAGTACCAAATTTGGTAAATAAAAATACAAGACACCCCCCCCATCCCACCAGGGCGCCTGGGTGGCTAAATTGGTTAAGCGGCTGACTCTCGATTTCAGCTCAGGTCATGATCTCAGAGTCCTGGGATCAAGCCCCACATCAGGTTCCATGCTCAGTGCAGAGTGTGCTGAAGTTTCTCTCTCCCTCTCCCTCTCTCTTCCCCGCACTTCTCTCTCTCCTCTCTCTCTCAAATAAATAAATAAATCTTTTTTTTTAATGCAGGACCCCCAGCATACCCCATGCAATATTTGGGGCATGCTTATCCTAAAAAATTATTCATTGTTTATCTAAAATTCAAATTTACCTGGGTATCCTGTATTTTATCTGGCAATCCTATGGATAAGTCCATGTTTTATAATCACCAATTCCTTTTAGCTATCTGGAGACAGGGAGTTTGATTTACCTACCCCTGAAAGTTTCTGACACAGTGCCATGTACAGAGTATGCTCACAAGTGCTTTGTGATAAATGGACACCAACTCCCTCAAACTGAAGCTAACTGAGTGAGCATAAGCTCATAAAAAGTGCTTTACTGTCTTCTCAGATTCATTTAAAAGAAAAATAAAGAGCCTAAACTCAACTGTTCCTTTCCAACTACCTTAGTCCCACCTGTTGCTGCCTTACCTTATTTAGACACCCAATGAACAAGCTTATAAAGAAGTTCAGTAACCAATCCACATAAATCCTTTACTGGTTACCCTTCCCTCCAGCCATATATATAAACAGGGAGCAAAAGCAGTTTCTTTATTACTTGTGCTCAGTTTGTTTATGAGCCTCTATATACCTGGCTACTGTAAAATATTCCCCATCTTCACTCCCATGTTCTTCTCTCTACTTAGTCAAATGGCACATCCTATGTCTCCTTCCCATAAAAATTAGCACCTCTCTCCTTCTCTATGGAAGGAAGATTATCGTTGCTTTATTCTGTCTCATGTCTTGTAATTATTCTGGTGGGGCCATTGTCTCTGTGAAATAGAAAGAAAACATCAACAATATGTCAGAAGATTTGCAAGCGCTGGGTGGCTAACGGAAGCTGGACTTGAAAGAGCCCCAGAGTAGGAGTCGGGAGATGGGAGTTGACTTTGGCTCTGCCACAACCCCAGTACATCAGTTTCCTTTTCTAAGAACAGGAAAGCCCAACCAGACACTTTGCAAGGCCCGGTCAGCTTTCATGTTCTATGGCTTTAAGCAAGATTTACATGGAGGCCAACTGAGGATTTAAACTCAACTAGAGGAAATGAGATAAATATACCATTTATAGCAAATCACTCTGATGTATAATGAACACTGCTTCCTCTACAAATGTAATGGGAAAGTGCCACAGAATCACCCAAATCATTTATTTACCTCAGCAACAGCACTGCACAAAGGAGCAGAGACTCTAATTGTATTTTATTCCCCTCTTGTTTTGATACAAGGCTGAGGTATAGCAATTAAAAAGACACAGAAATAAGAGAAAGAGGCTGAGGCAGAAAAAAAGTAAACTCAGTTACTTGGTGGTAGTCATCAATGTTTTCATCCAACTTTGCATTTCCTGGAGTCAAATGGCTTCCTAGACAAGCCAACTCCCAAGACTTAGACCAGCATGTCTTGCATCCTGACATATGGCTGTCACAGGACAGCAATCCCAGACCAGGAGGTGAACATAGCTGGAAAAGTGCTAATCAAAAAGTACTTATCAAAATTTTCTCTGGCTCTGCTAAGGGAGAGAATTTTAAAAGAATTAGATGGAAGACGCTGCCCCACATCAAAAAAAAAAAAAAATCAAGAAATAATTCATGTGCACATTTAAGGCAAGGACATATGTAGTCAAAATAATTAGATAAATGATGGAAAATTCAACCTACCATCCAAATATCTGATTGAATAAACTCAAAACTTCTCGAAACATATAGATGTAGGACAGAATGTTTCCCCTTTTTACTTGGGTGCTCTGGGAGCAAACACATAATAAACAGCACTTGGCAAACTCTCACAGATATTAGGGTTTCAAATAAGCATTTATGAAGTGAGAATGAACAGGATCTCACAGCTCTCCAGAGAAGCTATAGGTCATCATCAGCTAAATATGTACTGTTATTGTTTTCCCCACTGAGCATTTGGTAAATATATTCAATTCTCTTGCAGTTATAATGCCATCATTAAATGCTGCACGGGGACCTCTAGGAGCCATATTGTCCATCCCCTTGCCCCCAGGAAAGTTCACACTTAACTGTTTACAAAAACAGTCATGTCAAACCCTAGCCTAAATGATCCCTCAGTACAGAAACACAAATTCTTGGAAATATTGACATGAAAGTGAGTTGCATGGATACATTTCTTAGCGTAAATGTGCTCACTATATTCTGGAGTTCCCTTACAGCCAAGGACTCCCTTGGTCCCTTGGAGACCATAGTCCCCACCTTACCAGTTATCCTACTCAGATTTCAGATTTCAGATCAAACATCCCTTCTTCAGGAAGTCTTCCCTAACTCCTTGAGCCAGGTTTGGCAAACTACAGCCCATGGGCCAAATGTAGCCCACTACCTATTTTGTACAGACCACAAACTAAGAATAGTTTTTGCATTTTTAAGTGGTTGAAAAGAAAATGCAAACAAAGAAAAAGTATTTTGTCACATATAATAATTACACGAGATTCAAATTTCATTGTCCATAATAAAGTTTTATTGGAACACAGTCACACTCATGTGTGTGCATGTTGTCTAAGACCTCGTTCATACAGCAACAGCAGAATTGCAGAGTTAGATCAAAGACCATTGGCCCTCAAAACCAAAAAAAATTTACTGTCTAGCCCCTTACAGAAAGAAGTTGCCAACCCCTACCCTTGACTGTACACTCCCACAGCACCACACAATTTTTGTGTCTGAAACTTATCTCATGTGAAAATTTCACACATAATTGATTACTTCATTAATAGCTATGTCCTCACTAGATGGTGAGCTCCATGAAAGGAAGGTCTATGGCTCTTTTTTTCACATTTTAGCACAGAACCCAACACACAGTAGTAGATGTTAACTAAATACGTATTACTGAGTAATATAAATAAGTAAATAATGCCTGAAACTGGTATCCCACAAAGCACAACTTGGGAAATGCTACTCTAGTTACATATCCTCCAACTAGTAGGCAGAGTAAAGAAACAGAGACTCTGCTTACAGAATATTCCAGCAAAATTATGTTATGAAAGGGGTCAAAATTAGCAAAAGAAAGGGTGTTTTGTTTGTTTTGTTTTGTTTTGTTTTGTTTTGTTTTGCCTTGAAGCTGCTCCACCCTGGAGAATCTGAGGGAACTACAGCCATACTCATTAGAGACCCATAGGAATCCTTCAGAGAATTCCAAGGGGTTTGGAGCTCTCCAAGAGAAAGCTGGGTCCCTCGGGACAGTGGAGGGATAGAAACTGTATATAAGAGGAATGGGGGATGAGTGAGATGAGACCCCAAAACACCCTTCTGAGGTACAATTTATTAGGACTAAAAGGGACTCGATGAGAAAAAGAGAGATGTATTTCCTCTGGACACCATAGGTGTTGGTCTAAGAATGAGATTGTTCTATGTAGTAACAATCTGCATTCAGCCTGTCTAGGACATAGCAGTCCTGAAGGAAGAGCTACATGATTTTCTTCACGTTCTGGAAACTGACTTGAACCCTTTCCTGTTTTGATCCAAAATCACTACTTTTCTCATCAGACACTACTTATGAAATTCAATGGACTTCAGCATTACCAAGAGCTTAGAGACTTGTGTCAGCAAGTGTTGTTTCCCTGAGTTTCAGACCAGCTGCGCTGCATAGTTAGTTATCTGCTGCCCTGTCTTCATGATTATAAATGAGAAGACAGTCCTTCCAAGAAAGCATTAGAGTAAAACCACCAGGCCTTTCCTGGTTCCAAAAGAATCAGCTCCTTCTCTATTTCTTCACCAGCAAAGAGCATCTCTCTTCATTGGTTCACTCTTGAACCAAACTTCAGTGAGCAACTACTACGTACCAGACACTACTGAGCAAAATCATCCTGGCCACGCTAGAGCTCACAGTGTAGTGGAGAAAGCAGACCTTAACCAGGCAACCCCACAAATCAATAACTATGAAGGAAGACCACAGGACAACGTGACTGGGTGTAATAGGGAACATGACTTAATTGGAGGGTAGGGAGAGCCTCTGAAAGACAGGACATTAGAGCTAAGATCTAAAGAAATCGTTTCCTCAAGCACCCACACCCCAAAATTGGTCTTGAGCCTACAATCCTGGGTGATTTTCACCTAGAAATCTTCCATCATGGATGTATTCCAAACCGACTAATCCAGACACAAAAGTAACCACTAAAGCAGACTGGCAACAATGCTCCAGATTACTAATGTTGAGACTTGGGCTCTCTGTCGTAGGATGCCATGGCCAGAGTGATTGGTAGAAATGTTTCCAGGCTTCTTTCAAACTTACCAAGATCTTTATGATCTCACTTTTATAGATGGAAAAATCAAGGAAGGAAGAAAGAGGTCAGGTTTCAGTAAAGGTTGTAAAGAAATCCCTCCTTCGGTAAAGATCACAGAGATGAGCTATTTGCTCTAGAGCCATTTTAGCTGGCCTGAATCAAAAGGAAATCAATTGGTGGATTAGCTACCTCCTCATGTAAGGTATTAGCAAACAAAGAGGTATTCATTTTGGCTTATCGGCAGCTCCCTCTGTGCACAGAGCCCTTCTCTGAGCATTAAAGGAGGAACAAGTGTGCATTTTAAGAAAGACCCCTTTTTCTAATTCAACAGAATAGAACAGAGAAAATTATAAGGGATCAGGGAGGACGGGACTCTCCATTCTACTAAGTCACCAAGATCAAGGGAACTATGTGGTCAGTGCTGGGCTGTGCCATCTGGAAGGCCAAGAGTAAGTCTGAGCAGTCAGGGAATGTCATCTATTCGAGAGAATGTAGCACAGCCAGGCACACACACACTGATCACTACAGCTAAGGGGATGAGACAGAAATCATAAATACCATCGGAGAGCACAGAAAGGTACAAAGGCGTTCAGAAAAGCCTGCCTGACAGCAGTTACTTTCACTGAGCATCTACTACGTTTGTACCAATAACTAACACGAAGCAGTAAATCCTGCTAAAGACACTGGGCTAAGTGCTTTCACACAGTATCTCCCAGAGATAATGAGGGAGGTGCTATTTAAATGAAGAAACCAGGCTTGAGAAGTAAAGTAATTTGGCCAAGGCTTCTTGGCTGGCGTGTGGCAGAGCTGAGAGCAGAGCCTGAGGTCCATTCTTAACCCATCATAGACCCTTCATGTCTGTAGAATTGAGTCAAAGAGACTAGGATGTGCATGGTTTTCATGCCTCTCTCTCGACACCAAGGCTTCTTCGTCTCATTTATCATTGTAACTGTTATCAACAAAGGTATTTTCAGAGCAAAGCTTGGATCCAGTCTGAGCTATCTGAGACCATGGCCTGAGCCATGTTATTTATGATATTCTGTCTTTACAAGAAGGGGAGAGAACAATTAATACTTAGGTAGAAGGACAAAGGGAAGACTCTTTTTACTTAATCATTAATTTAACAGGTACTCTGTGACTAGAACTGTTCTCAGTGCTGGAGATAGGACATATGAACAAGTCTACCATAGTTCCTTTTCCCACAGAGCTTACATTCTGCTGAGGGAGATAGAAAATAAATATAAATAAATATGTTTTTAAATTACATAAATAAATATAGGACACCTCAGTGCATGATACATGCTAGAAGATGAATAAAGCTGGATAAGGGAAAAATGAGTATCAGGGGTGGGCCAATTATTTTTTTTAAAGATTTTATTTATTTATTTGAGAGAGAGAGAGAGAGAGAGCACAAGCAGGCAGAGCAGAGGCAGAAGGAGAAGCAGGCTCCCCACTGAGCAGGGAGTCCGATGCTGGACTCCATCCCAGGATCCTGGGATCATGACCTGAGGCGAAGGCAGACACGTAACCGACTGTGCCCCAAGGGGTGGGGCATTTAAATAGTGTAGAAATATAAGCAGAATATAGACAGAAACCCTTGCTTATAAGAGGGGACAACTGCATACTGTACTAAAGAAAGTGAGGAAGTCATGTAAATAGCAAAAGGTCATTCCAGAGAGAAGGGTTGTCAACTGTCAGTATTTTAACCCCATTATTCACCTTCCTGGAAATCTAAGGATGATTTCCCCCCATCTCTTGAAACTGGGAGAGGTCCGTGGCTGAAGGCCCTGGAAGCTTCCTTTTGAAGAGACGTCGTGTCTTTGTGACTCTAGGCCAATTGGGTTGTCTACCTGCAGACTTGCCCGGAGGAATTCCCTGTATGTTCCAGAGAGCAGAGGCAGCCTTGAAGGTTCTTTTTGCATTCCTCCCCAGTCACTTTGCATTTGGGGAGTTCTTGTGCATGACCTCCCTGTAAAGTGTTTTTTGGCTCTGGTCCCTCTCTGAGAATCTTATAAACGCTATAGACATTCTCTCCCCACACCTCCAAAAAAAATCACGTGCCCTAAAAATTATGCAACACATTACAGAAGGTAATTCCCTTAAACTTATCTGTGAATGCTTCGCATATCTCTAAAGCTTCAGTGAAGAACCCCTATTACAGAGCTTCTTTGGAGGGCCACTCGGCTATTTTTACCTCCAGCAAGAAAGCCCTGCGTTCTCTACAAAGTCATCATCATTCACTAAATGGGATTCCTTGAGGACAGGGGCTGTGTGCTTCATTTACCCTTACATTCCAAGGGGCCAACAGGAGATTAAAAGCCACCTTGAAGTAGTGAAACACAGAAGGGAATGGTTATAGCTTCACAGAGCCAAGCCAAAAAAATTTACAAGTATGGCTAGAATCAGTAACTACCAGAATCGGGAACTTAAATGTTTTCTTGTTTCTCCACCTCTCTCAGTCTCTCTGTCTCTGTCTCTCTCTCTCTACACACACACACACACACACACACACACACACACACACACACACACACACTTAATCTTTGGAGTTTTTTTCCCCATATTTCAGCTTTTTTTTTTCCTTACATCACCTGTCCCTACAGGATAAAAATATGGCCACAGACAGCTCTCAGCTTATATCTTAACAACTTTATATCCAGAGGAAAAAAGGAAGTTTGCTTACAGCTTCTGCTTGAAAAATGCCGGTAAAGGATTCTTCATTATCTGGTTTGAGTCACGTGTCTGTCCACAAACCAAGCTCTGTGGCGAAAGCACTGTGACTGGCTGGTCACCCGTAACATGTGACTGGAAAAGGAAAGAGACTTGTTTTCCTTCAAGGTAGAGATACTGTCATTAGAAGAAGGAGGATAGTGGATTGATGCTTAGCAAACAAAAGCAATAGCTTTTGCAAATAAAAATAATGTTAATAAAACCTAACTATCTTCCATCATCGATCCGCTAGATCTTGTGCTTAAGTGTGTTTTGTGGATTATTTCATTCGTCATTCTACAAGTAGTCATTGACCAGAAAGCATGAGGCCAGATTATGAGCAATCTTCAAATCCAGGCTAAGGAATTTAATAACATAGGGTAAGAAGTGGAGAGCCAGTAAGGATTTTAAGTGGAGAGCCAGTAAAGATTTTGAGGAAGAAAGTGATGTAACCAAAGTAGCATTTAAGGGGGTTAATGCAGTGGTTTTCCATTTCTGTCACCAGCTCCTGGTGATCTGAATGGTGGTTAGTTAGGGAGGCAGAGCTCAAAGCTCTGAGTCTTTAAACTCTGGATGGGATTGGAGAATTTTCTTACCAAACACTTCTCTATGTCTTTATGCCCAAGAGTCTTCATTTTCCTGGCCATTAATCCCTAGCAATGAAAAGAAATAAAGCTCCTGTTGGACTGAACAGTATTTGGAGAAACATCACCTGTTCATTCCAGGACTCACCTACCAGCTCAGGGGAAAGACAAACTTTCCTGCCAGCGGATAAATGCAAGCTTCAAAGTAAATTTCAAAGCAGCGAGAACATTCTGTTATTTTCCCTCTTAACAAGGCTTGATGAAAGCAATCTCCACAGAGCCTGCCTAACTGGGCGGGGAGCTCGTCTCTGAGCAGGGCTGGCAGAAGGATCCGAGGGCTGGTTAGTAGATTTTGTCTGAAGACGACCCTTTTTCCAAAGGAGGTAGGGGCAGTTTCACCGGTGGTGCCCAGTACCACACCGCCTTCCCCCGGGCGCTCCAAGAGACCCCCGTCAGGTAGCCATTCTGAATGTTTTCTGAACAACTAGCTCCTTACTCTTTTCATGGCACAGACTCTTTGGTTTTCTAATTATCCTGCAGGGGAATATACAGTTTATTTACTGCTCTGAAAATATGCAAAGTTTGCTTCCTGCTGCTAAAATGCCCTGAGAATCCAGGATCAGTCACTGCAGCCCCCTTGGGGCCAAGTGAGGGAGACTTGGAGGCCCGCGGCATCCCCCGCCCTGCAGGAGCACATCTGTGGACAGGGGGCTGAGGACTGTGGAGCCAAGTGAACCGTCCTCAGCTCTGGATTCAACCTCAGCCCGGCAACTCTCCCTCTACCCCCATTACAAGTCCCTCTGTTGCCCTCCTCACTGCCAGGTTCCTCCAAACCTGACTTGCCACCACACCAACCAGGGACTACACTAGAAGAACAGAAGGAATAATAACAATAATAATAATGGCTAATATATAGGGGACATTTTTGTGCCAGATGCTCTACAAAGCTATCTAATTTTATGCCCCCAACAACTCTATGATTTTCCACATTTGAGAGATGAGGACCTGAGGCTTGGAGCGCTTATGTAAATTTACCCAAAGTTGACCTACTACAGAGCAAAGCTATGGTCTCTGCAATGGGAGGGAGGAGGAGAACATGGTCTGACCCTTCCGCTACACCGCAGCTCCGGTAGGGAAGTCTGTCCTCGGGGAGGCTCCACTGTTCTGTCAAATGTTTCCTGAGAGCTATCATGATGCTCAAACATTTGTCATGCTCCCTCCTGTTCAAAAATTTCCAACCCAGCTAGGAGACAAGATGTACACATTTGACAACTTAATAAAAATATACTAAATAGCCATATAGAAAAGATCATCAAACACTGGATAGAATAAGCATGGGTCCTTTTCCTCAGATTCATGTGGACACAAGGACAGACTTCCCCATGTCCCTGAGGACAAACTTCCCTACCTGGGCAGCAGTGTAGTGGACGGGTTCAGAGACCCTCACTCTGCTCCTAATTATTAGCTATGTTAACTGTGGGTAAACTCCAACACTTCAGGGAAATCTACAAATACCTTTAAATTATTTGCAAATTTTTCTTCATATGTGCGTTTTATTGGCTTCCCTCGGATCAGTGTTTTTTAACCAGGGGGGATTTTACCCACCACGGGTATTTCACAATGTCTGGATACTGTTTTGGTTGTCCCAACTGAGAGCATACTGCTGGATTCTAGTGGGCAAAGGCCAGGGATGCTACTCAGCATCCCACAATGTACAAGACAGCCCCTGTGACAAAGTATTATCTGGCTCAAAATGTCAATAGTGCTAAGGTTGAGAAACTCTGCATTAGATTCCCCAAGGCATCTCAGTCAGCTCCCAAACAATTAAAAACTGCTATTCCAGAGCTTTATTTGCCCAATGAAGGGCATGAACAAGAAGTGCCGCTATAGTCCGACACTTTCCAGCATCTTATGGCCCATGCATGCTGCCAGGACTGTCCTCCTAAGACTCTCGTATCCCTCAACATCTTGTTAGGTAACTTTGTGCAAAATCAGAGCATTCGATTCCATCGTTAAGGCTAAATGGATTGGAACACTCCTCCATGCCATGCTTACATGTCCACCAGGTCATTCAACACTTGGCACAAAAGTCACCTAAAAATGATGAGCCCATCGACCCAGCCATACTTGGTTGGACATACTTGGAGGCATGGAGTAGGGAGGCAGGAGTTTTTGTGTATTATGCCTAAGCCCTTGTGTCCCCATTTTCAACTGGATTCCAAGCAACAGAAATGTGGGTCTGTAGGATGTTCACAAGCCTGCAAGCCAGGGCAGCCAGCTCTCCTGTTACTGAATTCTGAGGACTGAACTTGTTTTTTTATAAAATGCAGGGCTTGGGGTCTTTATCAGTCAGGCCTCTGCCAGACAAACACAACCAGCAGGAGATGCCTATTAAGAGATCCACTGTAAGGAATTGGCTTACAAGATTATGGGGCCTGGTGGAGCCAGTCTGAAATCTATAGGGCAGGCTGTCAGGAAGGGCAGGCTGGAACTCTAGGCACAGACCAAAGCAATAGCTTACAGGCAGAATCTCTTCTCCTTCTAGGAAATCTGTTTTGCCCTTACGGCCTTCCAGCTATTTGAATCAGGTCCACCCAGATTATCGAGAATTACATCCTTTACTTCAAGTCGACTGATTGTGAACATTAATCACATCTTCAAAATACCTTCACAGCAACCCCTAGGCTGGTGTTTGAGCGAGTAACTGGGTATGATAACCTCACCAAGCCAAGCTGACCTAGAAAACTGACCATCAGAGACTCTATGGTATCTCCGTTTCTTTGCAGCTTTTGGAACCTGCGATTCTACTATGAATCACCCCAAGAAACAACATCTCATTTTAAGGCTCTCCAGGCACAGATATACCAAAAGGAGCACTTGGTTCAGAGGTCACTAGGTTATGTGGCCTCTGGCCTCAGAGACAAGACGCAGAGATATGGGTCTGGCCGCAGCCAGGACCTCCCTCACTGCCGACTGAGGGAGATGGAGAGCAAATGCTGATAAACAGGAGACTTTCTTCTTCAACGACACCAGCAAACTGCCTGTCTGCCATGATTAAATGCTAGGCAAGGACTTTGAAAGAGCCAATTATTTGCTTGAGAAAAACTGGGGGCAAAACACAATATAAATGCAGAGAACATTGTGATTCATGGCATTTATCCAGGACTTGAAATCACAGAAATGTCAAGCCAGAAAGGATCTTAGAGTTAACCTTGTCCGACTCATTCATGTTACAGAAGATGGGACTGAGAAGCAGAGAGATTCATAAACTGCAATGTCAGAAGATACTCAGTGTCACAGCCTAGACGGACGAAGCGTCCTGATTCCCAGGCCAAAACTCTTTCCCCCACATCGCCCTCCAGCACGCCAGGAAAAGGTGCACAAACTTCCTACCTCCTCAGCAAAGCCTGCAGCCGAGCTCTTTACTGCTGGCATTTACTCTGACAGATATCAGCAACTACAAAAGGGTACACTGTTAACACAAGATGACAAATTCTAAAATTGGCTTGTTTTCACAACCGTCACTTTTTGAGGGGTGAAGGACCTTTCTCCAGTTCTTTAAAAACCTCTGGATTCTAGCCAGCTCAATGTCTCCGCACTTCCTCCCACAATCACTTGCTATGAAAATGTCATTATTCTATTTTGAAGAGGCTAGAGCAGTTGTGCTTCTTTTGTAATAACTATGTTTTCTGAAAGAAGGGAGAAAAGTCATGAAAGCCAGGGGTGGAAAAGCTTTCATGGATCAATCACGCTCCCATCATGCACATGGGGGAAATAAAGTAGACACTACAAGGTCAAACCCCAGGTCGGAGATGGAATCCCCCCACCTCTATGACTTATTTTGACCCAGACTGAGGGAAATGTCTTGCTGCCCATTTTCAAAGACTGCATCCAACAGCCCCTCACCTGAAGAACCACCTGATCAGAGGGACGGAAACACCCAGCTCCAAATTCTCTTTCCTGAGCCCTCTTAGTTAGGAATCATTGGTAACAAGTAGCAGAACTCTGCGATGAGATTAAGCAAATGAGGAGGTATGTGTTGGGCTTAAATTTCAAAAATCCTAAATAAGGCAACCATATAGTATCTTTGTGACAGTTTTGTCCCGAGGACTAAGAACCAATAATAAAATATATTTTCTTTTTCCCTAGGAAATGACTCAGAGAGAGACCCCACAGATGTGACCAGTCCAAGTAGTTTCAAAGAAATAAAAGGCCTCTTTGGCCAGTCATGTTTCGTTTGCAAGAAGTATGGCTAGTTTACTAATGGGAGGCTCACTGAGGACAAATAACCACCAACTATTGACAACTGTCATCAGCTAATGGTATCAAGAATAAGTACTGCTCAAGTTGCACCTCCTGACACCAAGTCGCCCAATTTTGACTATCAGTGGCCTATTTAACAAGGGAAGAAGCAAGGTAATGACTTTTCTGGAGATGAGGGAAGATCAGTGAGCTTTTCATTACTTAATGTCTGTATAGTGTCCTTCATTTCAGTGTTGGAGTAGCCTATCCTCTAGGTAGCAAGCCATTTCCTCAAGAAGGACATATTATGTGAGAGGAACAACTGAGGCAAAAACTAGTAATATCCTGTGTGACGGCTTTTTTCTCTTCCAAGGCCGTGGTGTCTGCCAGCAGATCTTCTCAGTAGGGGAGGCATATAGAGTTGTAGCTCAAAACATGGTATCTGGCGTCTACACCTGTATAACCTAAGTTTGTGTCTCAACTCTGTAACTTTATCAGCTGTGCGGCTTGTGCAAATCTCTTAACATATGGACTTCTATTCATCTTACCTGTGAAAAAGAAATAGTAAGGCAAGCCATCTCGTGGGGCTCTTATGAAATTTAAATAAGGTAAAAAATGCAAATCACAGAACACTCAATAAATACTAACAATTACTCTGGGTCAGAGCCTCCTAACCTTCTTCATATCATAACAGACATTTTGAAATAAAAGTTAATGTATGCATGGTGAGCCAGGAAAGACTAGGTTGCTCATAACCAAAAAGGGAGCCCCCCAGGAGCTAAGGGCTCTATTTCTCATCACACCTACAACTCACTCACTACTGGCAGCTGAGAAATTCTTCTCTCCACACTGGACGTCACCTCCATTTTACAGACAACGTATCTCTCGGGACACTATCTCTGCCCCCAAATTAAACATTCTTTTTCAGCCACCATTGTTCTGTCTCTTCCTCATAGGCAGTTACAAAGCCATTATATTTCTGACTAATATAAATAGAATCCTTCTTTAAATTATTTACTCCACACAATATTTCCAGACTCGGAGTCATTGCCAAGTCTTATGGTTAGAAATAGTAAGATGAAGGACAATTCTGAAGCTGAAGAGTCCTCACCTAAACCCGTCTTTACCATTTCTAAGGGTATCACACTGGCCAAGATGGAACCCAGGAAGGCCTAGGGACCAGGTAAACCCACCAAGCCTCCATGCTATCTTCATTCTGCTCCCTCTCTGCCCAGGCATTACATCATCTTTCCTCAGAGAGCCTTCCCATCTCATCATTCATTTGGCAAACATGGCTGCCCCTCTGCCTTCAAGTTCACATAATAAAGTTGCAACCCTCTCTTGATTCTAGTTCCAGATTTCTGGAGAGAGAATCTGACTGATCCAGCTGAACTCAGTTGCCCACCTGGTCTAATCAGCAAAATCAAGACAGCAGGCAAGGCCAGTATAGCCCAGCAGCCAGAGGCCATTCTTAGGATACAGTGTAGACATTTGGGAGAAAGGTTAGTTCACAAAGAAAGAGAAGGTCATAGACCCAAAGGGCTGAGTCCATTACTTTGTCCATTACATTGACTATTCTTGTCTTTAGACCTGAAATTCCCACCACAAGTCACTTCTTTGACACTATAAAGATCCTTGTCAAAAGTATATTGGTTTTCTAGCAACATAATATTCTAAGATATTTTTTAGTCACTAACGTCTAGAAATGAATATGCATATTTGACATGGAACAGAAATGTTTTGACAGAGGTAGGGGTTTGGATGTTTGTGGGTAAAGGGCAAGGTATAGTGAGCAGTCTTCCAGTGCAGAGCATCCTGGGAAAATGAGAAGCTCCCTGGACACGTGTAGGAAGCTGGGAGGTAGAACGTAAAAAGAAGAGGGAGAAAGGTGGTTATGGGAGAGATGGCCATGAAAATGAACACATAAACCTCCCTAACAATTTCACCCACAGCCAGTGCTGTTAAAGGGCCATAGCACTAAAAACTGTTTTAAAACCAGCATTAACTAGTGACCCCAGTTCTCTCCAAAAACCAGCCAGAGTGAAAAAGCAGGGCTTGGTAGACGGTAAAATTGTTCTTCCCTGCACGAAGGGGAATTTAGCTACAGGATGAAAATTTCCAAATGAAAAACTAGAACATAAAGTCTGACCGAGAATTTGTGTGCTATTTAAGAGTGAATGAGGCAGTCTGAAGAATGTTCTTTGGATACTTAAATATTGGATGTTACTAGATATTTCAATGGCATATGGGAAAAGGAATAAATTATGCAGAAGAGAGCATCAGTTTGGGAGCTGGAAAGGGAATATTTAAGCCATTTCCAATTTTAAGGAACCATATAACAAACAGCAACACATTACGCCAGAGAAATCTTTCAGGGGACTGATTGAGGTTATGGTCTATGGAACTGGAATTCACCTCAGACGATTAGTCAATGAGCCAATATTAATTAAGAGGTCACAGGGTGCTTTCCAGTGGGATGAGTTAAATGCGTTGCTTTCAAGGTCACCTTCGTTTCTCACGTCTTCCAACACAATCTCAAACAGGGGATCTTGCCTTCCATCTCCCAACAACCCCCTTCAAAAATAAAAATTAAAAAAACACACAAAAACTGTCATTTCCCATCCACCCCCTTGAAAAACACTCACTTAACCTTTGCATAAGACTCATGGCACTCATTTTCTCAGTTAAGATTTGAATGCAAGTAACAGGAAACAACTTCCACTTATTTAAGGTGGAGACAGGAAGGTCCTAAGAGGCTCCTGGACGGTTTCAAGGAAGCCAGTGACAGGCGCTTCAGTCCACGCCCACCAAGTAGAAAGCCGAGAGGACGTTCCTCTCGCCATGACCTGTGTTGTTCTCTTTCTGCAAATAGGGTTCCCCTATAGCAGTTGGAAGATGGCCATTCCATAGTTCTTAGGCTTGCATTCAAAAGATCTGCTCATATTGAACTAAAATGCCTTAGTCTGACTTCTGGATTTCTAGGAGAGGGAACCTGATTAATTTATTGTGACCCAACTCTGGTTTAGTCACCTGCGCCAACTCCCAATTTTGCCTGCCTCCATAGCAATTGGTCTCCTGTTCATATCTGGGTTATAGGTTCCTCTGGTCTCCTTTTCCCATCCAGCTGACCACTCTGCTTTCTATCTATCCAAAATATCTCAGAAGTTTCTGTTCCACTGACGGCACTCTTCCTTGTGTTTCATAGCTCTTATGGAAGTGTTCCCTTTATAGCATTTCAAAGGAATTCTGTTAGGAGGAAGTGGATTTGGATAATCTGCCTGCCATCTTAACACAATCACCCTATTTTTTTTCTAGCTATTTCTTCTTCCCCTTCTTTGTAACCCTTCCTTTAATCTCATACTATATCAAAGCATGACTTTAATTATGTCACTCACCAGATCAAATGTCTCCAAAGACTTCCAATGGCTGAGAGCACAAATTCCTTATCCTAATATTTAAGACCATTAGCATCTGGCCCAAATGACTCTTTCTAGAAAACTCTGACCATTTGCCTCTTGAACCTAATTCTCCAATCCAGATAAAGTCCCCATCTCTTATTCTTCCCCAGTCACTACATCAAGCTTTTCTGTTTCTATAACTTTGCTTATCTCTTCCCTCTGCCCTATTGCTCGTGCCGATTCTACGCCATCATAATCCTCCTGACTCTATAAGTCTGAAAAAAGTTGACCTCCTCTTGAAGCCTTCTTGCCCAGATCCATGTCATATCTCCTTTCTGAAAAATTCATATGCCTGTGAACAAATCTTTCTTCTGACATTTATCTCCTCATGCCTTGTCTCTTCATTGCTAATTGATACATTCTCTCTCTCATTAAATTGTAAGCAAATGATAGGGAATTTCTTATTCATCTTTTGCATCCCCTGTAACACTAATAACTTATGTTGTAATAATATTTACCCAAAAAGAATTTTTAAAAGATGGAAGAAGGAATTGAATCTTCATTTGGACTTTATCCCCTCCTTTCTTACATAAGTTCATTACTTCTATTACATTGCAGTATCAAATAACTACTGTAAGCTATTATTCATTGAATTTGTTTTACATATTTACAATCCTTAATGCAACCTTGTTAAAACTAGAATCCAGGCGGCTCACTCTTAGAATAGTTTCTTACCCAAAGAAACATAATCCAGCAACCAAAGATAATTTCAATCCCAAATGCTCAGTTGCATTTCTCATAAAGCACAAAGGGGGTTCAAATACATAGTTCACAGCCCCATTAAAAAAATATATAAAAATTTCTCTTCTTTTCGGTTCCTTTCCATCAAACCTTGCAGCTACTCCAGAGCATCTCTGTAATCCCCACATCCTCATGTCCTTCACTGCTCAGCTCAAGACTGCTTTGCCTCCCTTACTTTCCTCTATCCTGAAGCACAGTTGGGTCAAGATGGGTTAGTTGGATTCCCTCTCCCAGAAATTTAGAAGTAAGACTAAGGTATTTTAGTTCAATATGAGTAGATGTTTTTAATAAATAGGAATACATTCCACCCACCCATCATGAGAAGCCCATTTGACAGAAGAGAACTGTCCTCCAGTAGGAAAGAACACTTCCTCAGAAGGCAAGGAAGAAGTGGGCAGGGGGATGGGTTGACAATTACAAAATTCTCTTAGCCAAGGCAGCTTGAAATCTTATAACAGCGTGCATCTAACATTTAAACTAAGACAGCTGTCTACTTCCTCTCCACCTGTTTCCCTTTTAGGAAGAACTTAAAAATACATAAATAAAAGAAGCAAAGAATATCAAAACATGTAAACAAGCACTGAATATCACAGTTCATGGGTGTTTCAATGCAGGTTGATGAAGATGGTAAAGGCATCTTAAAAGAGGTAGAAAAAAGACCGAAGTGTCTCAGGTGAGTCCAGCAGGCTCACCTGAGACGTGCTCTAGAGGAAAGGCTGGCTTCTTCTGAGTACCCAAGAGTGTCTGACTCTTGGTCCAGAAGCTACGGCCGGCACTGTAGACAAAGGCCCAGGAGGCTGTGGGGAAGGTCCTGGGGCTGAGGGATCTCCTTGGCTCCCATCCCGGGGGCCCGGGGTTCCTCTTCCACTGTGGCCTCGCTGCTGGAGGAAGCCATCTCCTCAGCCCTTGTCTGCCTTCACACTAGTACGCTTTCAGCTCATTTAGTTGTCTAATTCTCATGCTTTGGGGTTTTATTTTCTTTTAAATTATTCCCCCCAAAGCCTTTTCATTCATATACACTTTTACTTCTAAGCATGTTATTAGTTATTTCTTGTGCTTCATTTTTAATCTCATCTACTTTTATGCTTTTAGCTTTTCATCCTATCCCCTATATCATAATCTTTTCTCTCTCTTACTTTCCTGGTTTTAACCTTTGATTTCACTGGACTCTAGCCTTTTTTCATTTATTTTAAATCTCATCCACTTTACCTTTTTATTAGGTTTTTAATGTTTAACTTTTCCTCTTTATTTGGAGTTTCATTCTTTTATATTCTTAACTTCAGTTTCTTCTATACTCATTTTTTTCCTCTGGTCTTACTCTCAATTTTTAATTATGTCTTCTAAATATCTACTCTTCTTCATAAAATAAGAAAAGTTCCCTCTTTTTCCTCTTCCCTTATAATTTTCTACATTTTGATTTTTTTATTTTCACAATGACTGGTAGGAGGTAAATCCAAAGGGGTGTTGAGACCACACACAGAGGAAGTTAGAGACTTTCTGTTTACTCTTCAACTCCAAATCCCCCTGCTAACCTGCTCCCCACCCCCCCACCCCCACCCCCACCCTCTGTGGACCTCCTACTCCTATTTACAATGAGTCTCAGAGACAGAAAACCTATGAAGTAACCCTTCTCGGGCTCTAATTTTTCATGCAGTGGGTTCACTTAACTTTCAGAAACTGTGGAGATTCTTGGCACCTTACTCCATCTGGGTTACATGGAGCTCTATAATTATTGCTACTGTTCAGTGGGGGAGGGAGGTTTTTCTTGTTTTTAAATTCATAAAAGTGTACAGAGTGCTAAAATAGAGATATACAGTGAAAATGATGGGCAAGAAAAGTGGATGGGACAAGAAAGGGAAAAATATCTTTATTAGATTTAGGGCAAAGCATGTCAACAGTAGCCCATGCATGAGTAGATAATGGCAGGAAACAACCTCCTTAAGGAAGAACTCACCAGGGTGGGGAGGAGCAAGATGGCAGAGGAGTAAGAGACTTAAATTTCATCTAGTCCCAGGAATTCAGCTAGAAAGGGGTTAAACCACTCTGAACACCTATGAATTCAACAGGAGATCGAAGAAAAGAATAGCAGAAACTCTCTGACCAGAAAAGCAACCACTTTCTGGAAGGTTGGACGTGCAGAGAAGTGAATCTGAGGTGATATTCGCGAAGATACACAGTGAGGGGAGGAAGCTGCTGTCAGCTGTTACAAGCAAGTGATAGAGCAGCAGAGCACAAAATCAGAAATTTTAGAAGTTGGCTCCGCTGAGGGACGTCACTCCAGTGGCTAAGCAGGGGGTGGAACCCTCGCTGGGAGAGTGTGGTCTCAGGACCCTCGGGGTCACAGAAAGACCTGGGGTGCCTGAGTGTGGCAGAGCTCCCAGGTATCAGAGAGGGGAAGCCAGCTGCAGAGACAGAGCCGAGGAGTGGGCTCTCAGCTTGGGGTTGCCATAAACCGTGATCCAAAGCACAGTTGGGCCACTGCTCCTCCAGCAGGGACCCAACAAGTGGCAGATCCGGGGAGACTCCCCTTTCTCCCCCAGGAGGAGTGGCATGGGAGCGCACCACAGGGATCTGCTGGGTTTGGAGACTCCAAACAGGGTCATGTGCCAGAGATAGAAATGCTCAGTCACAGGCCGGATGAGCACGGAGTGTGGCCGGAGACCAGGGAGATGGGAGTGAATGACTGCTTTTCTCTGGGAGTGCACTGAAGAGTGGGAACCCGAGTTCTCGGTCCTCCGGGCAGAGATTGGGAGGCCACCATTTTCACTCTCATCCTCCAAAGCTGTACGGAAAGTTTGCAGGGAACAAAAGCTACGGAGAACAAACGGGAGCAGATTACTTAGCCCGGACTGGCAAGGGCGGGGCAGTTCCACCTCCAGCAAAGAAATTTGGGAACCACGGCAAGAGGCCCCTCCCCCAGAAGATCAGCAAGAACAGCCAGCAAAGACCAAGTTTACCGATCAATGAGAACGGCAGAACTCCAGCGCTAAGGGAATACTGCACATAGAATTCATGGCTTTTTTTCCCATGATTTTTTATCCTTCAAAGTTAATTTTTTTAATTTTC
>NW_027397131.1:763148-763700 GCF_003265705.2 Callorhinus ursinus
GGGGTTGCCATAAACCGTGATCCAAAGCACAGTTGGGCCACTGCTCCTCCAGCAGGGACCCAACAAGTGGCAGATCCGGGGAGACTCCCCTTTCTCCCCCAGGAGGAGTGGCATGGGAGCGCACCACAGGGATCTGCTGGGTTTGGAGACTCCAAACAGGGTCATGTGCCAGAGATAGAAATGCTCAGTCACAGGCCGGATGAGCACGGAGTGTGGCCGGAGACCAGGGAGATGGGAGTGAATGACTGCTTTTCTCTGGGAGTGCACTGAAGAGTGGGAACCCGAGTTCTCGGTCCTCCGGGCAGAGATTGGGAGGCCACCATTTTCACTCTCATCCTCCAAAGCTGTACGGAAAGTTTGCAGGGAACAAAAGCTACGGAGAACAAACGGGAGCAGATTACTTAGCCCGGACTGGCAAGGGCGGGGCAGTTCCACCTCCAGCAAAGAAATTTGGGAACCACAGCAAGAGGCCCCTCCCCCAGAAGATCAGCAAGAACAGCCAGCAAAGACCAAGTTTACTGATCAATGAGAATGGCAGAACTCCAGCGCTAA
>NW_027397131.1:763800-831039 GCF_003265705.2 Callorhinus ursinus
TTCTTTTTTCAACCAACTTCTTATCTTATCAATTCCTTTTATAAAATTTTTTATAATTTTCATCTTTACAGTCATATTCCCTCCATTTGTCATATTTACCCTTATTTTTGTACACATAAAAGCTTTTCTTTCTTTAAAATTTTGGGAGGCACTTTCTTCTAAAAGACCAAAACAGGCCCAAAATCTAGTGGGTGGCACTTATCTATGCACAAGCCTGATCATATTTGATCATATTGTGTTGTTTTTTTTTTATCTTTTTCTTTTTCTTTTTCTTTTTTTTCCTTTTTTTTCTTACCAATTTTTTTCCCTTTGGTTTCAGGTCTCTTCTAATGTGTTTAGTGTATATTTTCCTGGGGTTGTTGTTACCCTGTTAGCATTTTCTTCTCTCATTCATCTATTATCCTCTGGACAAAATGACAAGACAGAAAAAATCACCCCAAAAAAAAGAACAAGAGGCAACATCAACTGCCAGGGCCCTAATCAATATGGACATTAGTAAGATATTGGAACTAGAGTTCAGAATGATGATTTTAAAGATACTAGCTGGGCTTGAAAAAAGCATGGAAGATATTAGAGAAACCCTTTCTGGAGAAATAAAAGAACTAAAATCTAACCAAGTCAAAATAAAAAGGTTATTAATGAGGTGCAATCAAAAATGGAGGCTCTAACTGCTAGGATAAATGAGGCAAAAGAGAGAATTAGTGATATAGAAGACCAAATGATGGAAAATAAAGAAGCTGAGATATAGAGAGATAAACAATTACTGGATCACAAGGGCAGAATTCAAGAGATAAGCGATACCATAAGATGAAACAACATTAGAATAATTGGGATCCCAGAAGAAGAAGAAAGAGAGAGAGGGGCAGAAGGTATATTGGAGCAAATTATAGCAAAGAACTTCCCTAATTTGGGGATGGAAACAGGCATCAAAATCCAGGAGGCACAGAGAATCGCCCTCAAAATCAATAAAAATAGGTCAACACCCTAACATCAACTAGTAAAAGTAAAACTTATGAGTTTCAGAGACAAAGAGAAAATCCTGAAAGCAACGCGGGAAAGAGATCTGTAAACTACAATGGTAGAAATATTACATTGGCAACAGACCTATCCACAGAGACCTGGAAGGCCAGAAAGGACTGGCATAATCTATTCAGAGCACTAAATGACAAAAATATGCAGCCAAGAATATTATATCCAGCTACACTGTCATTGAAAATAGAAGTAGAGATCAAAAGCTTCCAGGACAAACAAAAACTAAAAGAATTTGCAAACACAAAACCAGCCCTACAAGAAATATTGAAAGGAGTCCTATAAGCAAAGAGAGAGCCTAAAAGCAACATAGACCAGAAAGGAACACAGACAATATACAGTAACAGTCAACTTACAGGCAATACAATGGCACTAAATTCATATCTTTCAATAGTTACCCTGAATGTGAATGGGTTAAATGCCCCAATGAAAAGACACAGGCTAACAGATTGGATAAAAACACAAGACCCATCAATATGCTGTCAGCAAGAGACTCATTTTAGACCCAAAGGCACCACCAGATTGAAAGCGAGGGGGTGGAAAATAATTTACCATGCTAATGGACACCAAAAGAAAGCTGGGGTGGCAATCCTTATATCAGACAAATTAGATTTTAAACCAAAGACTATAATAAGAGATGAGGAAGGACACTATAGACCTACTTAAAGGGTCTATCCAACAACAAGGTCTAACAATTGTAAATATCTATGCCCCGAACATGGGAGCAGACAATTTTATGAGCCAATTAATAACAAAAGCAAAGAAACACATTGACAACAATAAAATAATAGTGGGGGATTTTAACACCCTCCTCACTGAAATGGACAGATCATCTAAGCAAAAGATCAACAAGGAAATAAAGACTTTAAATAACACACTAGACCAAATGGACTTCACAGATATATTCAGAACATTCCATCCCAAAGCAACAGAATACACATTCTTCTCTAGTGCCCGTGGAACATTCTCCAGAATTGATCACATCCTAGGTCACAAATCAGGTCTCAACCGGTACCAAAAGATTGGGATCATTCCCTGCATATTTTTGGACCACAATGCTTTGAAACTAGAACTAAATCACAAGAGGAAAGTCGGAAAGAACTCAGATACATGGAGGCTAAAGACCATCCTACAAAAGAATGAATGGGTCAACCAGGAAATTAAAGAAGAATTAAAAAAATTCATGGAAACCAATGAAAATGAAAACACAAGTGTTCAAAATCTTTGGGATGCAGCCAAGGCAGTCCTAAGAGAAAAGTATATAGCAATACAAGCCTTTCTCAAGAAACAAGAAAGGTCTCAAATACACAACCTAAACCTAACCTAAAGGAGCTGGAGAGAGAACAGCAAATAAAACCTAAACCCAGCAGAAGAGAAATAATAAAGATCAGAGCAGAAATCAATGAAATAGAAACCAAAAGAACAGTAGAACAGATCAACGAAACTAGGAGCTGGTTCTTTGAAAGAATTAACAAGATTGATAAACCCCTGGCCAGACTTACCAAAAATAACAGAGAAATGACCCAAATAAATAAATCATGAATGAAAGAGGAGACATCACAACCAACACCAAAGAAATACAAACAATATTAAGAACATATTATGAGCAACTCTATGCCAGCAAATTAGATAATCTAGAAGAAATGGATGCATTCCTGGAGATGTATCAACTACCAAAACTGAACCAGGAAGAAACAGAAAACATGAACAGACCTATAACCACTAAGGAAATTGAAGCAGTCATCAAAAATCTCCCAAGAAACAAAAGCCCAGGGCCAGATGGCTTCCCAGGGGAAATCTACCAAACATTTAAAAGAATTAATACCTATTCTTCTGAAACTGCTCCAAACACTAGAAATGGAAGGAAAACTTACAAACTCATTTTATGAGGCCACCGTTACCTGATCCCAAAACCATACAAAGGCCCCATTAAAAGGAGAATTACAGACCAATAACCTTGATGAACATGGATGCAAAAATTCTCACCAAAATACTAGGCACTAGAATCCAACAGTACATTAGAAGGATTATTCACCACAACCAAGTGGGATTTATCCCTGGGCTACAAGCCTGGTTCAACATCTGCAAATCAATCAACGTGATACAATACACTAATAAAAGAAAGAACAAGAACCATATGATCCTCTCAGCAGATGCAGAAAAAGCATTTAACAAAGTACAGCATCATTTCTTGATCAAAACTCTTCAGAGTGTAGGGATAGAGAGTACATACCTCAATATCATAAAAGCCATCTATGAAAAACACACAACGAATATCATTCTCAATGGGGAAAAACTGAGAGCTTTCCCCCTAATGTTGGGAACACGGCAGGGATGTCCACTATCACCAGTGCTATTCAGTGTAGCATTAGAAGTCCTAGCCACAGCGATCAGACAACAAAAAGAAATCAAAGGCATCCAAATCAGCAAAGAAATCAAACTCTCACTGTTTGCAGATGATATGATAATTTATGTGGAAAACCCAAAAAACTTCACCCCAAAACTGCTAGAACTCATACAGGAATTCACTAAAGTGATAGGATATGAAATCAATGCACAGAAATCAGTGGCATTCCTATACACCAACAACAAGACAGAAGAGAGAGAATTTAAGGAGTCGATCCCATTTACAATTGCACCCAAAACCATAAGATACCTAGGATTAAATCTAACCAAAGAGGCAAAGGATCTCTACTCAGAAAACTATAAAATACTCGTAAAAGAAATTGAGGAAGACACAAAGAAATGGAAAAACGTTCCATGCTCATGGATTGGAAGAACAAATATTGTGAAGATGTCAATGCTACCTAGAGCAATCTAGACATTCGATGCAATCCACATCAAAATACCATCCACTTTTTTCAAAGAAATGGAACAAATAATCCTAAAATTTGTATGGAACCAGAAAAGACTCCAAACAGCCAGAGGAATGATGAAAAAGAAAAGCAAAGCTGGTGGCATCACAATTCCTGACTTCAAGGTCTATTACAAAGCCGTCATCATTAAGACAGTATGGTACTGACACAAAAACAGACACATAGATCAATGGAACAGAATCGAGAGCCCAGAAATGGACACTCAACTCTATGGTCAACTCATCTTTGACAAAGCAGGAAAGAATGTCCAATGGAAAAAAGTCTCTTCAACAAATGGTGTTGGGAAAATTGGACAGCCACATGCAGAAGAATGAAACTGGACCATTTCCTTACACCACACACAAAAATAAACTCCAAATGGTTGAAACCTCAATGTAAAACAGGAATCCATCAAAATCCTAAAGAACACAGGCAACAACCTCTTCGACCTCAGCCGCAGCAACTTCTTCCTAGAAACATCGCCAAAGGCAAGGGAAGCAAGGGCAAAAACGAACTATTGGGATTTCATCAAGATTAAAAGCTTTTGCACAGCAAAAGAAACAGTCCACAAAACCAAAAGACAACTGACAGAATGGGAGAAGATATTTGCAAATGACATATCAGATAAAGGGCTAGTATCCAAAATCTATAAAGAACTTATCAAACTGAACACCCAGAGAACAAATAATCCAATCAAGAAATGGGCAGAAGACATGAACAGACATTTTTCCAAAGAAGACATCCAAATGGCCAACAGACACATGAAAAAGTGCTCTACATCGCTCGGCATCAGGGAAATACAAATCATAACCTCAATGAGATACCACCTCACACCAGTCAGAATGGCTAAAATTAACAAGTCAGAAAATGACAGATGTTGGGGAGGATGCGGAGAAAGGGGAACCCTCCTATACTGTTGGTGGGAATGCAAGCTGGTGCAGCCACTCTGGGAAACAGTATGGAGGTTCCTCAAAAAGTTGAAATTAGAGCTACTATATGACCCAGCAATTGCACTACTGGGTATTTACCCCAAAGACACAAATGTAGGATCCGAAGGGGTACGTGCACCCCGATGTTTATAGCAGGACTGTCCACAATAGCTAAACTATGGAAAGAGCCAAGATGTCCATCGACAGATGAATGGATAAAGAAGAAGTGGTATATATATACAATGGAATATTATGCAGCCATCCAAAGGAATGAAATCTTGCCATTCACAACAACGTGGATGGAACTGGAGGTATTATGCTGAGCGAAATAAGTCAGTCAGAGAAAGACATGTATCATATGACCTCACAGATATGAGGAATCTTTTTTTATCTTTAAATTTTTTATTGTTATGTTAATCACCATACATTACATCATTAGTTTTTGATGTAGTGTTCCATGATTCATTGTTTGTGCATAACACCCAGTGCTCCATGCAGAACATGCCCTCTTTAATACCCATCACCAGGCTAACCCATCCTCCCACCCCCCCTTCCCTCTAGAACCCTCAGTTTGTTTTTCAGAGTCCATCGTCTTGGTATGAGGAATTCTTAATCTCAGGAAACAAACTGAGGGTTGCTAGAGTGGGGGTGGGGTGGGAGGGATGGGGTGGCTGGGTGATAGACATTGGGGAGGGTATGTGCTATAGTGAGCACTGTGAATTGTGTAAGACTGTTGAATCACAGACCTGTACCTCTGAAACAAATAATACATTATATGTTAAAAAAAAAAAAAAAGAAGATAGCATGAAGGGAAAAATGAAGGGAGGGAAATCGGAGAGGGAGACAAATCATGAGAGACTATAGACTGAGAAACAAACTGAGGGTTCTAGAGGGGAAGGGGGTGGGGGGATGTGTTAGCCTGGTGATGGGTATTAAAGAGGGCACGTACTGAAAGGAGCACTGGGTGTTATATGCAAACAATGAATCATGGAACACTACATCAAAATCTAATGATGTAATGTATGGTGATTAACATAATAAAAAAAGAAAAGGAAGAACTCGCCATGCAGTGCCCTGAACTGCTTTGGTGAGGCCAGGGGCTTCCAAACTGTGGAGCCTCCTAACCAACTGATATGTTCAAGAGGAAACCCACTGAGAGGACTGTCGGGGGGCTAGCCTCAAATGAGTTATCTCCATGTTGGTCCACCTCTTCTCTTTCCTGGGTCATCAGATGATCTTCTTAATGTGCACCTCCTAGGTCTCCACTTCCTTACTCTGCTTATTAGCGAAAAGCTGATCTTAGTTGTCATTTTCACAAATAGGGATATTTTGTAGAAAAGGACTATTTATTTTCTAGGACCCATATTGAGAAAACAGGTCCCCCCAGAATATCAAAACCATTGAGAAAAGTGAAGCCTAATTCTTCCCAGATCATGGGCCTTGTGTCTTCATCTAGGGCAATTTTTGGAATGTAAGGATATGTCTGCCATTGGTCTTCAGAGATCTTTCTTTTGCCTCCTTAAGGAAGAACAGGATGCAATTCTGGAAATGATTTAACTCAATGTTTAAGTCCCAATAAAAATGGCAAAATTCTTAGGGCACCTGGGTGGCTCAGTTGGTTAAGTGTCCAATTCTTGATTTCAGTTCAGGTCATGATCCCAGGGTCGTGAGATTGAGCCCTGCATCAGGCTCCATGCCTGGTGCATGGAGCCTACTTAAGATTTTCTGGCAATGTTCTTGATTTCATGTACTTCTTTTCTATTAGAATTCTTGCTTGGTACACACCATTGAAGGGGAATGTGCCCTTCAATGGGCCCTACTTCACTGGTGCACATTGATTAATTATAATTTTTAAACCAGCCCCATAAATTCACATTCCCAGCCATTTCCTGGGAATCTGGACCCACTAGCTATATCACCAATTGCTTAACACCATTCTCCACAGTCCTTGAAAATGCTTGATTGGTTGTCTCCCTCATATAAAGCCTCAACTCAGAAAACTAATAGACAACTTTATTTCCAGAACCTGGTTAACCATATTCTGCCTTGGCCAAGATGATGTTGGCTTGTGAGAGAAGCAGCTTTCAGCAATAGCATTCATCATGTGCCAAGATATATTTCCCTACATCTAGAGTGTGCCTTACGATTACTAAAATTCATCTCCTGAAACATAATCTATTGGGTCCCAAGAATTGGAACACTGATGTGTTGACATTTAAGACATTTTAATATTATTTGCCTATAAAATATCTGGATTTCAAAACATTTATCTCCCTACATTTACTGCTGTGAGTTTTATCTTTCCAACCATACAGACAAATATTTGACAAAGTGAAATTTCAGGTGACTTGTTGAGTCCACTAATTCAAAGAATCATAAATTCTTCCTTTCAACCTGAATTTAGTTTCCTGTCTTGAGGTTCACCATGATATGTGGCGTTTCTTTGAGTAACTATGGAATACTTACTTTTCCTGCCCCATTTGGGGAGGTAAGGAATACCAATACTTGCAGGAAGTCCAATGCAACCCCACAAGAATCATTAGAAAATAGATAGATAGGTTTCTTTTGGACTTTAATTTGAAGTTAGAGATATTAACCTAAATGGAAAATTTCTCACCAGATTTATTTATGAACAGAAGCCAACTTACCCATCTCTACCTTAGAAGTAAGCATCACAGATTATATCAGAATCAGCCCTCCCTTGTAATGTATGGTGATTAACATAACAATAAAAAATTTAAAAAAAAAGAATCAGCCCTCCCTTTTTATTACCCTCTTTAACAGTGATGCTACAACCCAAATGTTGATTCTTAATATAAATATTTGAAAGCCAATATGCATTTTGATAGCAAATATACATGGATTTATCCACTCCTGCCTTCATGTACTTCTTCAATATAACCATTTTCCACTCTGTTTATTCTTTAATCTATGTATTTAGTACTTAGTTTTATCTTGTATTATTTATGAAAAAAAAACAAATCTTGTTTAGAACAAGTTAGATAATAAATAAATAGGGAAACATTTTTTTAAAGTTATGGTAATGTAATTAGTTGTGGTGTGTAAACACGAGGGAGTCAGTAAATATTTTTGTGTTACAGGAGTTATAGGAGTTATGTCATTGAAATAGACCTTGCTATAGAATCAGTGCATTGGCTGAGATAGACTGATTATAGATATACCATTATGAAATGATTGCAGTCCCATAAACAGTGAGCAATGAGAAATAAGAAAGGATGAAAGAGACCACACCAAGGAATAATCCACCATGCCTGATGACAGAACATTAGGTACACAGAGAACTGGCTTAAGTTCTATATCAGAACTTGACCAGGTTATTTAATCCCTCAAAACCTCTTGTTTCCTACTCTACAAAATGAGAGCAACAACAGTTACTTCATAGGATATCTCTGAGAATTTAAATGAGATAATACATGTAAGCTGTTCAGCATATTGCTTTCACATAGTAAATGTTAAATAAATGTTAGTTACTTTAGAATATAAATAGAGGAACCAGTGAGTTAAAAATACCTTCCAGAATTTGAGCCTAGGTGACTGAGGAAATGGTAATGTCATGGAAAAATTGGATATTTTTTCTGGGAAAGGGAAAATCAGTATCATATTGGGATATAAGTATATTCTCAGATACTGTGGGCATAAATTTTAAAATAAAATCAGAGGAAAACATTTCATATTACCTCCTGTGCTATAATTGTTTTCTTATTTCTCCCAGCATCTCCACCCATTTCTCTGAACATCACTCTTAAAAGTGCCTCCCATTTGCCTTGAATTAAAAGCTAGATGAGGTTTATTTCCATGGTGCCTTTCTTCATTGGTATCAGCCCACTTAGGCACATCTGCTTGCTTTATTTACATGCTGTTGACTTCCTTTCCCAGATTATTAATGAAAATGTTAACTAAATCCATTCCCTGTGGCTTACCACCAGATACCTTTTCCCAAAAGGGAGTACGCCATAATTTATCATCAACCTTTTATTTTTCTCTGCTCAAGTCAGTTTCCTGAATCACAATTGGCTTTTTAAGCAAAACGATAGGAACTAATTCACACAGTACATTATAATCACATCTGCCACATCTATAAATCGTAATTGATACGCAGTACCTGCAAATCCCCAAATCCAAAAGACCAAGAGGAAATTAGACGGTCAAAAAGGAACTTATAGGGAAAGGTCTGGGATATTCTGTATCTCTCAAGTGGTAGAAAAATGTCTGACTCAGACTCCTAACCCTCAAACCAAGACAGTTACAGTTTTCATCTCATGACATAACTGTAGATCTTTATTTTTAACATATTGAATAACTTATTTCCTTTGTTTTTAGTTTTGTAAAGTTTTCTTAAAAGGTTTTTATTTTTTTCTTACTCCCAACGGTTTAGTCTATTAAAAGATATTGCTTAAACTAGAAATCATCAAGTACATCCATTTGCAGATCATGATTTGTGGATCAAGGTATGCCCTCCTCTAAAAAGAATATGTGCAACTGCAGAGGCCTTCTCCAGCGTGGGGAGAGACAGATGTAGGACTCATAAAATAGTATAAGAGGAAAGAGCTCTTTAGGAAGAAAATGCATTGGGTTCAATTATAAGCTTACATTTTATTAGCTCCCACCCACCCCTGAGGACCGTCATGGCCCCACAATGACAGAGTAAGTTGAATAGCCAATGTGGGAATAAATGACCATTTTATTCCTCCTCTAGGCATGGGTATCCTCCGATGGGTGCCTATTGTGGGCACATAGGCCGGCCATCCTGTCCCTTCTCACATTCATAGGGTACCACAGCTTTAACTCACAGTCATCACTGGAAGGTAATCAGGTGTCAAGAATGGGCTTCCAACAATCGCCAAACTGTGGAAAGAGCCAAGATGTCCACTGACAGATGAATGGATAAAGAAGATGTGGTATATACATACAATGGAATATTATGCAGCCATCAAAAGGAATGAGATCTTGCCATTTGCAACAACGTGGATGGAACTGGAGGGTGTTATCCTGAGTGAAATAAGTCAATCAGAGAAAGACATGTATCATATGACCTCACTGATATGAGGAATTCTTAATCTCAGGAAACAAACTGAGGATTGCTGGAGTGGTGGGGGGGTGGGAGGGATGGGGTGTCTGGGTGATAGACGTTGGGGAGGGTATGTGCTATGGTGAGCGCTGTGAATTGTGCAAGACTGTTGAATCACAGATCTGTACCTCTGAAACAAAAAATGCAACATATGTTAAGAAAAAAGAAGAAGAAGAAGAAGAAGATAGCAGGAGGGGAAGAATGAAGGGGAGTAAATTGGAGGGGGAGATGAACCATGAGAGACGATGGACTCTGAAAAACAGACTGAGGGTTCTAGAGGGGAGGGGGGGTGGGGGGATGGGTTAGCCTGGTGATGGGTATTAAAGAGGGCACGTTCTGCATGGAGCACTGGGTGTTATGCACAAACAATGAATCATGGAACATTACATCAAAAACTAATGATGTATGGTGATTAACCTAACAATAAAAAATTTAAAGGAAAAGAAAAAAAAAAAGAATGGGCTTCCAGATATGGGCTCCATGGCTTCCTTGCTCTCTGAACCTCAACTTCTTCATCCCTAAGATGGAAGTAAATGTCCACCTGGCAATACTGTTTGAAGGATTCAGTAAGACAACTGGCCTAAAGCATATCCCAAAACAATGGACAGGAAATACCAAAGACAAGAAGTTGGCATTCTGCTCACACCAGGAACGATCTGGTGAAAGAAAAGAGCCTTCACTTTTTAAGTCATAAATTTGGATGTCTGATGCTCCCAAGTTTCAAGCTACAAGAAATACTGCAAATCAGACAGTAAACTAATGAGAACTGATGGAATTTAAACATGAATCACGGGATGCATAGCAGGTGCTATTCTGTCTTCACGTTAGTCTAATGAACACCGAATGCCTCCCTGTAACTCAGCCAGGGAGAAAGAGTGGAGGACATGTTATTTCTCACACCATCAAACCTAGGCTTTAAGGGTAAAATGGAAACTTGAAACAAACATTTCTTTCCAGGACCATCGAACAATCACTTGGTTCAGTGTCTTTTTCAGAGGAATGCAATTGAGTTGAACTTCCTTTAGGATATTCTGCAGCAGAAAAAAAGACATCTTGGAAGCATTATGCAATGAGCTCTATCAGTCAACTTGAGGAGGCCCAGAATTACCAAAAAGAGCTGCGAGAAACTTCACACATGCAGAAATGGGCTCCACTTCTGCATAAAATGCCCTAAATCTTGGTCCCTCTCTCCTTGTAGCTCCCCTCTCTGTTCCTGTGCAGTGGCATCTGGAAGAGACAGAAAATGAAACAGAGTTTATAAATCTTTGCACTTCAGATGAAGCTCACTTAAGTTCCCAAATCCCATCTGTTCCATATTCAACATTTCCCTTCACTTCCTTTCAAGCAATTTTGATGCTATTGTATTGCAAAAGTGACCTTCCAGGAACAGGAAAATAGTACCTCTGAGTTAGTAATCACCTGTTACATCACCTTTAAAATGGCCACACAGGTTCTGTAGATTAAGAAAAAATATGCTCCGTACCCCATTAAAATTGCCAACAATACCCTGAAAGTGATTATGTTCAGAGGGAAAGAGGTATTACAAAGACTTGACCCCTTCCTGCCCACCCCAGGGTGAGAAATTAAACTATTCAACAGGGGAGGTTCAAGGGGCATGAAAACCGGGCCTTTTTCTCTCCTCACAGAACACACCGAAGCAAAAATAAATCTGGGGAGGGGCAGATCCTGCTGACAGCAAAGATTTCTGACATACAAAGAAAGAATTCTCTTCACAGAATGGAGCTACAAAGCAGATGAAAAGCTCAGTCTTAGTTCTAGCTCCAAAAACATAAAAAACCATCACAATAAATCATTTCTCCATGGAAGAATCTCGTATATATGAAGCTGTCAGAAGCCTCCCTTGTACATAGAAAAGGGTACTATATTATACACTAAAAAGGAGTACTATAAAACTAACTCAGGAACAGGAAAGATAAATGAACACCTACACCAGAGGTTGGGCATTTCCTAAATAGCAAAGGTCAGGAAAAATTCCTGAGTAGGACTTTGATGCATTTCTAATCTCTTCATGACTGAGTGTGTCCCAGTAACACCCATCAGTAAACGTCCATCAGTGTTTCATGACCAGTTCACGTTTACTGATTTCAGTTTCCATCAGTTTTTCAGATAGAATACTGACCTGTCACAGTTCCATATGATGGAACCATGAAGCCCTCTTTGTTTTGGCACTGGTAGCTTTTTATCTATTTATTTATTTATTTTCAGTGTTCTGCAGTTGAAATGAGCATCCCCTCCCTGATTGGTGTATTCAGTTTTTGTTCTGCCTGGGATGGTCGCACTTCATAAATCTGTAATTAAGGAAACCACTGGAGAATGTGGTAACCCCAAGTTTGAGGTGTTTTTTGACATGGGTCATATCTCTGCTCCTTCTGCCAAATGATTATGAAATATTCATGTCAAATTAGCACAAAGCACATCCTGTTTATGAGGAAATATTGCAGAACAATATCTATAACTGTTGCATAAAATATAAGTTTTCTATTTTCACACATAAGAACAGACTCCTATATATCATTTATTACTGGAGGTTCTTCCTCCAGTCACTGAAATTTTCCCTATAGTATCTAGAACATAACAAACGTAAATAAGTGTCTTGTGGTTTAAATACTTTAGGTCTTGGGGTGCCTGTGTGGCTCAGTCATTAAGTGTCTGCCTTTGGCTCAGGTCATGATCCCAGGGTCCTGGGATCGAGCCCCAATCGGGCTCCCTGCTCAACAGGAAGCCTGCTTCTCTCTCTCCCACTCCTCCTGCTTGTGTTCCCTCTCTCTCTGTGTCTCTCTCTGTCAAATAAATAAAATCTTTTTAAAAAATTAAAAAATATGGGTGTTATACACAAACAATGAATCATGGAACACTACATCAAAAACTAATGATGTAATGTATGGTGATTAACACAACAATAAAAAATTAAAAAATAAATTAAAAATAAATAAATACTTTAGGTCTTAAAATTTGTATAGAATATTCCTTAAAAATCATTTTGTCATTATGCAATTTGGGGAGAGAAGACATTAAAAAGGAGATGCTGAAGGAATCTTCATCTGCAGGGTTTTTTTCTTCCCTCCATGTTGAGCAGGGTAGAGGGTGGGGTCACAGTGATGTAGGTAGGCTGTTCCAAGGACCCAGAGGGGGTCCCTCAAAACTAGCCAAGAGGGTCCTTGGCTTTGCACAGGGTAGAATTCAAACTAGAGCCGGTAGGAAGTGAGAGCAGAATTTATTGAAGACATACAGCAGATAAAGACAGAGAATCTAAAAAAGACTCGGGAGGGAAAAAGAGCTTGAGTCTCATCTTTGCTTGGGGTGTGGGGTTTTTATTGAGAACTGCAGTCTGGTGTACGCATTCTCTCAGGCATCCAGGAACTGAACAAAGATGAGTGCTCAGGTGTCCATAAGTCACTTCTAACCTAGAACCAGGGGTCTTGGTGTCAAGGTGTATGGGGTCAGTGATTGTGGAAAATGTCCATGATAATCTCACCCTGTCACTCCTTAGAGTTATCTGCTATGCTGGAAAACTCCAAAGAAATCATGAACTCCTTGATCCTTACAAGAAGGACATACATTAAGGCATGTGTAAGGTGAGGGTTCAGGTCCTAGCAAGAATAGTAGCAGGAAAAGGAGAAAAACAAAACAAAAGAAAACATTTTTCATCAGGTCCCTTCAGTTTCCCTATCTCAAGAGGTAGCCGATTTATAAATGCTCAAGGTTTAGATAGTATATTTCGGTTCTGTATATATTGTGAATGTGAATGGTATATGTGATATGGTGACTTATAATGAGAAATATGTATTTGGTCTTTGCCCCACTTCCTGGCACAGAGCTTCTAAAACCCTTCGAATTTCCTAAGTGATGACAGCAGTAAAGGTGTCCTGTTATGTTAATGAGGTGACTTGGAAAACAACTAAGGATGGGGGAGAGTTGAGGGGCCTGGGTGGCTCAGTCCCTGCACATTAGACTCTTGATTTCCACCGGGGTCCTAAGCTCAAGCCCCATGACCGACTGGCTCTGCACTCAGCAGGGAGTTTACTTGACCCTCTCCCTCTGCTCCTCCCCACCCCCAACCCTGACCTCTCTCTCTTTCTCTCTCACATACATAAATAAATAAAATCTAAAAAAAAAAAAAGAGAAGGATGGGGGCTGGTTGCCAGGGGAGCCAACCATGTGTGATTAGAGGGTTGAAACTTTCAGCCCCATGGCCCTGACCTCCGAGGAAGGAAAAGGGGCTGAGTCAATCACCAATGACCAATGATTTCATCACTCCCACCTATGTAATAAACCTCCATAAAAACCCAAAAGGAGGGGGTTCAGAGAGCTTTGGCATTGGTGGAACTGAACACATCCTTGTGCCACCGGGTCAGGTCCCAAACTCCAGGCGAACAGAAGCTCCTTTGTTCCTTATCTCTTCATCTCGTCTTAACATCCTTTGTAAAAAACCGATAATCTAGGGAGCAAAGAAACTGGTTTCCTGAGTATGTGAGCCACTCTAGCAAATTAATGGAACCCAAGGAGGGGGTTGTGGGAACCTCCCATTTCTAGCCAGTGGCTCAGAACTTGGGCTCGGCCTCAGGAGTGGTGGGCATTCTTGTGGGCCTGAGCCCTTCACCTGCAGAATCTGATGATATCTCTAGGTAAATAAATAGTGTCAGAACTGGGTGAATGATAGGACTTCCAGCTGGTGTTGGAGAATTGCTCAGTGGTGTGGGAAAAAACCCACACATTGTAATTGGAATCAGAATCATAGTGTGTGATCATCAAAAAAATAAAAGAGAAAAATATTTTGATTTATTAAATTTTCTTCCTCAGATGAAGCAGTCGGGCTAAGGACAATTAAACTCACACAGTTTCGTAACTGGATTTTAGGGAAGTAAATCAATGTGAGAAAAAAAACCCTACTGCTAACGTAACTATTTTGAGAGAGTGGACAGGATATTGACAAAGACTCTCTCCTTCACCGAACTTCAGTCAGATTTCTATGAGCCCTTTTCTTATATAAGCCTCCACGCTGGTCCCTGTCCTGTCCTTACCTGCATAGCCCTGGATTAACAAGAATCCTGCCCAGTTTTCCAAGACTCCCCCACTCACGATGCCTGAATCTGATCAAATTCCTCATTTCCCACCTTTAATACCTGAGTACCTCAGCCTCTCTTCAGCAAGAATCATGTCAAGTCACTTTAGCAAGAATCCCCCTACCCTGACGTCTCTGCTTAGTACCTTTTCCATCACTGACCCCTTCACTCTAGTGATTGGCTGGAAATCTCCACTTATCCTGGCCATATTCAGAGTCGAGCCCCACCTCTCTCCCCTGTTGCAATTGTCTTGACACCCTATTGCGATAGTCCTGAATAAAGTCTTTCTTATTGTTTAACAAGTGTCAGAATAATTTTTCCTTAACATTATTCAGATTTGCAGACAGAAACTTGGGAGGAGAGTTGGCCGTAGTGTGCAAGCCAATTGTACACATCTCCTCCCCACTTCAAGATTGGCAACGGTCAAGTTTAGAGTGGGAACTCAGTGGCCGTGAGAATACCTACACCACAGAAATCACCAAACACTACAAATCAGGTTTCCCTTGGTCCTCCCTTCCCCCACCCCTCTCCCCCACCCCCACCACTTGTTAAACATTTACAGGCACATTACCAGCTGGAGGTGACTGTGAAGGGTCTCATCCCAAGTCCCAGACTGGGCTACTATGACGGGTTTGCATTTATCCTATTAGTATGGGGCCCTGAGCACCACTCTACTGCCAAGTCCCAAGTCAAATTAAGACAATAACTTGCACAGCCATCCCAGGAGACATTACTTCATGACTGCTCTAGTTTTTGTTCTGCCTGGGATGGTCTCACCTAGGAGGATTATACACTCATTTCCCTGTTCATGTCTGTTTCAAGCCTGATTTAGAACTTCTCCCAGAGTTTTCATCTTGTAACAAAAGTATTACCCTTAATAGTTGAATGTTTCGACGAAACGGATTCAGTAGATTTCCACTTTGTACCTCCAGCTTCTGCCATGGTCTGGTCTTGTGTGTGAGGCGCATGCGCCGTGATTAGAATTCTCACTTCAACATGCGTGGAAAATCTGAATGATGATTTAATACGTAGATAAAACAAACACTCATCCCCACATTGATATTTGGTAAAATCTGAAAGATGACCAGTGATAATTCATCTCTTTTTCTGACCCTTTCAAACAGCCCCGTTTCAGGGCATAGGCAGAGTGCCTACTGGCAAAATGAAGGATCCTCTGTCCCTAGCAACTGGTACCTCCTTCCAGCCAAGGTGTGGAAAGGAAAAGCATCCCATGCTGCTGCTGGCACTGGTCAGTCAGTGGGTGGGCAAGTTCCATGACCTGTGCTGGAGTCCGAAGATGCACAAAGCTGTCAGGCCTCCAGAAGGAGGACTCAGTGACAACTATGAGAAATTATAGCTCAGATGGATGAGAAACCTATGTGAAAAATTGAGTCTAAGCAGTTCTGCTGTACTGCTCATAAAGTCTCTTCAAGGTTAGTAATATTCTTAAGAGGATTATATTGTATAAGACTGATGAATCACAAACCTGTACCTCTAAAACAAATAATACATTAAATGTTAAAAAAAAAAAAAAGATAGTAGGAAGGGAAAAATGAAGGGGGGGAAATCGGAGGGGGAGATGAACCACGAGAGACTATGGACTCTGAGAAACAAACTGAGGGTTCTAGAGGGGAGGGTGGGGGGGTGGGTTAGCCTGGTGATGGGTATTAAGGAGGGCACGTATTGAATGGAGCACTGGGTGTTATATGCAAACAATGAATCATGGAACACTACATCAAATATTAATGATGTACTGTATGGTGACTAACATAACATAATAAAATAAAATTTAAAAAAATAGAGGACTATATCCAAAGTCAGTTTAACAAATGCAACTGCATAATATGCATTTACATTATCACTCAATAAAGCATCACTTTGGGGGCCACCTGGGTGGCTCAGTCAGTTGAGTGTCTGCCTTCACTCAGGTCATGATCCCGGGGTCCCAGGATCAGGATCAGGATGGAGCCCCGCCTCCAGCTCCCTGCTCAGCAGGAGTCTGCTTCTCCCTCTGCCCCTCACCCCTCAAGCTCTTGCGCCCTCTCTCTCTCTCTCTCTTTCTCAAGTAAATAAATAAAATCTTCTTAAAAAAAACAAAGCATCACTTTTCAAAAATCAAAAATCATTTAAATTCAGTTTCTCCCTTTTCTGTTTCAAATTTTCTTGTGCATATAAAAAAGAAGCACCAGCTGTCAGCAGGTTGGCTCCATTAGCAGGAGAAAAGCTTTCCACACAGATGACACTAGCTTTATATCAGAATCATCAGGGCCTTCAAATAGAAAAATCAATCAACTTAATTCTATAGTTGTCCTCTCTTTTTTTTTCATCCAATTCATAGAAGCAAAGTCAACCTTTGGGAATTTCCTTCTATTGAAAGTGAAACATCCGACATAGCAGCAAATATTATTATAAATTTAGCTTTTAAGTTTATTTGAGGAAAAAACATCATTTTTGCAGGGAGGATATAAACATGAACTTCAGTGGAGCATAGCATGGCAAAAACAACATTTTTACTAAATTAAGAAACCTATGCAGTAGAGATGTTATTGGAATTAGTTGTGCTGCACACATAATTCATAACTGCCTCCAAATAACCTATGATTCTACCCACCCAAGTAGATGCTGTATTGCTTCTCTTTTATATACAGAGTAACTGAACTACAAATTTTGGTGATTGAACCAATGTTGAGTAAAAGCAAAACAAATAAACTTCAGCACAGCAATATATATATAATATCCATATATATATTATATGTATATATATTTTTTTGCTGCTGGCCATCAATTGGATTTTAGAAAGCTCTGAGCTTTTAAAAAATTATCTCATAATTCAACCTATGTAAACTACAACAGAATTGATCATTTTTGTTAATGAGCCCTCTATATTTTGTATGTATTTTGTGAAAATCAGTTAAAATATTTTAATGAAAAAACTTAACCAATAGAGCTTTTACAAACTGCAATAATGAAAATCAGAGCATGCAAATGGAAAGACATTAAAATGGTTTTTTCTTCAAAGGTTCAGAAGGAAACTAGAAAAGCTCAAATGGAATTGATGGTTTAACTTCAAAATTCCACAGTTGTCTCTTAGAACATGCCATCTTCCAAAAGTGAAGAATATTTTGATGGCATTTCTAATTCTACCTGGCTAAATTGTTATTCTCTAATATACTGGAAATAAATTGATACAGCATATAGTTTTGCCACATTTAAATCAGGTGAAACAAGCAAAAGGGTTATTGAAACAACTCACTAATGAAGTTTTGCCTTGTAAAATATTTGGTAAAATATTTATCATTCACAGGTGTTATTTTTGAAAATAGCCTTTGAATGGCTCTCTTCTATAAGATTCCCCAAAACAATAAAACAATGTGATGGCCAGTAAATATTTCTAAAGGGATATAATTTTAATGATTTTCAGCACCCCTCTCACTCTTGAAAGTCTCCAGGTTTGAAAGAAAAATTACATGATTGCTCTTGCCATATTCCATCCTAGAAGAAATGATGACTTTTCTATCCTGGGACCCAGGGTGAGCCAATAGAGAACTCAGAATATAGCATCATTTCCATCTTTTGCTTCTGGCTCATACTCTGAGGATTGATTTTTCCTTTTAAGCACCTGGTGTTTTGAGTGCTCCACGTGGTTGACCCTGTGGATGGGCTGGGAGAACTGACATAAGCTGTAAGTAAATTGTCTGGGCGCTCCACAGATACTACTCAACAACAATATTGGGCATATTTATGGCATCAGTCCTCACGTAAAGGTTTACTTTTACCATTTTATCATTTTATTTTCCTTAGTAAGAGGCAAAACAAAAATTGTGATTGACTAGAATTTCTTCCTTTCCAAATTGCCCTCATATCTTGTATAATTAAATATAGTGAATGATAGATTAGCCAGTGGCTTTATTTACTCCCTTGAAGAACTGCTTCATTCAATGACAAATAGAAGGGTGTAGATTAGCCATAGCAGTTTCCTGCTTTAAACAAAGGAGTTAAAGAATGAGTTCCTTGGAAAAAGTAGAAGTTCTGAGTTTGAGTTTGAAGTGTGGGGAAGCCATCTCTGATGGGCGATGTGAGGTGATACTGAAGTCCTAACTCTCAGTATCTCAGAATGTGACCTTATTTGCAAATAGGGTCTTTGTAGATGTAATTAGCGAAGTTATAAGGTCTTACTAAAGAAGGGTGGAACTTCCATCCAATGTGACTGGTGTCCTTAAAGAAGAGGGAAATGTGGACACAGGCACACCTGGAGAATGCCTTGCGAAGGCAAAGGCAGAGCCTAGAGTGTTGCACCTACCAGCCAAGAAATGTCAGGGATCGATGGCCGTCCGAGAAGCATGGAACAAATTCTCCCTCAGAGACCTTAGAAAGAACCAACTCCACCAACACTTTGGTTTTAGGTTTCTAACCTCCAGAGCTGCGAGACAATAAATTCCTCTTAAGAAAGCCATCCAGTTTGGGATACTTTGTCACAGCAGTCCTAGGAATGAATACGCTATCTAATCCTTCTGAAACCCGGTTCCCTCTTCCACATAAATGAGGGCACTAGTAATATCCACTCTCAGGCTGGTGAAAATTAAAGTCATTAATGTTTGGGGGAAAGTGCTGAGTGAACTCTAGAGTACTGAACCCATGACACAGACACTTCTGAAGAGACCAGCCCACAGTTTCCCTTCTCTGAGATCTTCTGAGGAACATCCACCGCACCCTGACCCAAGGAGGTCACCAGATCTCTCCTGGGAATTCAGAAACTCTGGTCATTCTCTGCAGGGCACCTGACCCGAGCCACCTTTTCCCCTGTGCCCTGAGAGCAGGGAAAGGCAGTCTGAAGAAAGAAAGGGAAGAAGCAGAGACATGAGGTCATGTGGTCCCAGAGGAGAGACCAAGAGATGCCTGAGTGGTTCCTGCAGGCTTCCTCATTCTTGCTTCACATCCCTTCCTCTAGGCACAGAGCATCCCCTGCCTGCCTCCTTTCCTGTCTTCCTCCCCTGTTGCTGGGGAGAAGTCAGCATAACTGGAAAATATCAATACATACACTGGCAGTACAAAGGTAGAATGTAAGAGATAGACATGAGGGGGGAAGGCGAGGAGAGAGAGAGAGATAGAAACGGAGAGTTAAACTCACCTTTCTATTCTCTTTTGATAGTTTAATGCAAATCCTACAACCCTCAATCCCTATCCCACTGAAACACTAGTGCCAGAGGCGTAATCACTGCATATTAGTGACATCACTCCTACTGGTTTTGAAAAAGAATATAGCTATGTGACCTTTGACAACATTATTTAACTTTTGAGATCTCAATTTCGTCATCTATAAATTGGTTGAATAAACTATACCAGTAGTTCATAAAACTAGGGACCCTGGAGGTCTAGGGATCTTTGATATTTTCTGTGTTTTAAAGTAATTAATAAAACTTTTTAATTTACTTGTCACCAACCCTTACAAGCCAACTAGAATGTAAAGTTTCTTTGCATTTAATGACTCCTCAGGCTGATAACAAGTTAGAATGAAAACACTAGACCTTTGGTTAATTATTCTAATGAATTTTTGATAGATTTAAAGATTTCAAACCATAAGGTTCTAGGTAGCAATCAGCGTTTCTGGTAAGAAAGAAGCTAGAAACAAACAAACAAAAAGTGATTTCTAAGCTCTATTTTGGCCTTCAAATCCCCAAAGTCTTCAATTTTAAAAATTTGCAGGAAGAAGTCACTTAAAAAAAAAAAAAAAGAATAGAATCCAAGCCCTTGAATATCACACAGATAGCAAAGGAACAGCACCTCCAACTTTTAATTTCCTCTCATATAGAAAGATAACTGTGTCAAAAAACAAAAAACAACAACAAAAACTTCTCTAGTACCAGGAGTATCTGGGTGAATTCCAGTGTTCCAAAAATAAAACAACTAAATTCACTGGTTTCATTTGATCAGGCAAAGCCAGATAAATAAAGCGTCTCTCAAGCCAAGGCCTTCCTATGTGTTCTGTTTGTTTTTACCCTATAGTTACTAGTCAGCAAAACCCTATCCCCATTGCCATGAATCACTCAGATCTCAAGAAATTAACTCTCTGTGAACTCTCCATAAATCATCTTGTTTCTAAAACGAAGTGAAGGTGTGAAATTAAAACCACAAAAAGCAAATTTTAGAAGTAAATGTTTGGGTGCCTGGGTGGCTCAGTTGGTTAATCGACTGCCTTCGGCTCAGGTCATGATCCTGGAGTCCCAGGATCGAGTCCCGCATCGGGCTCCCAGCTCAGCAGGGAGTCTGCTTCTCCCTCTGACCCTCCCCCCTCTCATGTGCTCGCTCTCTCTCTCTCTCACTGTCTCTCAAATAAATAAAATCTTTAAAAAAAAAAAAGAAGTAAATGTTTGTTATAAACCCTTTATACTTAGTTGAGGCCACATAAACCTTAGGTAATGCTGGTGGCACTGCAGGAAGGCTAAATGGCCAGCATTGCCATAAGGAAAACAAAAACCATAAACTGCACGAGTTGATGAGGAATTCTAGAATCAATACACATGGAGGTACACCAGCAAAGTGCAAGGGCTGTAGGCAGTCCCACTTGGAAGCCTGTAACCCAGAGTTGAGAAATGAACGTCTCACAAAAGTACAGGACAGTTATGACCAAGGAGTCGGACTGCCTGAGAGCTTCTCAGAAGCAACACTCTGCCTTGATCAGTTCTGTATTCTCCTGGGAGCCTAGTGCTGTGTTAAGCCCAGGATTAACACAGGATTAATTACTTAATGATCCCTAGAAAGTCAAAGAGAATTTTCAGGTGGGTTGTAAGCTACTTGACTTACGTAATATAACTGAGTGGTTGAAATTGGAACCTGTACAGAACCAGGTAAATGTAATAAAATCCCACCCAGCCCTATATTTCTGGCCTCCAGTCCTTTCAAGAAAGGAAAGGAAGCAAAACTAGGGGAATTAAGAGCACTCTTTAGTTTGGAGTCACATACACAAAACTCCTGAATTTTAGACCTTTGACAGTAGCCGCAAGTGAGGTTAGTCATGACCAGGAGCTACCCTGACATGACAGAGTAAAGAAGACAAGCATCACACAACTTTATAATCTTCTCTGTCTTTCCTGGACTGCCTCTGAGGAATAGCTTTATAAATATCCTATCTTATGAACAGCCGAAGGGGTTAAAAGCAATTATATGTAAACATTTCTACTGCAATATCTGTAATCCTCTTCAGTTATTTCTTAATTTTTCTAGTGTACCAGTAGCCTCAGAAAATAGTGGTGGCTCGGGGCGCCTGGGTGGCTCAGTCGTTAAGCGTCTGCCTTCAGCTCAGGTCATGATCCCGGGGTCCTGGGATCGAGCCCCGCATCGGGCTCCCTGCTCCGCGGGAAGCCTACTTCTCCCTCTTCCACTCCCCCTGCTTGTGTTCCCTTTCTCGCTGTGTCTCTGTCAAATAAATAAAATCTTAAAAAAAAAAAAAAAATAGTGGTGGTCCTGTGAGGAGCTTCTCAAAGTCAGCAAAATCATGAAATCAAATCTGCCTAGTCCAGGCAGTTCTCCAGTAGATGGGCCAACCACCCGGCACACCTAAGCAAAGAATGTACCAAAAAGGAACTATGGCTTTTTCTCTGAAGCCCCAGGGCTTAGACCAGTGCAGGCCACAGAGCTACTGTGACAGCTAAACATATCCACTGTCCACAGCCTCCTTCCTGGAAAAGCAGAATTGGAGATTATTCCTGCATAGGTTTCCATGATGTACACCGTAAGACTCACTAGCATGGCCAAGGCTGATCGGTCCAGGGGTCAATCCTGAGGCAAGTCACCCACCAAAGGCCAGCAGAAGTCTATGGAGTAATCTGACAGAAGAACCTAGCCAGTAGGGATGCTGTGTACTTGATTGTGAGCAGCTAATCCAATGAGATTCTCAGGGAGTTTCAGTAGTTCCCAAAGAGTCAGAAATCAAGAGAGCAATATGGAAGCCAAAAGTATATAGAGAAAAGTCAGTAAGCACAGGTCACGAGACAGCAGAAACCACAAGTCAGAGAAGAGTGTAGAAAAAGAAGATACTCAGCAGCAGATCAAATAAAATCTCTACAGAAAATGAGGAAGGACAAGCTTATTCAGGAATATGGCTGAGTCTGAGGGAACAAGAATAAGAGTGATGGTCAGACACTGTTATAGGTTGAATTTTGTCACCCAAAAATTCCTATATTGAAATCCTAATCCTTGGTACTTTGGCATTCGACCTTATTTGGATATAAGGTCTTTAAAGAGGTAATCAAGTTGAAATGATGTCATGGGGGGATGTTAATCCAATATGACAGGCCTCATAAAAAGGGAAAACTTGGAGACAGACAAACACAGAGATGAGCAAAGATGGAGGTGGTGTGTCTACAAGGCAAGGAACACCAAAGATCACCAGCAAGCCACCAGAGGCTAGGCTAGGAGCATGGAACAGATTCTCCCTCATGGTCTTCACAGGAAGCAACCCCACCAATTTACTGTGAGACAGTAAATTTCTGCTATCGAAGCCACCCAGCTTTTGGAACTTTGTGAAGGCAGCCGTACAGAACAAACATACCTAGAGCTAGTACTGACTCAGAAACATCTGCTCTGTTCCTTGGGGCCAACTGTTTGGCTACCGGGCAGACTTCCCATCTTCTCCCCTGCTCATGTAGCCCCACAATACCCGCCATTACCTGAGATAACTGGAGCTTCTCTGAAACCTGAAACACCGAGCCAACGCCACAGGAGTGCAGCAATATTTAGGAATGAATAAATGAAGCAGCGGGAAGCAAAGAAGCTGCTGCCTCCTGATCCTCAAATCACAGGATCAAGCAATTTGAAGCAACTTTCCAGAGAGCTTCAGGGAGTGGCATCCATCCAGCAACCTCCATACTGCTTAGCAGAGCAGGAGGAGAGAGTAGGAGAAGCCAGGAGACCGACATCCCGACAAGCTTTCTTCTGGGTGAGTGATCCTGTCTCCCAGCCACTGGTTCTTCCCATCCGAGCCACTCTTTAATACAACAGCTCCTGAAGGAAAGAATAGACACCAATTTCTACTATTCGAGGTCTGCAATGCAGCAAACACTCAAGAAGCCAGCAGTATCTCTGAGGGAATCCCTTCGACTACCCAGAACAGTTGCTTTCAATGGTTAACCAGGGACCATAGCACACGAGTACTTTCTGGGTTCTTTCAGCCTTTGCTCTCACCCTAAGCTCAGTCTCCCACAGCCTGAGTCACTGGATGCCTGGCACGAGGAAAGAACTGGCACCTGTCGTGATTCTGCATCCGGGTCTCCTCTTTATTTTGAATGCACTCAAAATAGATTCTTTTGAAAGCACATTCTCTCCATTCAAGTTCTACTTCAAAACTTCACAATAGAGGGCACCTCCAGGATTCTCATTGTTGGCGGCGGCTGAATGGGGCTGCTGAACAATACTTTCAGAAAGAAAGGAAGACTTGGGTTGGAAACAGGTGAAAGCCTTTCCAAGCTTCGGAGAGAGACAGGACTCAGTGTCCAAACTGCCTTCTGGGTGGTCAGACAGCCTTGCTCATTACTTGCAGTAAATGGAGAGACTCCAACCCAGCCCTGGACAAGGTGGCAAGTGAGCATGCAATTTTGCTGCTGATTCAATGTTTATATCACACATTTTAACATTTGATTTATGTTACCTTTTTACACCTTTAGGTTTTTCAGACAAGCATAAGGGAAACTAATAATTTTTGAGTACTTTCCTTCCGCTTGACAATATAATGGGCTCACAATTGACATTTTATCTTCACAAAATCCCTGTAGGTGAATACTTTTATCTTCATTTTAAAGAGTAGTAAACCAGCTCAGAAAGGTTAGGTAACTCAGCTACTGTCACACAGGTAATAATTTTTCTAAAACTGAGCATTTTTCTAGAACATAATGTCTGTCTTGAATCCTATTATATCAAGGATAAAATGTTAATCATGGTAGCGGTGCCTGGGTGGCTCAGTCAGTTAAGCATCCCACTCTTGGTTTCAGCTCAGGTTGTGATCTCAGGGTCGTGGGATTGAGTCCTATGTCATGCTCTGCGCTCATCATGGAGTCTGCTTGAGATTCTCTCTCCCTCTGCCCCTCCCACTCATTCTCTTTCTCTTTCTCTCACTCTCTCTCTCTCTCTCTCAAATAAATACATCTTTTTTTAAAAAATGTTAATCATGGTCAATTCTGAGTAAACTCACTTCAGGATGTCTGTCTTCTCTATTATACATGGTGGGGGGTGGAGACGCAAGGTGGCAGGGGGGAGACAGCACAAAGTCAAGGCTTTTGAGGTATCTGGTTTTTGAGTGTCATCCATCCACCATCCCTGAGATCTAACTCTTCCCCTTAGTCCCAGGATGTCATTATCTTTCTACGCTGTATCCACTGAGGCTGACATCTGCATTTCCACTAGGTTCCTGGGCACGCTACCCATGCTGAATTCCAGTCCCACTTCCTTTTTCTTGACCTAGAAGACTCTTGGGACCACTGGCTCTCCCACAGTTCTTCTCTGCCCCTCTCAAGGTCATGACCAAAACAAACAAACAAACAAAAGGCCTCTCATGTCTTTTCTCTCACTATTGCTTCTGCCCTGAGTTCCAAAACTGTATTCCAAAACTACAGGGCAAGAAATTATTCTTTTTCCCCTTTTTCCTCTCATCATTCTTTCTGTGGCTTCCCTTTCCTTAAGCATAAGGAAGCCATGCAACTGTGAAAATACACTGTTAATACTTGAAGACATTGTCATGCTAACTTTGCTCTGTGGTGACTAAAGTAATTACAACTGGGTTACTATCACAGTTAAAATTTCATCCATGTAAGTAATCATCTTTTACATTAATCACTCCCCATGATATAACTGGCATAATTTCTAATCAAAAAAATGATAGCAAAATAGGTATCCCAGTTCCCCTCGCTAGAGAAGAGAAAGCGACTCATACAGATATAAATTGAGGTCCCTATGCAGAGTTAAGGTGTGAATAATGCACAGAATAATAAGTACTCTTCAACTTACTTAAATTGCAGATTAAATTGTCTGGCTTAATTGCTCTGTAAAAGTTCCACTTACCTAATATTATTCTTGCTTCAGTCTGGCATGGCCTGAAATAGTCACCATCAATGGACTGGGTGATAATTTTCCATCACTGCCTCCAAAAGACCCCCAGCTAAATGAAATTGAATCCAAATGTCAGCAGATTTTTCTGGTCTCAGGATAAAAACACAGTCAAATAACTTCAACAACCTCAATTTTCTATCCAGGTCCCCACTGAACTCAATGGAATTCCAATCCCCCTTGCTAAGCCCTCACCCCAACACAAAAAGGAACCTTGCAGGTACTGGAACACAGGGCTGCCTCCCCCACTACGATCACCAGGCACCACCTGCCATGATGATGAGGTCCCTCGTGAAAGCAAGCTCCCCTGCACCAGCCTGCTACAAGTTCCAAACTTCTTGCCATTACTCTCCTTTTGGCTGGAGCACTGAATGTCACTGCATTTTAAACAAATGTATAATCTGCAAAGTATACTATTATACAAGTCATTATTAGGGTAAAATTAAGTTACTAGCTGCAGTAAAAAGGAAACCCCTACACAGAAAGGAAAGAGAGAATGACGATCATGAAGCAAATTAGAACCTACAGCAGCGGGCACAGCGGGGACACTGCAGAGGGTCAGTATTGGGAGTGAGAATTGTGGAGGAAAAGTCAGGATCACACAGGATGGAAATTACATGGTCAAAAGGATACTAGGTCTAACCCTCCCAAAGAGAAAACAAAGTAACATAACTGGCTCTTCAAGTCAGCCCCAAAGTGAGAAAGAACCTCTCTTGAGAAAGGAGTCGAGAATGTTTACGCAAGTTGAAATTTATCAGCAGAGTCATCAGCTACAAAATGATGGGCAGTGTAGGTGGGCCGGGTAGGAGGATTTAACAAATCCGCCCTCCTGTGGATTCATTTTATCCACAGTTAAGAACGGAGCGCAAACCTTTACTGAAGTGGTAACAAGATGATTGCAAGGGTAACTAAGCTTAAACACAGTCTTTCAGATGTGTTCGAGCTGGTTCCACAAACAGCAAGTCTGTTACTTCCCTTGATGGAACACCGTACTCTGATCAGGGTAGCTCTCCTAGTCCATTCAGGCTAATATAACAAAATACCATGGACTGGACTGGCTGGCTTATAAACAACAGAAATTTATTCTCACAGTTCTGGAGGCTGCGACGTCCAAGATCAAGGTGCTGGCAGAATTAATGTCTGCCGAGGGCCTGCTTCCTGGTTCACAGACAGTTTTGGTTTTTTTTTCCTCTGTGTCCTCGTTCTCATGTGGCAGAAGGACAGAGAGAACTCTCTGGGTCTCTTTTCTAAGGTCACTGATCCCATTCATGAGGGCTCCAGCCTCATAATTTAATCACTTCCCAAAGGCCCCACCTCCAAATACATCATTAGGGCTTAATTTTCTACATACAAATTTTGGGGAGACACAAACATTCAGCGCATAGCAGTAACCTTTGTCTAGAGAAAGTAATCTTTCTCTAGACAAATCTTTCTCTAGACAAAGCCTCATGCCAGCATCTCAGACTCAACTCCTGGTCGGCAAAATCCTCAAGATCTTTTCACACTAACTTCCATCCAGTCCTGTACTTGGGCGATTTTATTTTTAACTCTTTGACTTTTAATCTGAATAACAATTCCATATACTTGTCTCTGCTAAATGTAGCCTTGCCAGTTTTAGCCCAGTATTTCAAACTTGAATTCCGTCAGCTCTGCCTGTGCTGCTCTTCATACATTTGGGTCACCTTACACTGCCCAATGATGGCTTCTAAGTTTATCTAAACAGGATAAAGCCAAAGAGGGAGCCCTGTGTCACAACACCAAGAACTTTCCAAGCTGATAATAATCAAAATTACACATTATCATCTGCCAACCCGAAGGATGATGCTGATGAAAGTGATAAAAATGATGATGATGATGACGATATCGATGCTGATGATGGCTCACATTGATTAATCATCGTGTGTCAAGCCCTGTGCCAAATGCTTCAATTGCAACATCCAGTTTATTTCCACAGCTATCATAGTAGGTAGGTTCAAACATCCCCAGTTACCAGTTGAGGAAATGGCAGCCAGCTTAGAGGAGTTACATAGCTTGTCCACACTCACGCAGTTAGTTGGTGATGGAGCTGGAATTTTAAAAGCAGGCCATCTGCCTCTAGCACCTGACCCTTAAACACTCCATTCTGCTATTCCCATGGGACACAAGGTTTTATTCAAGCCCTTCTAAAACCAAGGTAGAAGGGCTGAAGGGGTCAAAGGTGGTGTGTGAAAACCAAATGATCTAGAAAAGAGGTCCTTGCCCTCCAGTACCTTACAATCCTGTTGGAAGGACAAGACTCAGAAAATAAAGTACCTTAGAACAAAACAGTTTACTCTGGTGCTAAAACAATGGGAATCAGACCTAAACATTCCTTTCCAGTTCAGTTCTCCAACTTTTAAGTTTACCAGCTGGAACCTTATAAAGTCATACAGAAAAGGAAAGGAAAAAATGAACAGTCCTGCCCATTCAAGGATGCAATAAAGAGGCTTTCTTCCCTCTAGAGACCCTGGCCCTAGGCTGCTCGGCCCTGGAGAATAACGGGGGGAGTAATCGAAGTCCATGGAATCTCTCCCACTGAATGTTCACACACTGCTAGGGGAGGGAGCTTCTCTCAGAAAAGGCCCGCAGAGCCAGTCCTTGGATGTTCTCCAATTAATATCGGAGGTGCCAGGGACTGCAATGCCCAGGCAATGAGCCATTAAAGCCCCAATCAAGCAGAAAAATATCCCCATTGAAGTGAGTGGTCTGAATTCTTCACGTCAGAGGCAGTAACCCCAGAATTAAATTTCATCAAGTTCAAAAATCTCATTACCAACCAGATTATCAATTATTACCTCAATGCCCAAAGATAACAAGTTATTCATGGTCTGTCATCCCAATTGTTTTCAGCAAGGAAATGAGAGAAAGTGCCTTCAGAAAGATCCATCTCCAGCTCTAATTGTGTGACCTGGGGCAGTCACCAGGCCACTTCCAAACTGCTGTGAAAGTCACGCAAGATGATGAATGGGAAAATTGTCTTGTAACCTAGAAAGTATACCAACAAAGTTATTACTCATATTAGATGTTCGGGAATACATTATTACCTATATTAGAAATAGCCCCATACGATACGCAAGGTGTTCCATAATTGAACCCATCGACGTCGTGGGCCTTAGAATGTCTACCTTCTCATTACTCCACCTCAATTATCCTTCCAACACTCAACACCCATGTACTGTCCAGAGTGCCCGGTGCTTTTTTATTCCATCTCTTCCTTTGTGTTGGCAAAAACATGCCGCTAAGGACACCAAATATTACTCTTAAAGAAATTTAATATTAAAACATACAGGAGCCTTAGATCCTCATTCATTTCTCATTATCTGACTTTAACCCCTCTAGGCAGAATATCTTAATAACCAAACATTTGCATAATGCCTTTCTTTTTATGTCCTTGATTCCAACCAATTGCTTCAGAATATTTCCCCATCCCTCTAATGGTATCAAATCCAATTAACTGATATGTTAATTTTAGGTAACTTGGGATAGTCAGAGCACTTTGCCTGAACTATTATAAATCACAAACTAGAAAAGAGGACAAGGCCTCTGGACAAGAAAAATGTCAGAAATTTCTCCTCCTGCTTCTTTCATTAGGAGAATGATTATAGTGATGGGAGGAGCCTGGATTAAGAATCTTATGGGGGTTTAGGAAATATTTGTGAAACCTTCTCAGAGTTAGTCTTAGCAGCTTTTTCTAATCTCCTGATATCTGGTGGATATCATGTGTTTAATAAAATGTCCCAGTTCTTTGAGCCAAAGATCTTTGACATCTTTTAAGATATCCCATGACCCCAAGAAGTCATCATTGAAAAGGGTCTTGGACCAACACATCTTGCCTCCACTACCTGGAAAGCCTGCTACTCTTTCTGTCTGGGAAATCCCGTTCCCCCTCGAAGAAGCAGCTGAGCCATCATACTTTCAAGCGTCTCCCCAGACATAGTGTCACGTGAGACAGGGCTCCAATCAGAATATTTACTTATTACAACATTTATGAAGTTGTAACTATTTGTATAAATCAATATTTTCCATAAGACTTCAGATGTTGTTTACCCGTCTTTAAGTCCAAAGCTCCTAGCACAGTGCCTGGCAACTAATAGCTTGAGAAAATTTGTTTACACGTCAAGAAAAAAATATTTACTAGGTTCTTGAAGAAGAACTATCCTCAGGGACGTCTCTTTGATTCCAAAGCCCACACACACTCAAAAATTTTTAAATGGAAATTTAATTAGTGTTTCCATGTGCCATGCCCTTTTCATGGTAAAATTCCCAGATGCCCCAGAGGTACGGATAGATTCCCAAACCCTGTGTTTTGTCATCTACTTGCATTTTCCCCTGCATATTGTGATGGCTTGGTGGAGAGGAAATTGACAAGATAAAAAGAGGTAATTGACTGAATAAAATTACCACTAAGAAGTCAGCCTTGAGGATACACTGCAGCACGGCTCTGGCTCTTATTCACTGTTAGAGTAAATTAATCATCTCGAGCTGTTTACAAAGCTCCAGATATTGCCCTGAAATGACCAAACCTCCACTTTCAGCACTCACTGTTACTAGAGCCAATTGACTTCCAGCAAAGTAATCTGGTTCTGGCTTGTAACTTCATCAGCAAGTTTGCAAGAGGGGGAAAATATATATATATAACATATATATACTATATATATTCCAACAAAATCCTTTTTCTACCTCCACCTACTGATACATATCTTTGGCACAGGAATATTTATTATATTATACTCATCAGATTTAAAAGCTGACAGATTCACAAAGCCATTCACATACCATAATCTATTATGCCCTATGCCCTTATCATTGGTTTGCCCTTCAATTGTCTTCCTAGACTGGGGGCTCTCTGAAAGAAAAAATCAGACCCTCTAATCTTTATATCCTTTCCCAAAACCTTGCCCTGACATACTAAGCACTTTTGAAAATAGGTGTGAATAAATTATAATGTATGCATGGTCAATTCTAATAATAATAGCTGACTTTATTATAATTATTATTTGTTCTGAGGGGCAGTTTTGTTCAGTTCTCATAATAATCCTCTCAGGTGGGTATAATGATTATCCCCATTTTAGAGATGAAGAAACTGAGACCTAAAAAAGTTAAGTAAATGATCCAAAGTCAAAGAGTTATGTAGGGGCCAAGGGCAAGTTGCCCCAAAATGGGCCACTTTGGCGTGAAAATTATTTTGAGTTAAAAAAGCAGTCAAAACCCAGCAGATTCAGGAAAAGCTCTTTACCTCCACCACAACTGCCTAAAAAGAGTACAGATGGATGACATGCTTCAGAAAGAGAACTATCATCAGGATAATTACATTATACTATGGACTTGGTATGGGAGACATTGATCAAAGTCCTCTATGTCCCATTCCCCACCCAGGGGCCCACCAAGCACTTGTTTACTGAACATTCATTCTTTTTCCTCTTCCTATGAATTGCCTTTCTTTGAAGTCCCAGACCGCTGCCCCTTTGTCCTTAGTTCAGAATGGCATATATACCTCCATTTTACCTGACTGTCTTTGGAATTTCCATGTCTGTGGGATTCCCCATACATAAAAAATTAAATTTGATTTTCTCCTGTTAATCTGTCTCATGTCAATTGGATTCTTAGTCTGGCTAGAAGGACCTGGAAGGGGACAGGAATTTTTGCTCTCCAACAGCTTCATAACAGAAATGGGACCAGACTTTACTCCAGTAAAGTGTTTGTATTTTCTTTTTTTTTTTTTTAAGATTTGTATTTATTTATTTGAAAGAAAGAGAATGAGTGGGAAGAGGGGCAGAAGGAGAGGGAGAAACATGCTCCCCGCTGAGCAGGGAACCCAACCTGGGGCTCCATCCCAGGACTCCCGGATCATGACCTGAGCCACCCAGGCGCCCCAAGTGTTTTTATTTTCTAAGCTCATACATGTGTTAAACCATTCTCTCATACTACCTCCCTAAATTCCTAGAGACCCAATTCCATATTTTCATCCTGCTGTTTAGAAACCATTTAAGCCAGGCTAAGCCAACTGCCAGAGCAAACGACCATATTCCAGTGGCTTTCATGGTAGAGGTTTATTTCTTATATAATGTCGGAGACCCCAACATGGAAGGAGCCAAGGAGTTCTCTGATGGCCTGCATCCAGCCTGCGGACAGAGGAAGAGAATGGGGGCCATGCATGAGAAGTTATGACTGTCCAGATCAACAAGTGATGCACATCACTTCCACTCACACCCTACTGGCTAGAAGTCCACCATGTGACTACACCCACTTCCAGGGCAGGCTGGGAAATGTGCTCCAGCTCTGAGCCCAGGGAGAAAAGGAGAAGGCAGATATTGGTAAGAACCAACAGCCTCTACCCCAGAAAACTGGTGACTTAAGAGTCAAGCCCAGCATCAGAGAACTTTAGAATCAAAGCATTAAGAGACTTTTCTCCTCAATTGTCCTGTAAGATTCCCATTTTCCATTCCTCACTTTAAACCATTCTAACCCTTTAGCAACTGCAGCTTCTCCTACTGGCCTATGCCGATGTCACCTGAAGAGATATATTTAAATCTCTAAAATACAGGTGTAGATCAGTTATCTCTTGAGGAAAAAAATATTCAAAATGTATTTCTTTTTCTACAGGTGTATTAGGACATGTGATTTCCATTGACTAAAGGTGCTTCCCTTCAGGATGAATTCATTGCCAGATAACTCTTAAGAGTAAATTCTCTAAATACACAAAATTTTAAATGACTTACAAACATTTTATCTACAAAAAGTGTCGTTACCATAAATTAGGATCATAGATTTGATAAAGCAGAGTTAATCTAAGGTGTATTGAGTGCCAAATACAAGTTATATTCCATTCATTCATTCATTCATTTAATACATACTAAACACCTATATTTTGTTTCATCCTAAACCCAAGGGCCAAAAGCCAAGCCACAAGAGGTATAATACAACTGTGTATGATGAAAAGATTAGATGATATTACCTAAGACAACCTTGGGTCAAAAAGCTGCACCTGTGTTCCCTCCCAGAAAATGTCTCCACACCTCAGCAAATCTGGAAGAACATGTTAGAATATGTTCAAGTTGTATTCAGCTCCATCTGTCAGATACGGACAGAGAGCCATTCCCCGTAATCACAGGGCCATAGAATGATGTGACTGAGTCACAGAAACTGACCCACTTTCTGAACTCCCTGCATTTACAATTGTCCTGTCAGAGCTGACAACTGGTTCTTCTTCCCCAAGATCCTGAAGACTATCAAGATTCAAAGCATCAGGATGGCCTTCAACATACTCTCTTCTTTCTCTTTTTATGAGTTATGGATTTTAGAGTCTGCTGGAGTCTGACTATCTGAATTCAAATTCCAACTTCTTCTAGCTTTTGTGACAATTTTGAGACAGTTGAAGAATTTGAATATAGATTGTTACTAGGTAATATTAAAGAATTACTGGTCATTTTGTTAGACATGATAATGGTATAACAATTACTTTTTTGAAAAGGACTTACCCATTAGAGAAGAAATGTTGATGTTTGGAATTTGCTTTAAAATATTATAGTCTTGGGGGCACCTGGGTGGCTCAGTCAGTTAAGTGACCAACTCTTGATTTCAGCTCAGGTCATGATCTCAGGGTGGTGAGATTGAGCCCACATCAGGCTCCTCACTCAGTGGAGAGTCGAGCTTACTTGAGATTCTCTCCCTCTCCTTCTGCCCCTCCCCCTGCTTGCGTGCTCACTCTCTCTCTCTCTAAAATAAATAAATCTTTAAATAAAATGTTTTGGTCTTTATAAAAAATGGGGAAGGAGAGGAGAGCAGGTGAAACAAGACAGGCAGCATGGCAATAATTGTTTAATGTGACAGATGCATTATACATTATATGGTTGATTCTACTATTCACTCTACCTTTGGGTAAGTATGGAAATTTCCAAAATAAAAAAATTGTAAAATAAAACACAATTAAAATTTATTTAAAAGATTACCCACAATGACTCCATTCTTAAGATTCACTCTCTAGGGGCACCTGGGTGGCTCAGTCATTAAGCGTCTGCCTTTGGCTCAGGTCATGATCCCAGGGTTCTGGGTTCAAGCCCCGCATCAGGCTCCCTGCTCCGTGGGAAGCCTGCTTCTCCCTCTCCCACTTCCCCTGCTTGTGTCCCCTCTCTCGCTGTCTCTCTCTCTTTGTCAAATAAATGAAATCTTTAAAAAAAAAAAAGATTCAATCTCTAAATCCCCCTCTTTTTGCTGTGAACCTAAGCTCCTGAGCAGTACATCATTCTAGTGGTTTCTAAACACTGCCGATCATCAGAATCAACTGGAAATTTATATCTGTGTAAATTCTATAAATTCCTAGTCTGTATTCTAGATCTATTGAATTAGAATCTGATGCAGAGGGCTGGCAATCATGGTCTTAAAAAGCATCTCCCAGTTAATTCTGGTGTGCACAGGGTTTAGGAAGCACTTACGTGTTTTAAACTTGCCCAATATTGTTTGAATCTGCACTGGGTCCTGATACCAAGGCCCTCACCTCTTTGACAACAACCCAGCTCTTTTGTGATAGATTACTAGCTCCTCTTGTTCCTCTGAGGCTTGACTCTAACCTCAGAGACATTTTTCCTTTTACATAAATTTCACCTTGGAGCAGATGCCCAGTAATTCCCACCCCCAGGCAAGGAGCACAAGTTATTGTAGTCACTTCATTAGCCTACATTTTAATGGAAGCATATTCTCAAACCCTTTTCAAAACCTAAATCAGAGAGTGGGTTTTAAAACAAACAATTTAGCACTACTTTAAAACCCATTTCCAGTCATTCTCACATCCTTAGTACAGATCCGTGAAAACTTCAGAAGTCATTAAGGAGCAGCCCTGAAGGTTTTTTGATTGTCAGGAAGTGTTATTGAGATGGATTTGTTGAAGAGATGCTTTATACCATTTCACACTCCTGTCAAAGTTTTATTAGGTTTCTAAACTGAAGATAAATACATTATTTTTAACCATAACAGTCTGAAGCTCTAAGAGGGAAAACGAGAAAGTCAAACTGTCCCAAACCTTCATATAGAAGATGGAATTGAACACTTTGAAGTCAAACTGCCTGTAATTCAAATGAAGAAGGACTTCTGCACTGACAAATTGCAGCCTCAACTACCATCGAGATGATCATATATGTAGAAACCGCTAACCTTCCCTGCTGATCGTTTGATTTAATTTCCTCATTTAGTCCAGCTCCGTCTCATTCACTCTGTCAAAAAGAAAAAAAAAATCCTTCTCTTATTAATTCCTTTAATAGGATCACAAACCTTGACAGGCAGCCTACTTGAGAAACAGTTGGTAAACTCTTTGAGCTGGAAAGAGCCATGGGGATTATCTAGTCCAAACTTCTATGATACAAGAATCCTTTCCCCGGTGTCATTGACAAAGGCAGCTCAGCCATATTCTGCCTCAATGCTTTCAAGGAAATGCTGAGGACTGACATGAATAGGGCACTTTCCAGATAACAAAGCACCTTCAATCACACCATTTCACTTAAATTATATTGCGGATGAAGACATGGAGATTTTGAGAGATTAAATGACTAGCTACGATGACACAGCTAACCAACGGCTAAGCCTTGAATTAAGTCTTTGGATTAAGACTTGAATTAAGTCTTTGGACTATAAATCTGTGTTGCCTTTTCCTCCTACCCCCCCTCCCCCCGCCAAGGGTCAGAGGAGGTTCTGTTCTCTGCCCGGCACTCCACTACTTTGTTGGAAAGCTATGATCATTTAAAAAATTCTTTTTTTTTCTTTTAAGATTTTATTTATTTATTTGACAGAGAGAGAGCACAAGCAGGGAATGTGGCAGGAGGAGGGAGAGGAAGAAGCAGACTCACCACCTAGTAGAGAGCCTGATGCAGGGCTCAATCCCCAGAACCCTGGGATCGTGACCTGAGCCGAAGGCAGACGCTTAACCAATTGAGCCACCCAGGCAACCCTAAAATATTCTTAAAGAATATGAGAAAATGAACCACTAGGAATGACATATAGAATTAGGGATTTATTACAAGGGTCTGATTTTCTGCAATTGGGGGAGCTAAAAAGTCTCTAATTCTCTTGTACTTATGTCTTAAAGCAAAATCTATCTCCCTATAACTTTTTAAACTTTAACAGAACATTAAATAGAATTCACTATATGAAAAGCACTATTTAAAGCATTTTCTAAATATTAACTCATTTAATTCTCATAACAATCATGTGAAATGAGTACTATATTTATGGTCATTTAACAGATGAGAAAACCAAAGCTGCAAGTAAATGGCAGAGCCAGAATCTAAGCCAAACTAAAGGAGTCTGTGTCCAGAGTCCAAACCCCATCCTGCCTCCCTCCTCTACCGCTGGGACTTCATTCTAGTCTTTGAATCAACCCAGAATAAAACTGCTTCTTTGGTCACATAACAGCATTGCAAATATTTGAAGACAGCTATCAGACTCCTTCCCCAGATCTGTATCAGTCAGGGTTCTCTCAGAGAAAATGAACCACTAGGAATGACATATAGAATTGGGGATTTATTACAAGGGTCTGATTTTCTGCAATTGGGGTAGGTAAATAGTCTCTAATTCTCTTGTACCCATGTCTGATGCTAGAAGTCATACACTCAAAAGCTGAGATTTGGTAAAATTAATAGTTTTTACTGTTTTATCAAGAGCATTCTGAGATAAATCTGGGTTTTATTTATTTTTTTATTTTATTTATTTTATTTTAGAGAGATAGCAAGCACATGTGAGCGGGGCAGCGGGGGGAGGGCTGACGGAGAGGGAGAGAATCTCAAACAGACTCTGTGCTGAGTGGCAGAGCCAACATGGGCTCGATCCCATGACCCTGAGATCATGACCTGAGCCTAAACCAAGAGTCTGATGCTTAACAGACTGAGCTACCCAGGTGCCCCAGGTAAACCTGGTTTTTAAAAAGCTGCCAGGTCATGGCAGTGAAAAGTACAATCACCACTAATATACTTTGGCACTGCTGCTTTGATTCATGGTAATGTGCCAGAAATTTACCCACCACTGCTTTTGGGCTATCAGTGTAAATATCAACACAGTGAAAGAGGAAAATAACACCTTGGTATTACTATGAAAATAGCCTTGAATGTGCAGATCCCCTGAAGTGGATTCAGGTACCTCCAGAGATCTGTGGACGACCCTTTAACGACAGATGCTCTCTAGTACATCAAGGAAGTCCGGACATTTCAACCTGATTTAGAGTAGGCCACCCTGGGAACCAGGTCTAAGTCGACTAACCAAAAACCACACATGTGGACCAAACACAAACCCACAGCCAGGTGCACACACAATGTTTCTTCAGACTACAAATCCCGACAGCCCGTATTGAATTCAACTGGGCTGGCATGCAGAATCCAGATTCTGAAACAAAAGGAACTTCAAGCATGTCTCTGTTATAACAGTATAGACATGCTTAAGTGAAAGGGTATCACACCTTGTGAAGGAAGAGTTATTATTAGATTAGTAACCTCCGTGCCCATTAGAAGACAACACCATTCTGTGGGTCCCTTGAGGTTTTTCCCAATAGCCTCACTATATTCCTGTTGGTTTCAGTCCATCGTTCCAGCCTTCACGACGACCTGAGGAACTAACGTGTGTGAATGCTGGAATTTTTGAAGGCCGTTGTCCTTCATAATGAGAAAATACTAATGATGAGACATAATTTATGCCCTCAGTGTGTTAACAGTCTAATAAGAGAGACAGATCTATCTACAAGTAAGTGCAGCAAACAATTTTATTGAAAGAAATTCTGTGTAACTCCTTACCCCAAAGAATTACCTTGAAGAAATTCTCCAAGGTCACCTCAGCATGTATGAGATGTACAGTCAAATTCCTGCATGCATTTAGTTAATTCGGCGTATTTCCCTCTCTTTTGATGCCCCATAGGGTCTGTCTTGCAAGGCGCTCACAGGAACTCAGCCCTCCACAATGAGCTCATCCCTGTGCTCACAGTTCACTGTGACAGCCCTCATTACCCACAAGGTTTACTATTACTCCTGCCCATCCCTGGTGGTCAAGAATGCGGGGCTATTGTTAAGTCCAGAAAGGAGGAAAAATATTGGGAAATCCAGTCTCATCTTTGGCACTGAACGTTTGTCAAAGCCAGTGCAAGGGGAGAAATGAATCAGTTGCTAACAGCATTTTCATTGTGGAGAGCCCTAACCATGAGCAGCTGGGCTGAGATTGCCTTTTCAGAGCGCATGAGGGACTTTTAGAGCTGTCACATCTAAGCAAGTCTTCACAACCATTTCTCAAAGTCAGACTTATCTGAAGCAAGCATCTGGTGACAAATGTTGAAAGAATAACAAAAGGTTCTGTACTCTGGGTTTCTTGACCTTCGTGTCATGAAGATTCCTTTTTTTTAATCCCAATTTGCTCTCCAGAGCTGCCTCAAGAGGAAGCCAAATGGTTCCCAGAGCCTGTGAAAATCTCCTTTCTTGGTCTGGATAGAACGAGCCAGTCTCTGATCCTGCATCATTTTAATGATTAACTTTAGGTTTACAAGAGTTGCAAAAAGGGACTGCCCAGTGCTGAGAGGAGGCCGTAAGGACAGAGTGGGGCACTCCTTTGAAATCTGCCTTATTTATACAGAATTCTAAGACATCTAGTCACTAAGTGAGTTCCTACTCACTTCCAGAACAATTCTCCATGCTCCCTGGATCAACCCAACAAATAAGGGCAGGATTACAGTTTGTCACTATGCTTCCTCATACACCCCAAGGGCAGAAAACACTTGGGCTCTAAAACCAAGTTTATTTATTGAGGAGGCAGAGGAAAGGAAAGAAGCTGTGGTACTCACCGCCCATCCATCCAACGGTCATCTTACAGACTGGGCCTAGATTTAACTAGTAAAAGATGGAACACCAGTGGCTCCTCTTGACCTTTACTTTGATTCCCCAGCCACACTCTCCAGTAGGACCCATACAAGGGAAGCTGAGGAGCGGAGCCTCAGTGTAGCATCTGAAAAAGCAGAATGATGCCCCCTTAATTCTAGCATGTACTCTCAGATGGAGGTCTTTCTCCTATACTTCTGTCATTAAAGCAGATTTCTGTCATTTACTCACCCATCCCTCCATGAGCAACCGCTTTCCCTCCTTCCACCACCACACACCACACACACACACACACACACGGGTTAATACATAAGAAATGGAATAATTTCCTATTGTTTCCACTACTGTGTCTTAGTAAATTTTTAAAAAGTAAATTTTTTTAAGTAGAAGGAGAAAGGAAAGGGGAGGAGGAAGAAGAGGAGGAATAAGAAGAGAAGGCAGGAGGAGGGTGAGGAGGGAGAAGTAGATGGAAGAAGACAAGGAGGAAGGGGAGAAAGTGTTGTGGGTAGGTGTCAGGTCTTGTCTAATTCCATCCTACGTTACTTTCTTCATTCAATTCAGTATTTGTAGAGCACGTCCTGTCAAGGCACTGTTCAAAGCACTGGAGACCAAGCCAATAAGACCAAGACCTCACCCTCGTGGAATTTCTATTCTAATGGAGCAAGGTAGTTAATCAATTTTTGTAATCAAGCTATAATTTACTATCAGAAAGGGATATGTTTTATAAAAATACAAAGCAGGGTAAGGAGACTGGGTATAAGCACTGGGTTCAGAGAGCACGCTGCTTTACCCAAAATGGAGAGGAAGTCCTTCCCTGAAGAAGCAACATTGCAGAAGAGCCATGAACGAGGTTCAGGAACCAGCCAGGAAGCTGCACAGAGGAAGAACATTCCAGGCCCAGGGTCTGAGGTAGAGCCTTTCGTGTGGTGATCTTGAGGATCCCTCATGCAGGATCAGCACACTGAAGGGCAGTGATGGGGTGAGCGGTGAGATATGGGGTCAGAGAAGTAAGCATGGACTAGATCGGGAAGGGCCCTGAAGCACATAATTTTCAAATGTATTCCAGCTGTTGTGGAAGTCATCTGGGTAGTTTGAGCAGAGGAGTGTCACGATCAAAATGTTTCAGAAGGATGATTTTGACTGCTATGTGGACAGGTTCTGTGGGGTGACAAGATGGAAGCAGGGAAATGAACTTGAGGGCTACTGTAGCTGTACAGGAGCGACCAAGGGTGGATGAGGATTAGGGTAGATAGGAGTGGCAGCGTTGATGATGATGAAATGTCAAACCTAAGAGTGACTCGAAAGTAGTGGCCTGGTACACAGTGCTGCCATTTACTACTATAGAGGCAATTGAAGGAGCCCGTTCGGAGGGGGGAATGAGTTCTTTTTGGAATACACTAGGTTTGATATGCCTGTTGGACATCCAACAGAGGCAACAGTTGGGTGTATCTCAGTCTAGAGTTTGAGACATTGGGACTGGAAATACAAATCTGAGCCATCTGCTAAGAAAGGCAATTTAGGAGTGTGGGTCTAGCATGTGAGTAAAGAGAGAAGAGCAAAGGTCTAAGAATCTGGCCTTGGATACTGCACCATCTAGAGCGGAAAAAAAAAAAAAGGAGCCAAAAAAGTAGACTGAGAGCAGTAGTCAGTAAACATGGTGTTCTGGGAGCCAAGTGAAGAAGAGTTTTCCTCAAGGAGAGTGTGATCAAGTGGGGCAAATGCTGTTAAAAATAAAAAGGTAGGACTTGAAATGACCGCTGTATTTGGGTGTATGATAGCCATTGAGTTGGGCCCTGACATGTGTTTTTTTAATGGAGTGGTGATGCACAAAATTTTGATTTGAGAGAGTTCAAGAGAATAAGAAAATGAAAACAACTAGTGTAGACAAGTCCAAGATTCACTGTAAATGGGAGCAAAGAAACTGGGCAATAGTTAGAGAGGAGGGCGCCTGGGTGGCTCAGTCGTTAAGCGTCTGCCTTCGGCTCAGGTCATAATCCCAGGGTCCTGGGATCGAGTCCCACATCGGGCTCCCCGCTCAGCGGGAAGCCTGCTTCTCCCTCTCCCACTCCCCCTGCTTGTGTTCCTGCTCTCGCTGTCTTTCTCTGTCAAATAAATAAATAAAATCTTTAAAAAAAAAAAATAGAGAGGAATTTAGAGTCACAGAAACTTTTTTCTTATGGAAATTACAGGGTGTTTGTATGCTGATGGAAAGATTCAGTAGAGAGGGAAAAGGTAATGACACAGAAGACAGGAGAAAAGTTTTAGAAAGTCCTTAGAGGCCTCCACTATATAAGCAGTGGAGTTGACAGTAGTCAGGAGCCCACTGCGCATCCAGAGGTGGAGGGAAGGAAGGGTATCTGGGTTGGTTAGAAGATTCCACATGGGAAGATACAGAGGTTCTCACCGGATTGCTACTTTTTTCTCAGTGAAATAAAATATGCAGGCTGAGGAAGGAGGGTTGGTTGTTTGAAGAGAGGAAGGCTGTGGACAGGGAGTTGCAGCCTGCTAGAAGGTCGTGAGTACAAATGTCCCCAAACATTGCAAACCCAAATTCATCATCCCATGACCTCCATGATTCTCTTCCTAAAGTGAAATAACAGTATTTTTAAAGAAATTCTATTTGAAAACACACACACATTCCTTTTTTTTATAAAGATTTTATTTATTTATTTGAGAGAGAGAGAATGAGAGATAGAGAGCACAAGAGGGAAGAGGGTCAGAGGGAGAAGCAGACTCCCTGCGGAGCAGGGAGCCAGATGTGGGACTCGATCCCGGGACTCCAGGATCATGACCTGAGCCGAAGGCAGTCGTTTAACCAACTGAGCCACCCAAGCGCCCCCCACACACACATTTCTTACTCTCAAAATTTACAATGATTTCTAAAGGATGTATGGATAATGATTGGACCCAAACTCCAAAATAAGGATTATTTGTATTGAACTACTGGAAAATGTATATATTTTATGAGAACAGGGATTTTTATATCGTTCATTGCTGTATTCCCACTGCCTAGCACCTAGTTAGTAAACTGAAAATATTGTCATTGAATAAATGAATTGTTATAGCACATACATCATATAAATACAGTACAGGCATCTAGCTAACGGTCAGTAATAACAGAGTGTCCCAAAAGTCGTAGTAATGTTTTAAGCTTCATAACTTTAGAAGTATAAATGCTATAAGCCTACAAAAACATCCTGTGAAAGTTAACTTATTTATACTTCTTATATCTTTACATAGTTTTGTGTATTTTAAAAAATAATGTTTAAAAAAAATAATAATGTTTAATTGTAATCTTTTGTTTCAATGTTTATCACATTGGCAGAGCCTGAAAAAATTAAATTATTTATTATTTAAAATTCATAAATCACAATAAGAAAATAAGAAATGTAAACAACTCAACTTTCAAAGGATGTTTTTGTAATTTCATAGCATTTACACTTTTGAAGGTCTTTTTTTTTTGGTGGTTATTTTTTTATTTTATTTTATTATGTTATATTAATCACCATACATTACATCATTAGATTTTGATGTAGTGTTCCATGATTCATTGTTTGTGTATAACACCCAGTGCTCCATTCAATACGTGCCCTCTTTAATACCCATCACCAGGCTAACACATCCCCTACCCCCCTCCCCTCTAGAACTCTGTTTGTTTCTCAGAGTCCATAGTCTCTCATGGTTCATCTCCCCCCTCTGATTTCCCCCCTTCATTTTTCCCTTCCTACTATCTTTTTTTTTTCTAGCATATAATATATTGTTTCAGAGGTACAGGTCTGGGATTCATCAGTCTTACACAATTCACAGTGCTCACCATAGCACATACCCTCCCCAATGTCTATCACCCAGCCACCCCATCACTCCCACCCCACCACTCCAGAAACCCTCACTTTGTTTCCTGAGATTAGGAATTCCTCATATCAGTGAGATCATATGATACATGTCTTTCTCTGATTATTTCGCTTAGCATAATATCCTCTAGATCCATCCACGCTGTTGCAAGTGGCAAGATTTTGGGGTTTTTTAATGGCTGCATAATATTTCAGTGTGTGTGTGTGTGTGTGTGTGTGTGTGTGTGTGTGTGTGTATACACCATATCTTCTTTATCCATTCATCTGTCTATGGACATCTTGGCTCTTTTCATAGTTCGGCTATTATGGGCATTGCTGCTATAAACAGGGTGTACGTACCCCTTCGGATGACTACATTGCTATCTTTGGGGTAAATACCCATTAGGGCAATTGCTGGTTTTACAGTAGCTCTATTTTCAAATTTTGAGGAACCGCCATACTATTTTCGAGAGTGGCTGCACCAGCTTGCATTCCCACCAACAGTGTAGGAGGATTCCCCTTTCTCTGCATCCTCACTAACATCTGTCCTTTCCTGACTTGTTAATTTTGGCCATTCTGACTGTGTGAGGTGGTATCTCAATGAGGTTTTGATTTGGATTTCCCTGATGCTGAGCCACTTGAATGTCTTCGTTGGAAAAATGTCTGTTCATGTCTTCTGCCCATTTCTTGATTGGATTATTTGTTCTCTGGGTGTTGAGTTTGGTAAGTTCTTTATAAATTTTGGACACTAGCCCTTTATCTGATATGTCATTTGCAAATATCTTCTCCCATTCTGTCAGTTGTCTTTTGGTTTTTTTGACTGTTTCCTTTGATCATGCCAGTCTTTTCTGGCATGCCAGGTCTCTGTGGATAGGTCTGCTGCCTATCTAATGTTTCTACCATAGTAGGTTACAGACCTCTTGTCCCAAGTTGCTTTCAGGATTTTCTCTTTGTTTCTGAGATTTGTGAGTTTTACTATTAGATTTCGAGGTGCTGACCTATTTTTATTGATTTTTGAGGGGTGTTCTCTGTGCCTCCTGGATTTTGATGCCTGTTTCCTTCCCCAAATTAGGGAAGTTGTCTACTATAATTTGCTCCAATATACCTTCTGCCCCCCTCTTTCTTCTTCTTCTGGGATCCCAATTATTCTAATGTTGTTTTGCTTTATGGTATCACTTATCTCTCGAATTCTGCCCTCGTGATCCAGTAGTTGTTTATCTCTCTTTTTCTCAGCTTCTTTATTCTCGATCATTTGGTCTTCTATATCACTAATTCTCTCTTCTGCCTAATTTATCCTAGCAGTTAGAGCCTCCATTTTTTATTGCACCTCATTAATAGCCTTTTTGATTTAGACTTGGTTAGATTTTTAGGTCTTTTATTTCTCCAGAGAGGGATCCTCTAGTATCTTCTATGCTTTTTTCAAGCCCAGCTAGTATATTTATAATGGTCATTCTGAACTGTAGTTCCAACATCTTACTAATGTCTGTATTGATTAGGTCCCTGGCAGTCAGTACTGCCTCTTCTTTTTTTTTTGAGGTGAGTTTTTCCGTATTGTCATTTTGTCCAGAGGAGATTAGATGAATGAGAGAACAGAATGCTAAAAAAAATGCTAAAAGGGTAACAATGACCCCAGAAAAATATAAACTAATCAGAAGAGACCCAAAACTGGGGGAAAAGAAGGGGGGGGAGAATATGATCAGGCTGGTGAATATAACAGAGCCTATAACACCTAGATTTTGGGTGTATTTTGGTCTGTTGGAAGAAATTGCCTCCCAAAATTTTAAAGAAAGAAAAACTTATATATATACAAAAATAAGGGTAAATATGATGAAGGGATGGAATATGACTGTAAGGATGAAAATTAAAAAAGATTTTTAAAAAGAAATTGATAAGATAAGAAGTTGGTTGAAAAAAGAATGAAAAAATTTTAAAAAAAGAGAGAGAGAGAATGTGATCAGGCAGGAGACTAGGACAATGTCATACATTGGATTTAGGGTATATTTTGGTCTGTTAGAAGAAACCATATCCCAAAATTTTAAAGAAAGAAAAACTTATATATATACAAAAAATAAGGTTAAATACAATGAAGAGATAGACTGTAAAAATGAAAAATTAAAAAAGATTTTAAAAGCAGAATTGATAAGATGTTGGTTGAAAAGGAAAGAAGAAAAATTCATCTAAAAAAATAGAAAAAGAAAAAAATAAAGAAAATTAAAAAGAATTAACTTTGAAAGACTAAAGGATCATGGTAAAAAAGCCATGGATTCTATGTGCAGTATTCCCCTAGTGCTGGAGTTCTGCCATTCTCTTTGATCGGTAAACTTGGTCTTGGCTGGCTGTTCTTGCAGATCTTCTGGGGGAGGGGCCTGTTGCCGTGGTTCCCAAATGTCTTTGCTGGAGGCGGAATTCCCCCACCCTTGTCGGTCTGGGCTAAGTAATCTGCTGGGGTTTGCTCTTGGGAGCTTTTGTTCCCTGCAAGCTTTCCCTACAGCTTTGGAGGATGAGAGTGGAAATGGCAGCCTCTCAATCTCTGCCCTGGAGGAGCAGAGAACTCGGGCCCTGCTCCTCAGTGCACCCCCAGAGAAAAACAGTCACGGCCGTCTCCACGGTCTCCAGCCACACTCCGTGCTCACCCGGCCTGTGACCAAGCGTTTCTATCTCTGGCACCCAACCCCATGTGGAGTCTCCAAACCCAGCAGATCCCTGCGGTGCACTCCCACACCACTCCTCCCGGGGGAGGAAGGGGAGTCTCCCGGATCTGCCGCTTGTTGGGTCCCTGCTGGAGGAGCAGTGGCCTGACTGTGCTGCAGATCACAGTTTATGGCAACCCCAAGCTGAGAGCCCGTGCCTTGGCTCCTTCTCTGCAGCTGGCTTCCCTGCTCTGATACCTGGGAGCTCTGCCGCACTCAGGCACCCCTGGTCTTTCTGTGACCCCAAGGGTCCTGAGACCACACTGTCCCTGTGAGGGTCCCACCCCTCACTTAGCCACTGGAGCGATGTCCCTCAGCGGAGCTGACTTCTAAAAGTTCTGATTTTGTGCTCTGCTGCTCTATCACTTGCCAGAAGCGGCTGACGGAGGTCCCCTCCCCCGCGATCTATCCTCCCGAATATCACCTCAGATTCACTTCTCTGCACGTCCTACCTTCCAGAAAGTGGTCACTTTTCTGTTCAGAGAGTTGCTGGTGTTCTTTTCTTCGATCTCCTGTTGAGTTCGTAGGTGTTCTGAATGGTCTGAGAGCTATCTAGCTGTATTCCTGGGACCAGACGAAATTTAGGTCTCCTCCTCCCCCCTACCCTTTTGAAGTTCTTAAAGCTGAAAACCACACTAAGATTTTTGGGACACCCTGTATGTATGAGCCACAGAGAGTGGTGTGATGGAGCATATCAGTCCCCATTTCTTCCCCCTCTGGTCCAGCCTGGACCCTCTTCTAAAGGTCCTGCACAAGAGATGCCTCCTTCTTACCTCCCATTACTGGTCAGAGGTAGTGCTGGACTTGAGCTTGGGTCATTCCAAGCACAATCTTTGAGACTGAGGGCTGGGCTCTTTTGCAGGCTCTACCCTTGCTTCTCTGTATGATGAGCTGTCACACAGGGACCTTCATTTTCCCTCTGCTGTTAGAGGTCTGGGCCTCTCCAAAAACTGCATCCTCCCCTCCCTGCAGAGCCTACACAGGCAACTTGAAAGAGTCCTCCTACCCCCTTGGCTAATAGGTCTCTCTTCTCCTGAAATAAGGATCCAGGGCAGTGACACTTCCTTTGTAACAGCTCCAGGGCAACCCCAGACCAGGAGAGAAGAGCGTTTGCTCAGTGCCTATAGATTTCTGGATAGGATTTGAACAGAGCTCCTCTGTTGTAGAGAGTTCCCCCCGGGGTGAATAAGGAACAAAAGCTTGCAACTTAGCATCTCCACTGGACAGTTTTATTGTTCCTCCCCCACTGCCCACAGCTAATATCCAGACAACAGAGGGGAGGAGAGCAAAGACAAAGCAGAGGAAGAACATGGAAGGGATGAAACATCCTCTCATCAGCAGAGTTTGTTAAGGCAGCGCTGGGCCAGGTCATCAGAAGAGAGGCCAATGGTGAGCTTGGGCCATCCCTCCACCACCACCATGAGGCATCCAGCTGAGCCATCTGAGCCATCTGAGCCATCTGCACCGTGGGACCCCCCAAGCCCACTTTTCCTGCATTCTAACCCCCTACCCATCCAGATGATTCTCACCTAGAACCACAGATCTGTGCAACGTGCATAGAACAATGGTCAGCACACAGAAATACCAAATGTCAACCTCTTTGCTTGCTATGCAGAGTTTCACTGATTTGTATTATTTGTCCCTTTTAAAATTGGGCATTTTGTATACAGGGAGAGAGAGAATCCTCGAGAAGATTTCCTGCCCAGCGCAGAGCCCAGCGCCGGGCTCAATCCCAGGACTCTTGATTTCGACCAGAGTCGAAATCAAATGTCAGACGCTTAACCAACTGAGCCACCCAGGCACCCGATAAAGCACCTTTCATACACATGTTGGCCATTGGTATATGTTGTTTGGAAAAATGTCTATTCAAGTTTTCTGCCCATTTTTTAACCTAAATGTTAAGTGAATGGATAAAGAAAATGTGGTATATATTTAAAACAGAATATTATTCAGCTTTAAAAGAAAAGGGCAATCTTGCCATTCAGAAAGACATAGATGGACATGAAGGACATTATACTAAATGTTACAAGCCAGACACAGAAGGACAAACACTATCAGATCTCATTTATATGTATAATCTAAAATAGTCATAGAAACAGAGGATGGTAGGATGGTAGTTGCCAGGGGCTGGAGGAAGGGGGAAATAAGGAGGTGATGATCAAAGGGTACAAAATTTTAATTATGTAAGGCAACACACAGATCAATGGAACAGAATAGAAAACCCCAGAAATAAACCCACAATTATATGGTCAATTAATCTTTGACAAAGCAGGAAAGAATATCCAATGGGGAAAAGTCTCTTCAACAAATGGTCTTGGGAAAACTGGACAGCAACATGCAAAAGAATGAAATTGAACCATGTTCTCACACCATACACAGAAATAAATTCAAAATGGATTAGACCTAAATGTGTGACCTGAAACCATAAAAATCCTAAAAGAGAGCATAGGCGGTAATCTCTCTGACATCAGCCATAGCAAAATTTTTCTAGCTATGTCTCCTGAGGCAAGGAAAATAAAAGCAAAAATAAACTATTGGGACTTCTTCAAAATAAAAACCTTCTGCACAGTGAAGGAAATAATCAACAAAACTAAACAGCAACCAATGGAATGGGAGAACTGCAAGTGACATATCTGTTAAAGGGTTAGTATCCAAAATATATAAAGAACTTACACAACTCAACACAAGAAAAACAAATAATCCAATTAAAAATGGTCAGAAGGGGTGGGGGGATGGGTTAGCCTGGTGATGGGTATTAAAGAGGGCACATTCTGCATGGAGCACTGGGTGTTACGCACAAACAATGAATCATGGAACACTATATCAAAAACTAATGATGTAATGTATGGTGATTAACATAACAATAAAAAAATTTTTTAAAAAGAAACACCAAAAAAATAATAATAATAAAAAAATAAAAATGGTCAGAAGACATGAACAGATATTTCTCCAAAGAAGACATACAGATGGCCAACAGACACATGAAAATATGTTCAACATCACTCATCTTAAGGGAAATGCAGATCAAAACTGCAATGAGATATCACCTCACACCTGTCTGATAGCTAAAATCAAAAACACAAGAAACAAGTGTTCCCAAGGATGTGGAGAAAAAGGACCCCTCGTGCACTATTGGTGGGAGTATAAACTGGTGCAGCCACAGTGGAAAACTGTATGGAGGTTCCTCAAAAGGTTAAAAATAGAACTACCCTATGATCCAGCAATTGCAATACTAGGTATTTACCCAAAGAATACAAAACCATGAATTCAAAAGATTACATGCACCCCTATGTTTATAGGAGCATTATTTACAATAGCCAAATTATGGAGGCAGCCCAAGTATCCACTGATTGATGAATGGATGAAGGAGATGTGGTATATACACACAGTGGAATATTAATCAACCATAAAAAAGAAGGACATCTTGCCATTTGCAAAGACATGGATGAAGCTAGAGTATAATGCTAAATGAAATAAGTAAGTCAGAGAAAGACAAACACCATATGATTTCACCCGTATGTGGAACTTAAGAAACAAAACAAATGAGCAAAGGGGGAAAAAAAAGACACTGAGAGGCAAACCAAGAAACATACTCCTAACTATAGAGAATAAACAGATGGTTACCAGAGGGGAGGCAGGTGGGGGAATGGGTGAAATAGGCAATTGGGATTAAGGAGGGCACTTGTTTTGATGAACACCGGGTGTTGTATGGAAGTGATGAATTACTATATTGTACACCTGAAAATAACATTACACTGCATGTTTAACTATACTAAAATTAAAATTTTAAATTTTAAAAATTTAAAAATTAAATTAAGGCAAGTTCTGGAGAACTACTATACAGTATGATTGCTATAGCTAACAATACATTGTATTCTGAAAATTTGCTAAGAAGATAGAGCTTATGTTAAATATTCTTCCCACAGGTAAGAATAATAATAATTATTATAATAAAGGGGGCAGGAGGAAACTGAGAGGTGATGGCCTTGAAGGTAATGATATATTCATGGGTGTGTACTCATCCCCACACTCATCGAGTAATATACCTAAGTATGTACTAGCTTTTTACATGTCAATAATAATAACAATAATTTGAGAAGACATTTCAATAATTGACAGAAGCTTAGAAAAGCAGCCTCTTTGTTTGGGCCAGAGCAGACTACACACAGAACTGTTTACTTCTGTCACCTTCCTCCCCAGAGAGGGGAGTCTCTGCAGATTATATCCCTTGCTTTTGATCTGAACAGTGAGAACTGTAATATAAATAAAATACTTTTCAAACAGTATCAGGCTGATACTGGAAGGTTACCAAAATAATTACAGGTGTTTTATCCTAAAAAACACACAAAATTGTGGCAAAGAGAGAAAAATCTTAATTTTCAAATAGTTGGCATATGACCATGTTTTTTAACACTTTACAATTGAAATTTTGAGACATAAGAAAGTAAAAGAGAAAAGTAAAATGAAGAACCAAGAATCCACCCCTCATATTCAACATGCTGTTAACAAAAGATGGACATCCTGGCTTCTTCAGTTCTCCATTCTCCTTATACCTAACTACAGTTTTTTTTTTACACTTTTGACATTTTTTATATTTTTTTTACTTTTTTTTTAAATCCAGAAATATATTATTTCACCCACAAATACTTCTATGTATATCATTAAACATTACAAATTCCTTTATCAAGATATACAAAATATCTTTATCATTGATGCATATAAAAATAACAATTATTTAATATCAAATAGAGAATCAGTGCTCAAATGTGTCCAGTGATCTCAGTAAGGTTTGGCTTTTACAGCTGGTGCATTTGAATCCAGATCTAAACAGTGTATCTTTGTTTAGTTTGAATATGTCATATATTTCTTGACTGTCTTTTAATCACTAAGTTCCTCTTCCCCTTTTTTTATTATTTTCATTTATTTGTTGAAGAAACTAGTTCATTTGTCCACAGATTTTTCTCACATTCTCTATTTGGTGTATTACAATCAATTAATGTTGTTTAACACGTTCCTCTATTTCTACAGTTCCTGTAAAAGCAAAAAGAAAAATAGGCTTTATCAGAATCAGGCTTGAATTTGGCAAGAGTAATTGTCTCTCAAGAACAGACCAGGAGAAGAATCCTTAAGTGGGGGGCGCCTGGGTGACTCGGTCGGTGGAGCGGCAGACTCTTGATTTCTCCTCAGGTCATGACCTCAGGGTCTGTCGGGCTCCCTGCTGGGAGGCAGGAGTCTGCTTGAGGAGTCTCTCTCTACCTCTCCCTCCGCCCCTCCCCCGCTTGCTCTTGCACTCTCTCTCTCTCAAATGAATAAATAAAATAAATCTTAAAAAAAAAAAAATTCCTCAAGTGGCCTACACGGGCGTTCTGCCCCATCATTTCACATGAGATGTCACACCTTTCTTTACTTCAGTAGGTCCATTCCAGCATGTGAACAAAGAGTTAACATCAGGGCGTGTCATCCTGAAATCCGCACTGCCGCAGCTGGAACCAGAGGTGCCAGGGGCTGGGGGGCACTCTATGAATCTCCTCAAAGAGTTCAAGCATTCCCAGAAGCAACCTTCCATGAAATCTGGTGTAGAGGAAGGAAAAGAAAGACTGGAAATTACATAGCACCCAGACTTTCCTCGAAGCTGTTAATCATACTTACTACATAATCCTCATATGGCATTTTAGTCATTGTTCACATGCTATTTCTTCAACTAAATTTTAAACTCTGGTAATAAGGGGGCAGAGTCATGTCATTTTATGTTTATGCCCCTGGATCCTTGGAAAATTCCAGGCACACATAAGAGTTCACTAAATCTTGTCCGAATATTTGAATTAATTAACTTAATAGTTAACCACAACCTTATATTAGTCAGTGCTAAATGGAAGAAGGTAGCATTGAGCCATATAGATACCTAGTTTACCGAGAGCATCACTGTGTGACATAGAGTTTCCATAGGGTGTCCAAGGAGGAGAATGGGGATTCTGGAACTCTTTCTAGCAGTAGAACAATTAAAGGGAAAAAAAGATGTTTAAATGAAGAGAAGAGGGATAATTAGGAGATATTATTGGGCACCTGGGTGGCTCAGTTGGTTAAGCGACTGCCTTCGGCTCAGGTCATGATCCTGGAGTTCCAGGATCAAGTCCCGCATCGGGCTCCCGGCTCAGCGGGGAGTCTGCTTCTCCCTCTGACCCTCCCTCCTCTCATGTGCTCTCTCTCTCTCTCATTCTCTCTCTCAAATAAATAAATCAATAAAATCTTTTTTTAAAAAAGGAGATATTATTTATGCTCATTGTTCTAAAGCACTCAAGCTGCGTAAGACTGGGACAGCCTCACAAAACCACAGCTGTACTTGCTGGACGGTAAGAGTCAGCAGGACCCTCTCTCGAAGATGCTGGGAGTCAGGACGGGCACCCTCGACGTGTCCAAATGCAAGTGTCTGTGATTCAAGGTGGACAAGCTCAGCATGCCTCCACAGCAGGTGCTCCTAAAAATAAAGACCAACAGGAAACCAAGCCACAGTGAAAGTTATCCATGACAGTGAAAGAATGAACTGCCCAACTAAATACTGTTAATACAACTACACTCATAAGTGTGAGAACCAGCCTCCTTTCCCAGGAAGATTTCTTTATCCCACCTAAGCACACGGAAACACTCTGGTCACATCCAAAGCTCACGCCTGAGGATGAAGACCCCTCCTCTTGACTCAACTCAGGAAACAGGCCTCCTAGGTACTCGAGGGACTCCTTCCAAATTTCCCTGTGGTTAGGTTTCCAAGGAGTCTGGTTGAAGCCCCATCCTCCCTGCTAGTCTCCTGCCTTATTTCTAGTGCATTTCCTGAACTGAAAAACTTTCCAGTGTCTACCAAAGTCACTGGATATGAGCATCTAATCATTTTCAGTTGCTACATTAAAAATTACCATCACAAACTTAGTGGCTTAAAACGTGTATTTATTACCTCATACTTTCCATGGGTCCAAAGTCCAGGCACACTAGAGCTGAGCTCTCTCCTTAGAGTCTCACAGGCTGAAATGGTGTGAGCTGGGGCTGTGGTCTCCTCTGGGATTCAAGGTCCTCTCAAGTCTATTCAGGTTGTTGGCAGAATTCTATTCCTAACAGTTGTAGGACTGAGGTCACATTTTCTGGCTAGATGTCAGCTAGGGGCTTCCCTTAGGTCTTAGCCACATGGTTCCTCCATAGGTAGTTCACAGCATGGCTGTTTGCTTTTTTCCAGGCCAGCAGGTGAGTGTCTGCTCCTGCTTCACTTAAGGTTCACCTGATTAGGTCGGGCCCACCCAGGATAATAGGATAATCTCCCTTTTGCCATGAAGGGTAGCATAATGACTTAGAGTGATACACACGATATTCACAGGTCCTGCCCACACTCAAAGGGAGGGGACAACTCAGAGTGTCTACACTCTGAGGGGTGGGAATCTCGGAGGCCTTCTCAAGAATTCTACCTACCACAGTAAGGACAACTAATATGCACTTTTATTTCTTCTTTAAATGTCTTCTTATATATTTGCTCATTTTAAGCAAACATATAACAAGAAAACTCTAAGTCTCACTTAAAGGAGTGGGAAATACTCAGCTTATGATTCACTTGGTATTGCTGAGTGAAACTGACAACTTCACCCATGAAGTGATAGCCTAACTCTGGAGCAGGTCGGTACAGTAGCCCAGGGAAAGAACAGCTCAGCTCTTGGAGGTCCCCTCACGGTGGACCTGGCTCCCCCAGCAGCAATTCCCTACTCTGCTCACTGCTGAGGCCCAGCCGCATCTCTGGGTTCAGACAGTCCTTCCACAGTCCCTCCCCAACCTTTCAGAGATTATTTCCACTTCAGGTTAATTTGATCTGTTCTAGCATATCCCATATGGTGAAACATACAGGATGCACTCCTGTGTAGGAAGGCTCCTTTCACTCAGCGTGGAGTTTTCGTGAATCCTCCATGCTGTTACCTGCTATCAAGACTTACTTCTTTTGACAGCTGAGTAGTATAAACACACACTAGAGTTTGTTTTCCATTCCCTTATGGATGGACACCTGTGATTTTCCAGGTTTGGCCTCATTTGAATAAAACTGCCATGAATATTCTGGTACAAGTGTCTTTGTGTACACTCCTCTTGAGTAAATACTTAGGAACAAAACCGCTGAGTCGGGCTAGGTATGTGTATAGCTGTATGAGAAATCGCATGAATGTCTCTCAAAGTGAGAGATTTTATATTCCCAACTGAAGTTGAGGAGATTTCCAGACGCTCCAGATCTCTGCTGACATTTGAAGCTATCAGGCTTTTGCAACCTTTTTGGTGAGCGTGTCATAGTATCTCACTGTGGTTTTAATCTTCCTTTCATGATGACTAATGATTTTTTTAACGTGATTATTGGACATTCATGCATCTTCCTTGTAAAAGGATTGTTCCAATGTTTTACCCATATTTTATTGAGGAGTTTGGCATTTTATTACCAAGTTGTAGGACTTCTTCACTAGTCCTTTGTTAGATAAATGTTTTGCAAATATTTTTCCCAGTCCTCGCCTTGCCAGTTCACTTTCTGAATTGTGCCTTTTGAAGTCTGTCCTATGTCTTTTCATCTTGTTTATGGTTTTTAAATAAAAGGATTTTCATTTTGATGGAGCCATATTTCTCAGTATTTTATGATTTTTAATCTTAAAAACTTCTTCATATCCCAAAATTATAAATAGCATCTCCTATATTTTTTTCTAAACCCTCATAATTTTGTTTTTAATATCTGGTATCTTCAATCCATCTGAAATTTGTTTATGAGGTGGTTTGAGGTTAAGATCTCAGCCTTTTCTCCAGATGTACAACCAACATCTCAACTACACATATCAAGGAGGCTGTTATCCTCCCTCTTCCCCTTATTTTCCCCTTCTGAATTCTCCTTCAGCTACTGGTTTCCATGGGTCTGACAAACGAGTATGCACTGATGAAGCCAAAATTCTTCCCTAGCCTACGGCAGCAACTCCATGGCCTCCTCTCCCTCAGCTGCACAGACTCCCGTCCTCCAGCCTAATGGCAAATATTCCCATATAGAGAGAAAATCTGACACTTCTTTCTCTCCACTGGTATCACTGTGCCAAGTCATCATTATGCCTGATTCAGACTGTAGCCTAAGCCTCCTGACTGGTCTTCCTGCTTCCACCATGATGCCAGCTAACAGAATGATCCTGTTACAACTTGTCAGATCACGTCATCCTTTGCTCTAAACCTCCAAACATTCCCATCACCAAAAGGCAACTTTCTTACCATAGTCTGCAAGGCTCTCGTGGCCTGGGCCCCCACCCCCTTCCCTCTCTGTCCTCCTCTCTTCCCACTCTCCCACTTGCTGGCCCCATTCCAGACCCATTAGCTTACTTCCTTGCTTCCTAGAATCCCAGCTATCGTTCTCCTGGGCTTAGCAGTGCCTTTTCCACTTTCTGGAATGCTTTTCCCTTATATCTCAATGACCCACTCAATTGCTCAAATCTTACCTTCCCAGTAAGGGTTGCTTTATCTACCTTTTTAAAACTGAAACCTATGCTTCTCTCTACCCCAATCTCAACCCCTATCTCCTACTTTATTCTCCACAGCATTTGTTAGCAGCTAACCTATCAGACAATTTACTTATTATGTTTACTGTTTATTATTTTTCCCCTCCATCTAGAATATAGGCTCCACAAAGGACCAGGGATTTTGCCTATTTATAATTGATGCTACTACCTCAAGTGGTCCTTAGCACATTCCAGATTCTCAATAGATGTGTTAAATTGATAGATTGAATTAATAATGATTGAATGAACTGCCTGCTGAATATTACCTGAAATTTCCATAGGCTTCTCACGCTATTAAAAATTGCACTTGTATTATTTTTGCCAAAACCACTCATGTATTTTGCCCACGAGAGATGACTAGAAGAGGCAAGGTTTTGGTGCAGTTCTCTACCTCACCTCCCTCTCCTGTCCGCCTGTCCGCATGTCACCGTCGCCACCAGTAGCAGAGGGGCTCACGGTCTTGTCTTTGCCGGGGTCCCTGCAAAGTCTCCCATAAGCCTCTTTGCCTCTGCTGCAGCTCCCATTTAGTTCCTCCCTTCTTACATAGCCACAGAGATGTTTCTAAAGTCTACATACCATCTTGCCCCTTGTTTGTTCACAATCCTTTCATGACTCCGCTCCTTCTCAGGGCACTAGACAAATGCCCCATTATGGGATATACGTTTGTCCATGACCTGCCCTGCTGAATCCTGCAGCAGCGTCTCCCAGCCCCTGACTCGGCCACTAGCCACACCTGACTCCTGTCTGGTGCCCCACCACCCCCCTCCCCGGGCTCGTGACCTCAGTCCCTACCTGAACTTTTCACATACTGTTTCCTTGACCTGGAAATAGCCCTTCTCCACCTGGCTCCTTCCTCTTTCTTCTTTGAGGAGCAACTCAAATTTCCTTTCCTTCTATGTCAGATTTAGTTTTATGTCCTTCTTGCCTGCTCCGATTACCCTCACACTTGGCCTTCCAGTTGTAATTTTTGATCTGCTCATCTGTCTTCCCCACTACATTGTAAACTTCTCTGCGGCAAAAGATCTCTTTCAACTCTATCACTAGGGCCTAGTACAGAGGCTAGTACAGAGTCATAATAAATGTCTAATAAAATAATATGGAACTTGCTGGGGGCAATGCTTGTCCTTCTCTCTCTCTCCCTCACCCTAAGTAGGTTCTCCTGATGTGAAATGCCTTAGAAATGATTGCATTGGCAGCAATTAAATCTAGTGCAGACCACCCTAGGACTCTAAGGTCAGCTGGTTTCGGATGGAAGTGTAACTCTTGCACTTTGATATTTTAGTGGTATAGACAAGAGCTGAACTGGTTATTTTCCCAAATAAGCCTTATCTAGTTATTCCCTGGAAAAGAGGATATGTTCTGGTTTTTCAAGCAGCATGATAACAATTTTAATATGTAATATATTTTCAATCATTACAGAGCAGGTGTGAGCTCCTCCCGCCTTTATTCCTACAAGTCCATGAACCTAGATGCTAGGTACCCATCCTCACTGGGTAAAGTGTGGATGTATGAGAATAACTGGCCTAAGCCTAAATTAAAGAAAAAGAACCCCCCCAAAAAAAGACATCGAAACATTTTTTTAAATGACTAACACTGTGGTTTCTAAACACACATGGGGAACAGTCTCCCTGCATGAGATCAGATGGTGGGAGAGAAGCCCAGAGGGAAAAAGGCCAGGGCAAGCCTCCCCACCTCTCCATCCCCTGGGTCTCACGGCCTCCTGGGTTGCCCTCCTTCCATGAGAAGCACGGAGACTACAGTAGTCAGCATGTGAGGTCAGAAAGTGGGGGAACATTCACTTCCTACCTGCAGAGAACCACAGGAAGCTTTTCATAATTAGGTTTGACCAAACACATCATCATTCATAGACCATTCTTCCTCTAAAGTTGAGTCAAAGAGCAAAGAAAGACACATGAGCTGAGGATGAACTGGCAAGAACAAGGCTTTATACATGAAATCTGGGACAGAAAGTCTGGGCTCACTGGAGTGCATGAGTAAAGAGCAAGGGATGGCCAGAGGCAGCAGGGGGTGTCCGCCAGTTCCAAAATGAGAGGTCAGCCAGGCTAATGGTCAAGGTCAGGAAGGGCTCAGCTGAGGATACACACAGAAAGAACTCTCTTCTACTCTCCATGGTGTAACTTCTCAAGTCTTGATTTCTGACCAGCCTCGTCTGCCCCACACCCTCGGACATACACATACCCCGAGGTGTGAGACCTCCGGCTTGCAGGAGGAAGGAAGAGGTTCTGTTTGTTTGACATAACTCTAAGGGGCTGAGCCTCTTCCCAGCAGAGTAAGTTCCATTCACGGAAGCATCCGCTTCTTAATTGCTGAGATCTGCATCTTGCACTCGGAGAATATGAAGAGTGGGTGTTCCTTCACTTCCATCTCCCACAATCCCTGAGCAGTGCCCCAAACAGAAGGCCGAAGTTGGCATTACTCTGACCAAAGGTAGGAACAACAGTGCCTCTGAGCATAGGTATTTTCTCAATAGTGCTGCCCCCTAAAAGTCAAAGGAGGTACCATGGCCGGCTGACCAGGTACTCTGACTACAAGCAAGAGTAGAAGTGTCTCCCTAAAACTGCATGGCATTGTCCATCTGACTGTAACAGAAGCCTGCTTTGACCGTAAGCTTCCCAGCAGCTCAGAATGTTAGTGGAAGGTCACCAAGCACAAGCTTCCTCTGTACCACACGGGCCCTGGGGGCTCTGACTGTAGGTGGAAACATGAGTGCCCGTAAACACAGGTATGCTTCTGGCTGCTCCAACTGCTAAAGCTGGACTCTGGCCTGCCTCGGCTGCTCGGATCAGAAGCATGAAGAGGAGTATCTCCAGCACAAGTAGGGTGCTAATCCCTCCCACGGCAGTGCAAGTGCTGTGGCCATCGGGACCTGAGGAACCATGACAAAAGGCAGGAAGAGAAGTTCCACCCAACATAGGATGCTGCCAGTCTCTCCAGCTACAAGAGACATGCTCTGACACAAAGAGTCCCAGAGGATCTGACACCGGAAGAAACAAAGGTGTCACCTGGCACTTATTTCTTCTCAGTGGTGCTGACTCCTCCAAGACCTACAGATGTGCCTTCGCCCAGCTAGCCCAAGGGCTCTGACTATAGGCAGGAAAGAAAGGGTCTCCCAGGACAGATGTGCTCTCTGTACAGGTAGACTCCCCATTTGCAACCAGAGTTCAATCGGCCAGCAGGACCCTGAAGCCCAGATCTAAGAGTCCTTATCGTGAGGGACTGGTGTCTGCTTCGTCCTGCAGCAAAGCTGAGTGCTCCGGAATGGAGGTGGGACCTGGGCAGCCAAAGTCACCCCAAAACGGTTGCTACCCATTAGGGCTGCAGATCCCATAAACACCAATAGGTCTGCCGTGGTGTTAGTAAAGTGAGCTACTGTCCCCAATGCTGGGCACCCTAGTGGCGGCCATAAGCCAGAAGTAGTAGCTGTACCAATGGGAAAACGCCTAGGGCGACACCCGGTTCTGGCTGGGCGCTGACACGGATGCCAAAGGTGGAATCTGGGGATAGCAAATCCACAAACCTGGCTAGGTGGCTGGGCTATGGCGGGGATTAAATTAGGAGTTTCTGCTGGGGCTGTCTAGTTTCCAAAAGGGAAAGGGCTGCCATTGGGTGGCTCCTGGCTGCACCCATCAGGGATCTCAAATGTGGGCTGAGGGGTGCTACAGAGTCAGAGGGAACTTGGAAGTTGCATTGGGGCAGCTGACTGTTGGGGCAAGCTAGCAGAACGGAGCCTGAGGCAAAGCCACTGCTGGGACACATGTTCTCAGAAACAGGAAATACCTCGGAAAATAAAAGGAAGCTCTCCCCGGAGCCTGGGAGGAGACCTCAAGATGAAAGCCTAAGAAATGAAAGTGGTGTCCATGTCAGTGACCACATTCCAAAGCAGGCTGGGACTCTGCAGATGCGCGGCTAGGGATGGCACGGGGGACTGCAGAAGCAATGACGGGCTGGCCAGCACAGACTAGGAACTGAGGGAGGCGGCAGAAAGGGAAAGGAAAGAGAATCTGCACACACTGGTATAGGCGAGTCCATTCTCCGGGAGGCAGGCTAAGGGAAGGACTGGGGTGCTAAGCGTGTGGGGAGAGCAAAACAAGATGCTCTAACTATGACTGAAGGATGGGGATGCCAGGGCCTCCATTCTCATGACTATGTAGGACCCCAAAGACGACCTTGACCCTGAAAGGAGAAAGAGAATCCGCACGAACGGCAAAAGGAGAATAAGGAGTTGTGCCGCTCATGTGACAAGCAATCTTCCCTACGGCAGAAGGTGGAGGGGCGGACAAGACCCAGGGCCTGGCGGACAGGTCAGCCAAGTCAGGGACTGGTAACGTTTCAGTAACCAGGAAACGTGGCTGAGAGCAGGCGGCATGGCACTGCGGTCGGGTGTGGCCTCGGGTTTAGCTCTAAGACCTTATTAAACCAGGCACGCTCCGCTGTCTTCTCCAAACCCAGGTCTTCAGCAATGACTGTCCGAGGAAGCTGAGGAGGGGCAGGCGGCTCCCCTCCCCCCTGCAAAGGGGTCAGGGGCACAGCAGCAGCGCTGAGATGTTCCATCTGTCCGGCCTGCAGCTGCCAGATGTGGAGGAGAAATCCTCCTTGACAGGTTGGACAGTAGTCCTCCCTATGTCTTCTTGGACGAGGGGCATGGAGAACTGGGCTGATGGCCTTCATCAAGCACTGCCTTTGTCAACCTCTTGAGAAGCAGATGCAGGGTGAGACTGAACTTGGATCACCTCCCAAAGGGTTGGGACACCTCCGGCGGGGAAGGCCACGTGAGCTGGGAATGGTCAAGGAGCTCAGAGAGGACACGTGGCTTTCCTTACTCAAGCTATCTTCCCGGGCTCGGATGCGAGGTTCCCCGTCAGAGGCCCAGAACCGCGCCTGCAGGAATAACACTCCAGTGGCCTCCAGAGGCCTCAATGCCCACAGTACTTTCCCACGTATGGGGGGGGGGGGGGGCCTCTTCTCCGAACGTCCTGCCTTCGGTTCCTGGTTGTTAGTCTTCCTTCACTGTGCTTTTCCGGCGCTCTCCTAACAGGGCCCCTCGGCCTAGTCTCCTTCGGGCAAGGATCTGGCGGATGACCGGATGGCTCCCGCCACCTAAAGGCAACTAACTGCGCAGGTAGCCGACAGAGGAGAGTCCATGTGCTCCCTGGAGGGGAATTTACTGTTCCTGGGGGGCCCGAGCGGGGCACCCGGCCTGATGGACGGGATATCGCCGCTGCCTGGCGGTGCTGTGGGGCCGAGGGGGTGACGCGTGCGATCCTGGTGGCGCCGCCCACACACCGGGCGGAGGAGGGGGGCGGGCCAGCGCGGTCCCCGCCAGACGCCAGCGGGACAAAGCTCACCAGCGAAGCTGCCCACGAAGTGCAGTGCACGGGCCATCCACCGCTGCGACGGGCTCTAGGCTCAGGGAGCTCGCCCGGCCAGAGGGAGCAGCGTCGCAACGCAAGCCGAGAGGACTTGCGGCGAAGAGCGCAGGAGGGCAAAGGGCGATCCCAACGGCCTGCCAGCCGCTCCCCCGCACCTGCTGGGTGTGCGTCCAGCCCCAATAACCGTCCCCCCAACACACACAACTCCGGGACCTGTCCCAGACCACCGACGCCCGGAGCCCTCCAAGCCGGTCCCCTCCCGGCTCGACAATCCTGGCAGCCGATCGGGGCCTGCTAGTCCTCCAGCCCTTTCCTCGCAGTCCCTGAGGGGACCGCCAGTTGGGAGCCAGGGGGCGGGATCGCCGCTCCTGCGGGGCGGGACGCCTGCGGGGAAGGACGCGGCGCAGGGCGGGGGTGGCTGCGGTGGGGCAGGTGCTGAGGCGGGGACGGGACCGAGCTCCCCCGGCGTCAGTGCCCCCAGCAAACTCCTGTCAAGTCGCCACCACAGAAGACACCAGCTTACCCCCGCGCCCGCCCGTGTTTGTGAGTCGGGGCTCTGACACCACGGGCTCCAGGAACCTCTCCCGGAGCCACGAGTACGTCTGGGGGCCGCCCGGGTCAGGCCAGGTGCCCGGGCTACAGCCGCTGGTCGTACTCGGTCATACAGAGAAACACTGCGCCTCCTATATATTGACCTTGTATATTGGGGCCTTGCTAAATTCACTTCTTACTTCTGGTAGTTTCTTTGTAAATTCCTTAGGATTTTCTACATACACAATCATGTTTTCTATAAGTAAGTTTCACTTCTTCCTTTTTGATCTGTGTGCTTTTTATTTCTCCTTCCTACCTTCAGCATTTGCTAAGGCCTCCAGTAAAATGTTGAATACCAGTGGAAAGAATTGGATAGCCCTTTCCTGTTCATTCAGTATTCTGTTTGGGAGAGGGTTTTTTTGTAGAAGCCCTTCATCACACTAAGGAAATTCCCACCAATTTCTACTCTACTGAGAGGTTTTGTTTTGTTTTGTTTTGTTTAAGGGCGGCAGGAGAGTGGGTGTGTAGATGTGTACTAGGTGAGACTATAAATGAGGTTAAGAGGGCCTCTGTACCTCTAGGCTAGGAGGTAATTTTCAGATGCTCATTTTTCTATTATCCTTTAGACTGTGCATATATGCAATCCATTCCTTGTATGTTTGCTGTATTTTACAATAAAAGCACTTTTTAAACAGTAAGATGGGGGGGCGGAGCAAGATGGCAGAGGAGTAGGAGAACTGGATTTCCTCTGGTCTCAGGAATTCAGCTGAATAGGGATTAAACAATTCTGAACACCTACGAACTGAACAGGAGATCGAAGAAAAGAATAGCAACAACTCTGAACAAAAAAGCGACCGCTTTCTGGAAGGTGGGACGTGCGGAGAAGTGAATCCGAAGAGATATTTGGAAGGATCGACAGCGGGGGAGGGGGCTTCTGTTGGCGGCTTCTGGCAAGTGATAAGAGCCACAGAGCACAAAGTCAGAACATTTAGAAGTCGGCTCCACTGAGGGATGTCGCTCCAGTGGCTAAGGCTATGTGGGGGGTGGAACCCTCGCAGGAACAGTGTGGTCTCAGGACCCTGGGGGTCACAGAAAGACCAGGGGTGCCTGAGTGTGGCAGAGTTCCTAGGTATTGGAGCGGGGAAGCTGGCTGCAGAGACAGAGCAGAGAAGTGGGCTCTCAGCTCGGGGTTGCCATAAACCGTGATCCGTGGCACAGTCAGACCACTGCTCCTCCAGCAGGGACCCAACAAGCGGCAGATCCGGGGAGATTCCTCTTCCTCCCCCGGGAGGAACAGTGCAGGAGCGCACCACAGGGATCTGCTGGGTTTGGAGACTCCACACCGAGTCGGGTGCCAGAGTAGAAACACTCGGTCACAGGCCAGGTGAACACGGAGAGCAACCAGAGACCAGGGAGACAGGAGTGATTGATTACTTTTCTCTGGGGGCTCACTGAGGAGCGGGGCCCCGAGTTCTCGGCTCCTCTGGGGCAGAGATTGGGAGGCCGCCATTTTCACTATAGTCTTCCAAAGCTCTACCGAAAGCTTGCAGGGAACAAAAGCTCCTGAGAGCAAACCCAAGCAGATTACTTAGGCTGGACCAACAATGGCAGGGCAATTCCGCCTGCAGCAAAGACATTTGGGAACCACAGCAACAAGCCCCTCCCCCAGAAGATCATCAAGAACAGCCAGCCAAGACCAAGTTTACTGATAAATGAGAACGGCAGAACTCCAGCGCTAGGGGAATACTGCACATAGAACTCATGCCTTTTTTACCATGACTCTTTAGTCTTTCAAAGTTAATTTTTTTAACTTTTTTTTTCTTTTTCCCTTTTTCAACCAACATCTTATCAATCCCTTTTTTAAAATAAGTTTTTATTTTTTATTTTTAGAGTCATATTCTATCCCTTCATAGTAGTTACCCTTATTTTTGGCATATATATATGTTGTTCTCTCCTTAAAATTTTGAGATACAGTTTCTTCTAACAGATCAAAATATACCCTAAATCTCTAGTGTATGGTTTTGTTCTAGTCTCCTGCCTGATCACATTCTCTCCCACCTTTTTTATTCTTTTTCTTTTTCTTTCTTCTTTTTTAAAATCGTCTTCTTTCGTTCTTCAACTTCTTATCTTATCAATTCCTTTTATAAATTTTTTTATACTTTTCATCTTTACACTCATATCCAATTCCTTCATTGTATCAACCCTTATTTTGCACACATATGTCTTTCTTTCCTTAAAATTTGGGAGGCACTTTCTTCTAACATACCAAAATACACACAAAATCTAGTGTGTGCAACTGATCTATGCACCAGCCTGATCATATTTGATCATATTCTGTTTTGTGTTTTGTTCTGTTTTTGTTTGTTTTTATCTTTTTTCTTTTTTTCTCTCTCTGTCTTTCTTTTTTCTTTTCCTTTCATTTCCCCTGGTTTCAGGTCTTTTCTGATTTGTTTAGAGTATATTTTCTGAGGATATTGTTACCCTGTTAGCATTTTGTTCTCTCATTCATCTATTCTCCTCTGGACAAAATGACAAGATGGAAAAAATCACCTCAACAAAAAGAACAAGAGCTAGTACCGTCTGCCAGGGACCTACTCAATATGGACATTAGTACGGTGTCAGACCTAGAGTTCAGAATCATGATTTTAAAGATACTAGCTGGTCTTGAAAAAAGCATGGAAGTTATTAGAGAAACCCTTTCTGGAGAAATAAAAGAACTAAAATTTAACCAAGTCGAAATCAAAAAGGCTATTAATGAGGTGCAATAAAAAATGGGGGCACTAACTCCTAGGATAAATGAGGCAGAAGAGAGAATCAGCGATATAGAAGATCAAATGATGGAAAATAAAGAAGCTGAAAAAAAGAGAGATAAACAACTACTGGATCACGAGGGCAGAATTCAAGAGATAAGCGATACGATAAGACAAAACAACATTAGAATAATTGGGATCCCGGAAGAAGAAGAAAGAGAGAGAGGGACAGAAGGTATATTGGAGCAAATTATAACAGAGAACTTCCCTAATGTGGGGAAGGAAACAGGCATCAAAATCCAGGAGGCATAGAGAACCCCTCTCAAAATCGATAAAAATAGGTCAACACCCCAACATCTAATAGTAAAACTTACGACTCTCAGAGACAAAGAGAAAATTCTGAAAATACCTCGAGAGAAGAGATATGTAACCTATAATGGTAGAAACATTAGATTGGCAACAAATCTATCCACAGAGACCTGGCAGGCCAGAAAGGATGCCATGATATATTCAGAGGACTAAACAAGAAAAATATAGCAGCCAAGAAAACTATATACAGCTAGTCTGTCATTGAAAATAGAAGGAGAGATCAAAAGCTTCCAGGACAAACAAAAACTAAAGGAATTTGTAAACACGAAACCAGCCCTACAAGAAATCCTGAAAGGGGTCCTCTAAGCAAAGAGAGAGCCTAAAAGCAGCATAGACCAGAAAGGAACACAGACAATATACAGTAATGGTCACCATACAGGCAATACAATGGCACTAAATTCATATCTTTCAAGAGTTACCCTGAATGTAAATGGGCTAAATGCCCCAATCAAAAGACACAGGCTATCAGATTGGATTAAGAAACAAGACCCATCGATATGCAGTCTGCAAGAGACTCATTTTAGAACCAAAGAAACCCCCACATTGAAAGTGAGGGGGGGGGAAACTATTTACCATGCTAATGGACACCAAAAGAAAGCTGGGATGGAAATCCTTATATCAGACAAATTAGATTTTAAACCAAAGACTGTAATAAGAGATGAGAAAGGACACTATATCCTACTTAAAGGGTCTATCCAACAAGAAGATCTAACAATTGTAAATATCTATGCCCCGAACATGGGAGCAGCCAATTATATAAGGCAATTAATAACAAGAGCAAAGAAACACATTGACAACAATGCAATAATAGTGGGGGACTTTAACACCCCCCTGACTGAAATGGACAGATCATCTAAGCAAAAGATCAACAAGGAAATAAATACTTTAAATGACACACTAGACCAAATGGACTTCACAGATATATTCAGAACATTCCATCCCAAAGCAACGGAATACACATTCTTCTCTAGTGCCCATGGCACATTCCTCAGAAGAGATCACATTCTAGGTCACAAGTCATGTCTCAACCAGTACCAAAAGATTGGTATCATTCCCTGCATATTTTCAGACCACAATGCTTTGAAACTAGAACTCAATCACAAGAGGAAAGTCAGAAAGAACTCAAATATATGGAGGCTAAAGAGCATCCTACTAAAGAATGAATGGGTCAACCAGGAAATTAAAGAAGAATTAAAAAAAATTCATGGAAACCAATGAAAATGAAAACACAAGTGTTCAAAATCTTTGGGATGCAGCCAAGGCAGTCCTAAGAGGAAAGTACATAGCAATACAAGCCTTTCCCAAGAAACAAGAAAGGTCTCAAATACACAACCTAACCCTACACCTAAAAGAGCTAGAGAAAAAACAGCAAATAAAGCCTAAACCCAGCAGGAGAAGAGAAATAATAAAGATCAGAGCAGGAATCAATGAACTAGAAACCAAAAGAACAGTAGAACAGATCAATGAAACTAGGAGCTGGTTCTTTGAAAGAATTAACAAGATTGATAAACCACTGGCCAGACTTATCAAAAAGAAAAGAGAAATGACCCAAATCAACAACATCATGAAAGAGGAGAGATCACAACCAACACCAAAGAAATACAAACAATTATAAGAACATATTATGAGCAACTCTATGCCAGCAAATTAGATAACCTGGAAGATATGGATGCATTCCAGGAGATGTATCAACACCAAAACTGAACCAGGAAGAAATAGGAAACCTGAACAGACCTATAACCACTAAGGAAATTGAAGCAGTCATCAAAAATCTCCCAAGAAACAAAAGCCCAGGACCAGATGGCTTCCCAGGGGAAGTCTATCAAACATTTAAAGAAGAATTAATGCCTATTCTTCTGAAACTGTTCCAAAAAATAGAAATGGAAGGAAAACTTCCAAACTCGTTTTATGAGGCCACCATTACCTTGATCCCAAAACCAGACAGAGATCCCATCAAAAAAGAGAATTACAGACCAATAACCTTGATGAACATGGATGCAAAAATTCTCACCAAAATACTAGCCAATAGGATCCAACAGTACATTAAAAGGATTATTCACCACGACCAAGTGGGATTTATCCCTGGGCTGCAAGTTTGGTTCAACATCCACAAATCAATCAACGTGATACAATACATTAACAAAAGAAAGAACAAGAATCCTACGATCCTCTCAATAGATGCAGAAAAAGCATTTGACAAAGTACAGCATCCTTTCTTGATCAAAACTCTTCAGAGTATAGGGATAGAGGGTCCATACCTCAATATCATAAAAGCCATCTATGAAAAACCTACAGCAAATATCATTCTCAGTGGAAAAAACGGAAAGCTTTCCCCATAAGGTCAGGAACGCAGCAGGTATGTCCATTACCACCACTGCTATTCAACACAGTATTACAAATCCTAGCCACAGCAATCAGACAACAAAAAGAAATCAAAGGCATCCAAATTGGGATAAGAAGAAGTCAAACTCTCACTGTTTGCAGATATGATACTTTATGTGGAAAACCCAAAAGACTCCACCCCAAAAATGCTAGAACTCATTCAGGAATTCAGTAAAGTGGCAGGATATAATATCAATGCACGAAATCAGTGGCATTCCTATACACCAACAACAAGACAGAAGAGAGAGAAATTAAGGAGTCGATCCCATTTACAATTGCACCCAAAACCATAAGATACCTAGGATTAAATCTAACCAAAGAGGCAAAGGATCTGTACTCAGAAAACTATAAAATACTCATGAAAGAAATTGAGAAAGACACAAAGAAATGGAAAAATGTTCCATGCTCATGGATTGGAAGAACAAATATTGTGAAGATGTCAATGCTACCTAGAGCAATCTACACATTCAATGCAATCCCCATCAAAATACCATCCACTTTTTTCAAAGAAATGGAACAAATACTCCTAAAATTTGTATGGAACCAGAAGAGACCCCGAATAGCCAGAGGAATATTGAAAAAGAAAAGAAAAACTGGCGGCATCACAATTCCGGACTTCCAGCTCTATTACAAAGCTGTCATCATCAAGACAGTATGGTAATGGCACAAAAACAGACACATCGATCAATGGAACAGAATCGAGAGCCCAGAAATGGACCTTCAACTCTATGGTCAACTCATCTTTGACAAAGCAGGAAAGAATGTCCGATGGAAAAGAGACAGTCTCTTCAACAAATGGTGTTGGGAACATTGGACAGCCACAT
>NW_027397131.1:831139-839941 GCF_003265705.2 Callorhinus ursinus
CAGCAACTTCTTCCTAGAAACATCGCCAAAGGCAAGGGAAGCCAGGGCAAAAATGAACTTGGGATTTCATCAAGATAAAAAGCTTTTGCACAGCAAAAGAAATAGTCCACAAAACCAAAAGACAACCGACAGAATGGGAGAAGATATTTGCAAATGACATATCAGATAAAGGGCTAGTATCCAAAATCTATAAAGAACTTATCAAACTCAACACCCAAAGAACAAATAATCCAATCAAGAAATGGGCAGAAGACATGAACAGACATTTTTCCAAAGAAGACATCCAAATGGCCAACAGGCACATGAAAAAGTGCTCAACATCGCTCGGCATCAGGGAAATCCAAATCAAAACCTCAATGAGATACCACCTCACACCCGTCAGAATGGTTAAAATGAACAAGTCAGGAAATGACAGATGTTGTTGGTGATGTGGAGAAAGGGGAACCCTCCTACACTGTTGGTGGGAATGCAAGCTGGTGCAACCACTCTGGAAAACAGTATGGAGGTTCCTGAAACAGTTGAAAATAGAGCTACCATATGATCCAGCAATTGCACTACTGGGTATTTACCCCAAAGATACAAATGTAGGGATCCGAAGGGGTACGTGCACCCCGATGTTTATAACAGCAATGTCCACAATAGCCAAACTGTGGAAAGAGCCAAGATGTCCATTGACCAATGAATGGATAAAGAAGAAGTAGTATATATATACAATGGAATATTATGCAGCCATCAAAAGGAATGAGATCTTGCCATTTGCAATGACGTGGATGGAACTGGAGGGTGTTATGCTGAGCGAAATCAGTCAATCAGAGAAAGACATGTATCATATGACCTCACTCTATGAGGAATTCTTAATCTCAGGAAACAAACTGAGGGTTGCTGGAGTGGTGGGGCATCAGAGGGATGGGGTGGCTGGGTGATAGACATTGGGGAGGGTATGTGCTATGGTGAGCGCCGTGAATTGTGCAAGACTGTTGAATCACAGATCTGTACCTCTGAAACAAATAATGCAGTATATGTTAAGAAAAAAAAAGATAGCAGGAGGGGAAGAATGAAGGGGGGGAAATCGGAGGGGGAGACGAACCATGAGAGACGATGGACTCTGAAAACAAACTGAGGGTTCTAGAGGGGAGAGGGGTGGGGGGATGGGTTAGCCTGGTGATGGGTATTAAAGAGGGCACGTTCTGCATGGAGCACTGGGTGTTATGCACAAACAATGAATCATGGAACACTACATCAAAAACTAATGATGTAATGTATGGTGATTAACATAACAATAAAAAATTTTAAAGGACAAAAAAATAGTAAGATGTAAAATGCAAGATCGTACTCTAATTTTGAAATACAAATATGCAACATTTTCACTTGGACCCTAAGAGCTAACTAAATATTAGACTTCTTTGGAAACCCAAACATAACATTGTTTCCATGGGAAAGTAGATCTTGAAACTGTTTTAAAAAGCTACAGTAAGTTTATACACATATGTATACACACAAATACATGTATGTGTGCTTATATATGTATGTATATTCATATTAATAACAAAAAAATTTAAGTCTCTAAAACCCTTCTCTTGGTACTAGGGGGAAAAAACCAGTAGGTTTCACTTATTTTTGTTTTTTCACATGTGCTCTTTAATTCTTTAGAACTCAGAAGATAAAAGTGTAACTTAGCAAACAGAGAAATCTTGCTGATCTGTTGTAGTCTTCAGAAATTCAAATGAATTCTATCCTACCATCACCTGGAAGGAAAAATAACTAGAAAGTGGGAGAAAGAGAGCATGAAAGTTCTGGCAAGTCTGCACAAACCCTAGGGAAAGAAAGACCAGCTCCCTCTAGAACACACACCAGGTTTTCTGTCTTTTCAAAGGTCTTGATTGTTCAGGGCCTGTTAGCCCCGGCACTGGGCCAGCAGGTAGCTTTCTTCAGAACCATGTGTCACAGTTCCATGGAAACTAGAGGAAGTTAAAAAGTCTATTAAAGTGACTTGATTTTAAAATAACTTAGTTGTTAAATGCCTCTTGTACTTGTCCCCCAAACCCAAGGACTGCCTTTTTCCCTCTCTCTCTGTTCAATATCTGACACTTATTTGCTAAATTATGGTATGGCACCAGAAGAAAATTCTGACTTAGAGATAGGAAAATATAATCAAGCACATTTGCAGACAGCTTAGCCTATGATTCAACTGAGATTCTCCTAATTAATCTGTATTAATCTCAAACAGAAAATGCCCCTTGCATACATAGGGATGGGTTACTAAAACCTTTTCCTCCCAGTGCCATGCTTACTGGCTTTTTTCAGAGTGTAAGAGTAACACAAATTTATTTAGAGAACTAGGAAATCTGAAAAGTAAAATGAAGAAAACAAGAAAACAAAAATTGCCCAAAATTCCACTGTAAGAGATAACCCCATGATTTTTTAAATCTATTTCCTTTCATTTCTCTATACATATGAATTTCTATTTTTATAAAATTCAGTAAAATGTGAAGTGTCATATCCTGTTTTTTTTTTAATTTTACATCATATTTAACATCTTTAAAAGCAATTGATAAACATCATTTCCATTTACTACAGACATATTCTACCATTGCTCTTCATTTTTAAGTGGATTCCTTTTTTTTCATCATGTTGGGTTACTTTCTTAGGGTTTATTTATGAAAGTAGAATTACTTGATTACAGGGTAAAAACAGCCCTCGGATACATATTTCTTTCCAGAATGATTATAACAACTTTCTTTCCCACAAGATATGAAAGTTTGGGGCTATGTGTGGTCTTATTTGTAGAATTTTGTACTCAAAATATATTTTTTAATCTTTTTTTTACCAATTTCACTGGTGAAAATTGTATCACTTGTTTCTTTAATATTTATTATAATTATCATTAAGGTTTTTGAATACATCCAATGCAGATTTCATGTTTCTACCTCCCCTTCTGAATTCATACAATCTTTCACTCCTTTCCAATGTAAATTCCAGACATAGAACTCTACCTTTCCAATGACCCCATCTACTAATAAACTGCCCCCATACACAATCACTCAGGCAGAGAGTGTGGCCCTCAATACCTAGATATGGGAATGTCAGTGGTACAGAATAAACAGCTCTTTTCACATACTGGGGCAAATAGCCATTGGGATGGGATTATACCCCAGTAGTGTGCTACAGCCTGTCTGTAATAGCTCATGAGAGCACTTGGTGCACTTCTTTGCTCAATTCTGTGTTCAATTATGTCACTTTGGTGGCTCAGAATTGGCCATGAGAGGATCAGCACCATGGAAATCAGCAAATGCTACAAATTAAACCCTCCTCACCCACCCTCAGCCCCAAGAGCCAGCTGTTAAACATTTAATAGCTCTCCACTACTTCTGTTTGCACCAATGGCAGAAAAGCCAGTACCAGACTAACCTCCCTGCTGATAACAATTAGAAAAGCTGTGTAAAATATTTTTTAAAACATTTGCTTGGAGGGGTGCCTGGGTGGCTCAGTCGGTTAAACGGCTGCCTTCAGCTCAGGTCATGATCTCAGGGTCCTGGGATCGATCCCCGTATCGGGCTCCCTAGTCAGTGGGGAGTCTGCTTCTCCCTCTCCTGCTGCTCTCTCACTCATGCTCTCTCTTAAATAAATGAATAAAATCTAAAAAAAAAAAAAAAAAAGATTGCTTAGGAAAAACACACACACACACACACACACACATTTGCTTGAAGGAGTCAAGCAGGACCAAAGCAGCCAAGACTTGAGGGTCTAAGATCATAAAGAGAAAGAAGGGCAGGTGCTAAGAAATGAATTTGATGTGAGGCCCCACTTTTCCCCTTGATGCATTTGCTAATTCATAAATGGCTTGTTAAAAGCTAAGCAGAAAATGGCTGGGAGAAGCTGGGAGCTGAGCTTTTAGCAGCCTCAGGAGCTGCAGGGAGAAAAATTCAAAATATTTCAAGAGTTACCAAAGAGGAGGGTCCCTGATAAACACCTGGGCTTTCATTTGGGACTTCTGAAAGACAATATCTTAGGTATCTTAGTTCAGGCTGCTATTACAAATTACCATAGGCTGGGTGCTTTACACAACAAACATTTATTTCTCTTCATTCTAGAAGTTGGAAGCCTGAGATCAGGGTGCCAGCATGGTCAAGTTCTTGGTAAGTGCCTTCTTCCTGGTTTACAGATAGCTGTCTTCTTGCTTCACGTAGCAGCAAGAAGAGCTAGCTAGCTCTCTCGCCTCTGATCAGGAGGGCACCAATTCCATGTGTGAGGGTTCTCTCCTCATGTCCTAATTACCTCCCAAAGGTACCACCTCAAATATCATCACATTGGGATCAGGGTTTCAACATACGAATTTCATAAGATCACAAGCATTTAGTCCATTGCAAAAGGGTAACTGGAGACACCCAGGTGTCAAAAAGAATGAAACACAGCTCTGATTTTTTTTTCATTTTATTTATTGATTTATTTATTTATAATTTAAATTTTAGTTAACATACAGTGTGATATTGGTTTCAGGAGTAGAATTCAGTGATTCATCACTAACATACAACACCCAGTGCTCATCATGACAAGGGCCCTCCTTAATACCCATTGCCCATCTAGCCCCTCCTCTACCCACCTACCTCTGTCAACCCTCAGTTTGTTCTCTATCCTAAGAGTCTCTTATGGTTTGTTTCCCTTTCTCTTCCCCTCCCCCTTCCCATATGTCCAACTGTTTTCTTTCTTAAATTCCACATATGAGTGAGATCATATGGTATTTTTCTCTGACTGATTTATTCCACTTAACACAGCTCTGATTTAAATCAATCCCAGACTAGAGTAAGGCAAGCTACCCCATCCTAATCACCTTCTAGTAGCAAAAGTAAATCCTTTCTGAAGGACTTACAGTAGCACCAATAAATATCAAATACCTAGCAATAAAGTTCCTAAGGATATACAAAATTGCAGGAGAATTGTAGATTTAAATATGAAAGGTTAGGCAAAAGCTTCTAGTAGATATCACTGAAAATCTTCATGATATTCAAAGCACCCCAAAACACATGTTCATGGTAGTATTATTTCTAATATCCAAAAAATGGGAACAACTCAAATATCCATAAACAATAGAACAGGTGAATAAAATATGGCATATTCATTCAATACAACTACATTGCAACATAAACACACAAACTCTACTAAACACAACAACTTGGGTGGATTTCACACACGTGATGTTGAATGAAAGAACCCAGACACAAAAGAATACATGCTGTATGACTCCATTTACATAAGGTTTATTTTTTTTTAAAACATTTTCCTTTTTTTTAAAGATTTTATTTATTTATTTGAGGGAGAGAGAATGAGAGATAGAGAGCCCGAGAGGGAAGAGGGCCAGGGGGAGAAGCAGACTCCCCGCTGAGCAGGGAGCCCAACGCAGGACTCGATCCAGGGACTCCAGGACCACGACCCGAGCGGAAGGCAGTCACCTAACCAACTGAGCCACTGAGGCGCCCGTTTAAAAATAGGCAAAATGTATGCCTAATGTTATGATGTTAAAAGTTTAGAGGGGGAGTAACCAGGAGAGGGAGGCCACTTTCCAGGGTGTGAGCAATGTCTTGTTTCTTGATCTGGGTGATGGCTACAGGTTTGTTCCCGGGAAAATATATTGAGCATTCTACTTCCAGCTTGTACACGTCTCTGAATGTTATATTTAAAGTTGATTAAAGGACAGCTGAGAGAGAGGGAGAGCACTGAAACTCTTCCCCAGAGGGGGCACATACCTCCTTGAATCAGAGAGATAGCATCACTTCACTGCAAGTGACGAATCTCTCACTCAAACTGACCTACGAAGTAAATTGAGTTCCAAGAAGATATACAAGTCGCCGGCAAGCACGTAAGAAATGCTCAACATCATTAGTCAATAAGGAAATGTGAATCAAAACCAATGAGATATGACTTCACACCCACTAGGATGGCTATACTCAAAAAGTAGGACAATAACAAGGATTGACAAGGATGTGGAAAAGTCACCATACACTACAACACAGATGATCCTTGAAGAGATTATGCCACGTAAAAGAAGCCAATCCTGAAAGACCACGGATTCATATTTATATGGAAAGTCTAGAACAGGTCACTCTACAGAGACAGGAAGTAGATTTGTGGTTTTGGTGGCCAAGGGTTGGGAGGTAGGGGTAGGGGCTGCAGAAAAGGGGTTGAGGGAGAAAGAATAACTGCTCATCAGCATGGGGTTTCTTTTTGAAGAAATGAAAAGGTCCTACAATTGATCGTGGTGAAGGTTCCACAACTCTGTGAAAATACTAAAAACAATTAAATTGTACACCATTTTAAAACTATTTAACTACTTAAACTACTTTAAAAACATTAAGGGTGATTTTTATGATATTTAAATTATAAATCAATAAAACTGCTCTAAAAACTAATGAGAATTTAGGAGCTTATGTAACTGAAATATCTAGAGATAAGTTGCTCCTGTGAGGGTGATCCAACAGTCAAGACATTATCACCAGTACTTGATTTCATTCTCTCTCTAATACGCTTTCTGTGGTGTTGTCTTCACCAGACCACCATGTCAGTACCCTAGCAGCTCCAGGCATGCCCATCTTGTCAGCAAAAATGCAAGAACCATTCAAGACCTCATAATCTCTTCTCACACCATCCAGAGGACAAAGAAAGTTCCTCTTGCTCAGAAAATGTCTGCATATGTTTTACCAATGTCTCAATGATACTGCTCGAGTTACATTCCCACCCCATGGCAGAGAACTGGGGCAAATGGTCGTCTTAAATCAATCTGATGCCAGAGCCCCAGAGGTCAATCTTACCCAAACTACACGGCTGAAGGTTGTGTAAGGACAGCTTCCTAAACCAAATGTGGGATCTCATCACCAGAAATTATGGAAACTAAAGTTGAGGAGTTAACAACATCAACCCCAATTACACAGACAAAAAAAGGAGTCAGAGTTGCTGTGGACTAAAGACTGCAAGCAACATTTATTTCCAAATTGACTTCCCTCATTTGATGCAAGACAGAGATACTCATGTTTGCAGAGAACCAAACACGCGACTGGCTCCATAACAGGTTCTCAATTTATTTTGAATGAATTAACAAACAAATTGAGCCAACACCAACAAATTAATAAACAAACGAAAAACTGGCTATCTTGGTGGTAAAGAACCCAGACTCTTTGGGTTCTTTTTTCTTCTGTCTCCAGCTGCTCTCTGCTTGGTCAGCAAAGCATTCAAAAGTTAGGAAGAACTGGTAAAGGAGAAGAGTTTCAAATCTCTGTTTATTTATTTTTTTTTTTGATCCTGAAAAGAGCTCTGATGACAAATGCACAGTTGAGGAAGTTTATATCATTGGCTACGAAAAAGTTTGGAGATTCTTAGTTGATTTCAAGTTCCAGGTTAACACAGGGGAGATATTGGTACAACGTCAAGGCAACTATTGACTCTCTTTACAATCCTCCTTCTAAAACCCACATAGGCATCAGTTTCAGAGATTTCTGAGTTACCCGTCATCCCACACTGCCGCCTAAGCCAGTCTTTAGTTTCTGACCTATTCGCTAGGTTATAAGTATCACTGAATACTCCATTAAGCCTAAGAGAAATCACCAAATGTATATCAAACAACATGAAGGACTGAAGATCAAAACCATGTCTATCCTTAGAATCCTAATCAAGAGTAGGTACTTATAATTTCTATTTTTTCCTCAAGTACTGAGCAAATTTGAGCTTACAGAAAGAATTCACTGTGTTACTGATAATTGAAAATGGATTTACTGAGCTCGGTAGCTTTAATTAGTTTGCTGGTGCTCCAAAGACTTTTGGGCAAATGGGATTTTTTTTCTAATACCTGTAATGTATACAAGCGTTAAATCAAAGCTGACTACAGCAAAATCTAATTCTAAAAGCCCCAGAGTAAAATCAAGATAAAATAATTTACACCACAACCACTTCATCAAAATAGAAAGAAGCCTATGAATAGTCCAGTAGCTAACACCACTATGATTTTTCCAGGGAAAAAAAAAAGAGTTTAAATTTTCTAACAAATCCCACATTCTGTAACTTTTAGTTTGTCCAAAGGGGTTTTTTTTAATTTTTATTGTTATGTTAATCACCATATATTACATCATTCGTTTTTGATGTAGTGTTCCATGATTCATTGTTTGTGCATAACACCCAGTGCTCCATGCAGAACGTGCCCCCTTGAATACCCATCACCAGGCTAACCCATCAACCCACCCCCCTCCCCTCTAGAACCCTCAGTTTGTTTTTCAGAGTCCATCGTCTCTCATGGTTCGTCTCCCCCTCTGACTTACTCTCCCTCATTCTTCCCCTCCTGCTATCTTCTTCTTTTTCTTTTTTCTTAACATATGTTGCATTATTTGTTGCAGAAGTAGAGATCTGCGACTCAACAGTCTTGCACAATTCACAGCGCTCACCATAGCACATACCCTCCCCAATGTCTATCACCCAGCCACCCCATCCCTCCCACGCCCCACCACTCCAGCAACCCTCAGTTTGTTTCCTGAGATTAAGAATTCCTTATATCAGTGAGGTCATATGATACATGTCTTTCTCTGATTGACTTATTTCATTCAGTATACACCCTACAGTTCCATGCACGTCATTGCAAATGGCAAGATCTCATTCCTTTTGATGGCTGCATAATATTCCATTGTGTATATATACCACTTCATCTTTATCCATTCATCTGTCGATGGACATCTTGGCCCTTTCCACAGTTTGGCTATTGTGGACATTGCTGCTATAAACATTGGGGTGCACGTACCCCTTCGGATCCCTACATTTGTATCTTTG
>NW_027397131.1:844941-900138 GCF_003265705.2 Callorhinus ursinus
AAAAAAGGGATTGATAAGATGTTGGTTGAAAAAGGGAAAAAGAAAAATTAAAAAAAAACAGTTAAAAAAATTAACTTTGATGAACTAATGAATCATGGTAAAAAAAAGCCATGAATTCTATGTGCAGTATTCCCCTAGCCCTGGAGTTCTCCCGTTCTGCTTGATCAGTAAACTTGGTCTTGGCTTGCTGGCTGTTCGCGCTGATCTTCTGGGGGAGGGGCCTGTTGCCATGGTTTCCAAATGTCTTTGCCGGAGGCTGAATTGCTCTGCCCTTGTCGGTCGGGCTAAGGAAGCTGCTCAGGTTTACTCTCAGGAGCTTTTGTTCCCTGTAAGCTCTTGGTACAGGTTTGGAGGAACAGGGCGAAAATGGCCTCCCAATCTCCACCCAGAGGAGCTGAGAACTCAGGGCCCCGCTCCTCAGTGCACCCCCAGAGAAAAGCAGTCACTCCCGTGTCCCCGGTCTCCAGCCGCACTCCGTGCTCACCCAGCCTGTGACCGAGCGTTTGTATCTCTGGCACCCGACCCCCTGTGGAGTCTCCAAACCCAGCAGATCCCTGCGGTGCGTTCCCGCGCCGCTCCTCCCGGGGGGGGGAAAGGGGAGTCTCCCCAGCTCTGCCGCTTGTTGGGTCCCTGCTGGAGGAGCAGTGGCCCAACTGGGCCACGGATCACAGTTTATGGCAACCCCGAGCTGAGAGCCCATGTCTCGGCTCCGTCTCTGCAGCCGGCTTCCCCACTCCGATACCTGGGAGCTCTGGCGCACTCAGGCACCCCCGGTCTTTCTGTGACCCCGAGGGTCCTGAGACCACACTGTCCTGGGAGGATTCCACCCCCTGCTTAGCCACTGGAGCAATGTCCCTCAGCAGAGCCGACTTCTAAAAGTTCCGATTTTGTGCTCCGCGGCTCTATCACTTGCCAGAAGCGGCCGGCAGAGGCCCCTCCCCCGCCTCTATCCTCCCGAATATCGCCTCAGATTCACTTCTCCGCACGTCCTACCTTCCAGTAAGTGGTCGCTTTTCTGTTCAGAGAGTTGTTGCTACTCTCCTCTTCGATCTCCTGTTGAGTTCGTAGGTGTTCAGAATGGTTTGATCCCTATTCGGCTGAATTCCTGAGACCAGACGAAATCTAAGTCTCCTACTCCTCCGCCATCTTGCTGAGCTAACCTGTCCAAAGGGTTTTCATTTCTAAAGCACATCTACTTAACAAGTGTATCATGAAAGAGTGGTGAGAAATATACAAAAATTAAGAGAGGCAACTCTTTCATGGAGAAATTACGGATTTTTTTTCTTTCTCTTTTTAAATGTGGATTTAATGCTGTTATAAGATTGTTATTTAAGAAACCAAAAGCAAAAACAACTAGCAGGCTTAAGAGGTACAATGTTTCAGCTTTGAGGTAGTACTGGTTAGAGAGTTAGGACCATTGCCTGGAAGTGTCAACTCTGTACCCACCTATTCTTTGACCCAGGAGAATCTTCTCCATTTCATTGCACCTGAACATCTCTAGCAATAAAATGATGAAAAAGAAATTAATTTGATATTAATACAATATCAAATTTAGTCAAAGAAGGTTTGGGAAGTTGGAACTTGCTTTTGAAACATGAATAGGCAAAAGGGAGAGAGGGAGAGGGCTTGAATAAACTCCATCAGACACACTGGACATGCTCCCATAATACCAATAGCAGGCAATATCCGGAGGTACAAATGTTGATGCTCCCCCACTCTCTCCAGAAATGTAAATACTGAAACTTGTCAAATGCCAAATATGTTTACAACAGATAAATGAAAGTTGTATAAAAGTCAAAACTAAGATTTTAGGGGCACCTGCGTGGCTCAGTCGTTAGGCATTTGCCTTCGGCTCAGGTCATGATCCCAGGGTCCTGAGATCAAGCCCTGCATTGGGCTGCCTGCTCATCGGGAAGCCTGCTTCTCCCTCTCCCACTCCTCCTGCTTGTGTTCCCTCTCTTGCTGTGTCTCTCTCTGTCAAATAAATAAATAAAATCTTTAAAAAAAAAACAACTAAGATTTTAGAGGCTGGAGTCAGAAGACCTTGGTTCAGCAAACTAAATAGAACCTCCTTAAACTGATACAGGGTATCTACCAAAAAAAGGAAGAAAGAAAGGAATCAAAAATCTACTACAAATATTCACAGTTAATGGTGAAATGTTGAAGGCTTCCCTCTAAGATTGGAAATAAGAAAAGAAAGACTTCTATCGCTACTTATGTTTAGAGATTCTATCCAGAGAAAGGAAGGAAGAAAGAAAGGAAGGGAGGGAGGAAGGGAGAGAGGGAGGAGGGAGGGAGGGAGGGAGGGAGGAAGGAAATAAGTGATAATCTCATGGTGGTTTTAATTTGCATTTCCCTGATGATTAGTGATGTTGAGCATCTTTTCATGTGTCTGTATGTCTTCTTTGGAAAAATGTCTATTCAGGTTCTCTGCTCATTTTTTAATCAGACTATTTGTTTTTCTGGTGTTGAGTTGTATAACTTCTTTAAATATTTTAGATATTAACCCCTTATCAGATATATCATTTGCAAATATCTTTCCCATTTGGTAGGTTAAAATATCATTTTTATACCTGTCAGAATAGCTAACATCAAAAACACAGGAAATAAAAAGTGTTGGTGAAGATGTGGAGAAAAAGGAACCCTCATGAGCTGTTGGTGGGAATGCAAATTGGTGCAGCCTCTGTGGATAATAGTGCAGAGGTTCCTCATAAAATTAAAAATAGAATTAATATATGATCCAGTAATTCCATTACTGGGTATTTACCCATAGAAAACAAAAACACTAATTTGAAAAGATATATGCACCCCTATGTTTATTGCAGCATTACGTACAATAGCCAAGATATGGAAGCAGCCCAAGCCCAAGTGCCCACTCATAGGTGAATGCATAAAGAAGATGAGGTATATAGATATACAGTGGAATATTACTCAATCATAAAAAAAGAATGAAATCTTGCAATTTGTTGGAAAAGCATTCCATGCTCATGGATTGGAAGTATAAACACTGTTAAAATGTCTACACTACCCAAAGCAATCTACACATTTAATGCGATCCCTATCAAAATACCACCAGCATTTTTCACAGAGCTAGAACAAACAATCCTAAAATTTATATGGAACCATTAAAGACCCCAAATAGCCAAAGCAATCCTGAAAAAGAAAAACAAAACTGGAGGCATCACGATTCCAGATTTTAAGCTACATTACAAAGCTGTAGTCATGAAGACAGTATGTTACTGGCACAAAAACAGACATATAGATCAATAGAAGACAAGAGAGAACCCAGAAATGGACCCGACAAAGCAGGAAAGAATATCCGATGGAAAAAAGACCTTCTCTTCAACAAATCTTGCTGGGAAAACTGGACAGCCACATGCAGAAGAATGAAACTGGACCACTTTCTTATACCATACACAAAAATAAATTCAAAATGGAAGAAAGACCTGCAGGTGAGACAGGAATCTATCAAAATCCTACTCCTTTACCTCAGCTGTAGGAACTTCTTACTAGACAAGTCTCCAGAGGTAAGGGAAATAAAAGCAAAAATGAACTATAGGGACTTGATCAAGATAAAAAGCTTCTGAACAGTGAAGGAAACAATCAGCAAAGCTAAAAGGCAGCCAACAGAATGAGAGAAGATATTTGCAAATGATATATCTGATAAAGAGTTAGTATCCAAAATCTATTAAGAACTTATCAAACTCAACACCTAAAAAAACAAAAAAAAATCAGTTAAGAAATGGGCAGAAGTCATGAATAGACACTTTTCCAAAGAAGACAACTAAATGGCCAACAGACACATGAAAAGATGCTCAATATCACTCATCATCAGGGAAATACAAATCAAAACCATGATGAGATATCATCTTACATCTGTCAGAATGGCTAAAATTAACAACACAGGAAACAACAGATGTTGCGGAGGATGCAGAGAAAGGGAAACCCTCTTGCACTGTTGGTGGGAATGCAAACTGGGGCGACCACTCTGGAAAACAGTATGGAGTTTCCTCAAAAAGTTAAAAATAGAACTACCCTATGAGCCAGTAATTTCACTACTATGTATTTACCCAAAGGATACAAAAAATATGGATGCAAAGGGGGTACATGCACCCCATATTCATAGCAGCATTATCAACAATAGCCAAACTATGGAAAGAACCCAGATGTCCAACGACAGATGAATGGATAAAGAAGATGTGAGATAGATACACACACACACACACACACACACACACACACACACACACACACAATGAAATACTACTCAGCCATCAAAGAAATGAAATCTTGCCATTTGCAATGACATGGATGGAACTAGAGGGTATTATGCTAAGCAAAATAAGTCAGTCAGAGAGAGACAAATACCATATGATTTTACTCATAGGTGGAATTTAAGAAACAAAACAGATGAGCATAGGGGAAGGGAGGGAAAAATAAGACAAGATGAAATCAGAGAGGGAAACAGACCATAAGAGACTCTTCTTTTTTTCATCTCTCTGATTTTAATAAGGTTTTGAATGGGTTCCCACACTGAAATAGTCCTTGAGAGACTTAGAAAAGATGACTGAGTATAAAAGTTTAATAAGCAGGATGTTGGGGGAAATTTTTTTTTAATTTTTTTATTGTTAAGTTAATCACCATATATTACATCATTCGTTTTTGATGTAGTGTTCCATGATTCATTGTTTGTGCATAACACCCAGTGCTCCATGCAGAATGTGCCCTCTTTAATACCCATCACCAGGCTAACCCATCCCCCCACCCTCCTCCCCTCTAGAACCCTCAGTTTGTTTTTCAGAGTCCATCGTCTCTCATGGTTCGTCTCCCCCTCTGACTTACTCCCCTTCATTCTTCCCCTCCTGCTATCTTCTTCTTTTTCTTTTTCCTTAAAATATGTTGCATTATTTGTTTCAGAAGTACAGATCTGTGATTCAACAGTCTTGCACAATTCACAGCGCTCACCATAGCACATACCCTCCCCAATGTCTATCACCCAGCCACCCCATCCCTCCCATCCCCAACCACTCCAGTAACACTCAGTTTGTTCCTGAGATTAAGAATTCCTCATATCGTGAGGTCATATGATACATGTCTTTCTCTGATTGACTTATTTCACTGAGCATAACACCCTCCAGTTCCATCCAGGTCATTGCAAATGGCAAGATCTCATTCCTTTTGATGGCTGCATAATATTCCATTGTGTATATATACCACTTCATCTTTATCCATTCATCTGTCGATGGACATCTTGGCTCTTTCCACAGTTTGGCTATTGTGGACATTGCTGCTATAAACATTGGGGTGCACGTACCCCTTCGGGTCCCTACATTTGTATCTTTGGGGTAAATACCCAGTAGTGCAATTGCTGGATCGAATGGTAGCTCTAATTTCAACTGTTTGAGGAACCTCCATACTGTTTTCCAGAGTGGTTGCACCAGCTTGCATTCCCACCAACAGTGTAGGAGGGTTCCCCTTTCTCCGCATCCCCACCAACATCTGTCGTTTCCTGACTTGTTAATTTGAGCCATTCTGACGGGTGTGAGGTGGTATCTCATTGAGGTTTTGATTTGGATTTCCCTGATGCTGAGCGATGTTGAGCACTTTTTCATGTGCCTGTTGGCCATTTGGATGTCTTCTTTGGAAAAATGTCTGTTCATGTCTTCTGCCCATTTCTTGATTGGATTATTTGTTCTTTGGGTGTTGAGTTTGATAAGTTCTTTATAGATTTTGGATACTAGCCCTTTATCTGATATGTCATTTGCAAATATCTTCTCCCATTTTGTCACTGTCTTTTGGTTTTGTGGACTGTTTCTTTTGCTGTGCAAAAGCTTTTTATCTTGATGAAATCCCAAGAGTTCATTTTTGCCCTGGCTTCCCGTGCCTTTGGCAATGTTTCTAGGAAGAAGTTGCTGTGGCTGAGGTCGAAGAGGTTGCTACCTGTGTTCTCCTTTAGGATTTTGATGGACTCCTGTCTCAAGTTTAGGTCTTTCAACCATTTGGAGTCTTTTTTTGTGTATGGTGTAAGGAAATGATCCAGTTTCATTCTTCTGCATGTGGCTGTCCAATTTTCCCAACACCATTTGTTGAAGAGACTGTCTTTTTTCCATTGGACATTCTTTCCTGCTTTGTCAAAGATAAGTTGACCATAGAGTTGAGGGTCCATTTCTGGGCTCTCGATTCTGTTCCATTGATCTATGTCAGATCATAAGAGACTCTTAACCATAGGAAACAAACTGAGGGTTGCTGGAGGGGAGGGAGGTGGGGGGATGGGGTAAGTGGGTGATGGACATTAAAGAGGGCACAAGATGTAATGAGCACTGGGTGTTATATACAACTGATGAATCACTGAACTCTACCTCTGAAACTAATAATACACTATATGTTAATTAACTGAATTTAATTTTTAAAAAATCAAAATTTAAAAAAATAATTTTTTAAAAAACATCTCACCCTAATGAACTGTTCAGGTGCTTCTTATGGGGAAAAAGAAGAAACAAAACAGATGAACATATGGGAGGGGGCAAAAAAAGAAAAAGAGAGAGGAAAACAAACAATAAGAGAGACTCTTAAAGACAGAGAACAATCTGAGGGGTGATGGAGGCAGGTAGGTGGGGGATGGACTAGATGGGTGATGGGTATTAAGAAGGGCACTTGTTGTAATGAGTACTGGCTGTTGTATGTAAGCAGTGAATCACTGAATTCTACTCCTGAAACCAACATTGCACTGTATGTTAACTAGCTAGAATTTAAATAAAAATTTGAAGAAAAAAAAAATCTTGCCATTTGTAACAACATGGATGAACCTAGAGGGTATAATGCTAAGTGAAATAAATCATTCAGAGAAAGACAAATACCATACAATTTCACTAGTATGTAGAGTTTAAGAAACAAAACAAAGAAAAAAAGGAGACAAAAAACAAACTCTTAAATAGAGAACAAATTGGTGGCTGCCAGAGGGAAGTTTGGTGGGGAGATGAGTGAAATAGAGGATTAAGAGTACATTTACCATGATGAGCACTGAGAAACATATAGAAATGTTGAGTCATTATATGTACAACTAATACTAATAAAACACTGTATGTTAATTATACTTCAATAAAAACAGAAAAAAGAAATGAATGGTAAAAGGACTAAAAAAAGAGAAAAAAATTGCTGTCACTGTTTGCAGATATTATTATGTGTAGACAGAAAATGCAAAAGAACCTACAGAAAATTTACTGTAATTAATAAGTGTACTTACCAAGTTACCTAAATAAGAGTAATACAAAAATTAATTGCAATATTAATTCTATGTACCAGCAAATTGAAAATAATATTTCAAATGATATCTGCTTTTAAAAAAACTTAAAAACCTAGGAATTAATCCAGTGGAAGATGTGTAAGACCTCTATATAGAAACCTATCCAACATAGATTGGAAGAGTTAAGGGTGTAAAGATGTCAGTGGTCTCCAAATCCCAGCAGGATTTTTTTTAATTATAGAAACTGACAACTGGATTCAAAATTTTATGTGGAAATGCAAAAGGCGAAGAATAACCAAGACAATCTTGAAGAAGATCAAAACTGGAGTTATAGCAAGAGTTATGAACCTGTAGTAATTAAGACAGAATAGATAAATAGATCATTGAAGCAGAAGAGAAAGTCCAGAAATAGGCCCACAGTTTTGTGGAGAACTGACTTATGTCAAGGGTGGCACTGCACAGTAGCAGGAAACATTTACTTTCAATAATGTTGCTGAGATACTTAGATATTTTTATGGGGTGTGTTGGCGGGGGACCTGACCCCTATCTCGTACCATAGACAGAAACAGAAAGAATGTCTACACGTCAAAGAAAAAAATGCAGACAAACCAGTAGGAAACTGAGCAAAAGATACGAACAGGTACTCTTTAGATGAGGATATGTGAATTGCCAACAAATATTAGCAAAGGTGTTCAATTTTATGAGTTACTGGGGAAATGCAAATTTTAAAAATGGTATGACATCAGTACACCCAAGTGGCTAAGGTAAAAAGACATAATAATACCAAGTGCCATAAAAAATATAAAGAATGTGGAGCAATTAGGATGTTTATATGCTGGTGGTGTGAATATATAAAACTCAAAACAGGCAAAAGCTACCTATAATGTTAGAAATCAGGATATGGGTTACCTCTGGGGACAAGATGATGGGCTAGAGACCAGGAAAGAACACAGGTGGGAAAGGTGGGAGCTTTTGGGGTGCAGTTCTATTCCTGGGTAATATATTTCTTGATCTACACGGTAATTATAAGTAATTATAATTATAAGTATACCTATAAATATAAGTAATTTCTATAATTAAAACTGTGTTCACTTTGTGATACTTTATCAAGCTGTACACTTATGACTTGTAAACACATCCCATATATATACTTCAACTATTAAAAGTTTATATAAAAATGGACTCAGGCAGAACCAGCCAGCCTATGATGCAGGCTGACATGAATCTTCTCAAAATTCTGTGATTTTAAAGCATCATTTTAATATGAAGACAACAGCCCCTGGATCACCAGTTCCTTAAAAGCTTCTTCTAGCATCACATAGCCAAGATTTCTCCAAGTTGTTCTGCCTTTAACAAAGCTACGAAGTCCGGCAACTGTGGAAGTCTGAAGCATTTCATCCTTTTCTCCAAATGCTCCTCCAGACCTTGAGCAGTAGATACAAGTAGGAGAGGAGAGACGGCACTGAAAGACCATTAGATCTCAGCATGGGGAGGGACCCCAGAAGTCATTAGTCTAACCTGATTCCACACAGTGGAGGCATCCTGCGGCACTGAGGCGTGTAGTCATTTAGCGTCTGTTTAAACATCTTCAAAGTCAGGAAACTAAGGCAGTCTATTCCCTGGATGAAGAGCTTTCCATGTCTGCAAGTCAGTCTATGAAAATCTCCTAATCCAGTCCTCTTTAACTCACACTCTTTAGATAAAGAACAAACCCCCTCTAAATAACAGCATTTCAAATATAAGCAGATCACATGTCTGCCAAATAGTTTCTCTTTGGTACACTAACCATCCTCAGCCCCTTCCATCCTTCCCACACTAAATCAGAGGCTGTCGTGTCGAAGAGAAGAGACTTTCTTCTTGTTCCTCAAAGGACTTTTGAATCAATTTGACTTGGTTTTTCAGAGATCCAGATAAGGATAAAATCTAGCTATGGGAGATGCTCATGGCCAACAGTGATTTTGTGTAGAGGCAGAGCAAGCTCTTGCCTGCTCTACGTGATTTGAGAGGCAGATAAATTTTCTGTGAGTAAAACATGTTCCCCACTTGCCTACTTTGAAAACTGAAGTTTTCATATAAATCATAACTTTGTACGAAAGCATCAAAGACTACTATAAAAAAGTGTCACTGCATAGCCAAACGTGAACATCAGAGAAGAAACTAGTTCTGGAGATTAGAGAGAAGGCTGAGGACACAGATGATGGGGCAGGTGTGTCAGAGGAAAGTGACAAGGTCAGAAAGTCCTGGAGAATGAGACAACCTGAGAGAGGACAAGGCAGTTAGGGTGCCAGAGTGTGGGACACCTAGGAACTTGGACTAATGAAGAAACTGAAAATGGGAAAAGAAATGGACAGTTTGCCAACAGCTGCCCTCAGAAACCCCGCAAACTAGCGGGAAGCTTAGAAGCCACAGCAGGGAATCTCTCTCTCCAACCCCTCTCCCCTCCTTTCTCTCTCTCAATCTCTCTCTCTCTCTCTGTGTCCCTCTCTCTGTCTCTCTCTCTTCCCCCCCACCCTCATCTACATTCCCCTCTCCTTCCCTTTTTGTCACAATGCCGTTGGCCCACCAGGAATTGTTCCCACCATTCCCCAGCTTCCATGCCAGTGACTGAGCATCAGCCCTAATCTGCATCCAGCTGCCCTGAATTTCATGGGGGGCAGTGGGTAGGGGGAGACTAGGAAGTCCCATTTGATCTTCCGGTCCATGTCCTTCAGCACAGTTAAGTCAAACACATCCAAACAATACAGGGGAAGGCAGCAATTATTGGGCAATTAACAAAGCAGCATTTCAAACCCATATGGCTCAGATTGTTCTTGATTGACAATAACTCAAATACATAGCAAAAGTAGATGGTTGACACCCTTAACTTCCAATTGTAGTATATTGATGAACGAAATTAGTTTTTTTACAAGATCTTTCCTCCATAAACACTTAAGCAAAAGCCTTCTGGGGACAATGCTTTGAAACCAAAGAGGCTTTATAATAAGGCAGAGATTTCAGCCTCTGTGGAATTTATTTCATAGCTAATATACAGACAGAATGCCCAAAGTATTTGCAAGGAGGGATAAGGGATGAACAGATTCGCAGAATAAATAAGTGGCCGGGAAGAGAAACATGGTATGTGCCTCTTGCTCGAGAGTTCTGCAATGTACTCCTGCCTTGCAGACCACTGGCACTTGGCATCTTAGCCCTGCCACCAGTGGAGGTGATATGTGCTTCAGGGTCCCTGAAGAGTGTGGTGTAAGAAACCATCCATTCGGATCTGTTTACAAATAAATATATAGAGAAATAGAAATCTGATTCTGTTCATCCCACAAATCCTTTGATTTGGCACACCCACACCTGGAACTGATTGCAATGAATTAAATTAGGAGCAACTGTTGATTTAATGGTTGATTTGAAATTTGTTTAAATCAACCAGGCTTTCTTTAGCCAACTCTGTTCCTAAAAAGATAATTACACTTCAAGATGAGAGACATTAACCATATCCCTAGGTAATGGATTTTGAACTTTGCAAGATTAATGGCCACTTCCTATTTAAAGGCACTCAGCTCAGAAGACTGCAAAGGTAAGGAGAAATGACAATTATCCATCTTCTATTTCACTGAAAGCCTTTGGAACCTGGAAAGTGATCAGAGAGGGTTATTTCTTTTTCTTTTCTTTTTTAAAGAAAGAAACTTGGGACCACAAAAACACAGAAATCTAGAACTTTCTAGAAAAGACTTTCAAAATCACTTTGTCACAACCCAAGGGACAATGGCCAGAATATGCAATAGTAAGTACTTATTATGCATTTTATATGCATTTTTAATTTAATCATTATAACAACCTTATATAGTAGGTAGATGGCCCAGTAGTCTAAATGGAAAAAAAAAAAAAACCTGAGGTTCAGAGATGTTATGTTACTCTCCTTAGGACACACAGATTGGTAAGTGGAAGCAACTGAGGTTCAAATTCAGATCTGTCTGATTCCAGAGGCTACATTCCTAACTCCCATGAATCTCACCACTTTCCTCCCTATCCTAAAAGGATTCCTCAGTTACTATCACACTAACATTCCTTCATAGGAATTCTGATTATCTATAATTGTCTTGCGTATTATCTGGCTTGTATTCTCTATTCTCCCACAGGAAAATAAAGAAACAAACAAAAAGGCTCCATGAGGGAAGGGACTTTATCAGGTCTGCTGTTACCTCCAGGCCCTAGCACACAATAGTCACTCAATAAAATGTTTGTTGATTTAATAAATATTCTTGTTCGAAAAAATTACTCAAGGTAGGAAAAAAACCTAGAACCCAGATAGCTAATGTCTCCGAGATCAACGCTTATCCCACAACCACAATTATTTGCTCACTTGAGATTGGAAAGCCTTTCCTATGTACTTTTTAAAGCCAGTGATGCCAACATCTGACTTCTTCACGTGCCCTCATACCAACCCTCCAAACATGTCTGGCTAAACACCTCTGTGAACACAAAACTGTTCCAAGAAGAGCAGGTATATAAATAACTTATAAACTCCAGTCCCTAATCCCAAAGGGTTCATAGTCAAGCTAGGAAGACAGGAAATATGTCTTTAAAAAGCAACTGCAGGGGTGCCTGAGTGGCTCAGTCGTTAAGCATCTGCCTTAGGCTCAGGTCATGATCCCAGCGTCCTAGGATCGTGCCCCACGCTGGGCTCCCTGCTCCGTGGCAAGCCTGCTTCTCCCTCTCCCACTCCCCCTGCTTGTGTTCCCTCTCTTGCTGTGTCTCTCTCTGTCAAATAAATAAATAAAATCTTAAATAAATAAATAAATAAATAGCAACTGCAAAGCATTCTATTCTAAATATCCAGTGAGCTGCTGTTTGTGACAAAGTTCACCTTTCTGCAGAAATTTCAGTTCCAGGGAAACCTAAAGTATCGCCGAGGTGGAGAAAGGAAGACTCAAATTTGCCAGCCCTGACATCCTCAGCTCCTGCTATTAATCACACACGTGCACTCGGGCGTGATTTAGTGGCTCCTGTGATTGGCCATTTCAATTGCTGTCTCCATAGATCACCATCCCAGCTGAATATCCAGGGACTACATTCATCAAAAGCATTATTTGGGCGGAACGTGACTATTGTTCCAAACCTGGAGGGATGGTATCAGCAAGGAAAATTGGCAGTGTCTTTAAAGAAAGGTGGTTGTCTCTGAAGATAATGGATAATGCTTTTTATAGCTACTATTGAAAGGAAATTATCAGTTCCTCAGGTGTGTTTTCAAAAGTACTGGGGTATTTAATGATGACCACCCGTAAAAATAAACAAGACACTAAGAATTCAGCAACTATCCTTCCAGGAGGCCTTCCCAACACCTGGGACATTAGAGTTCCCAACACCTGAAAAGTGGGCCAGTGAGTAGTTAAGTGATGCCGCCTCCATCCTTCAGCCTCAACAATGGTCCAAGCAGGGCTAGTCGGAGCACTTCTCCAGGATTTTTCTCCCGGAGCAGGAAGGGAAGAATCTGTCTTCCTGCTTTGTTTGCGAGGTGTGAGGATGTGACCAGAGATTCCTGCAGCCATGTGGAAGAGTCTGAGCAAACAAGCCAATATGCACAGAGAATCTGGAATATGAGAATGATACAAGGAGTCAATTCCCCAGTTCTAGTCACACAATTCCCCAGAGCTGCCTCTCCCTTGCAGCTCTTACGTGAGCTACCCAGGACCCTTCCAAGAATTCTCCTCTCCACCTTTTTCTCTAGAGCTAGTTACACTGAGTTTCCATCACTAGCAACCCAAAGATGACTAATACAGATATTAGCATCAGTTAGTAGAGTGATAACAGAGGGCAGAGACTTAAAAGTAGAAGAGGCGTGGTGGATAGGAGGTAGAGGCAGGAAAAAATCACACCACTCCCAGCTGGGAAGATGGCAATCCATCTGATATGAAAACAAAGTAGATGTTAACTATTACCTGTTGTATCTGGGCAGAAAGACCATGGTAACACTTTGGTGGCTTGGTAGAAAAATACTAAGAAATAAGAGCATGCCAGATACTGCTTATGGCCTTCAGCAAGGTCCTTCAAAAGGAAAGTAAGCCTCAATGCAAGATGGTGTTTCTTAAAATAGATAGGAAATAAGAAGATAGATATACAGTGTTGTTAAAACAGAGGCCCTTGGAGACGAACCAGGAGAGATGATGGACTCTGAAAAACAAACTGAGGTTTCTAGAGGGGAGGAGGGTAGGGGGATGGGTTAGCCTGGTGATGGGTATTAAAGAGGGCACGTTCTGCATGGAGCACTGGGTGTTATGAACAAACAATGAATCATGGAACACTACACCAAAACAAATGATGTAATATATGGTGATTAACATAACAATAAAAAATTAAAAAAAAAAAAACCAGAGGCCCTTTCTATCTGTAGCTAGTGATCCAAAGCTGCTGAGAGTCCAAAGACTGTGCTTGCTGCCTGCAAAACTGTTAAGGATGAGTTTTCTGCCCTACGGTGAAGTTATTTCACCAACAAGGAGAGGGGATACCTGGAAGTAACCTAGAAATGAGGAAAGCCCAACCACCCAGATTTCTCCCAAACAACTCCTGCCATGGACAATCCCCTGAAATAGGGTAGTAATTTTTCACATCATAAGATGCAAATAATTGGGATGCAAACAGGGGCCAGGGATCTGTTTTACCAACTCCACCCATTGCTTCAGGTGCCTTAGAGGCAGGGGCCTAGGAGAAGTTATTAGAGAGAGACCCCAGGAGGATGGGTGAAGTCCTATGGGTATGTTTCTAGAGAATATAAATTTCAAAGACAGGGCCTAGGGTCAAATATTATGACTCAGCAAGATTTCTGGTTGGTTATAAATCAACAGATCTCATCAACATGAATTCAACATAGGCCCAACTGGCCCTTTAAGAGAGGTGTTTTGCTGCCCACAAGATTTGAAATCTTGAAGTATCTGACCTGAGACAAAGGCATTTCTTCCAAAGATGCAGTAGTTGATGATACTTTGAAACACCATGCTTGAAGGAGGAGTGAGTATATTTGTGATTACATGTGGATTCACTACTTTATGTAAACAGCAGTTGGGATTTTATATATTGAAAGAAGAGTATATGTGGATGTATATACACTAGGGAGCCATGGGAAGACTGTGCTGTCTGCAGGGTCAATCATGAAACCTTACTCCCTACCATAGAAATCAATCCATGATGGAACCCAAGCCAGATCCATCAAAGTTATTGTGTAGGTTCTTTCTGCTGGAGCTTGAGGGGATGATTTCTCTTTCTTCTTTGGTTTTAATCAGGAAGAGCATAATCTCAGAGCTGCCGGAAGACAAGGTCCTCAGTACCCACAAAGGCACCCTTGTGCAAACAGAAAAATTACCTCCCTCAAATCATTTTACTGATTTTTGTTAGAAAAGACACTTGAGTGCCATCTGCTGGAAATCTGCCATAATGAACATACAAATGTTAGATGTCTGCGGTATAACCACAACCCTTGGATGGAGCACAATTGTACACTGCATCCAATACGTGAGAGCCAGTGTGACACTCATTTCCCTACTACATGGGGAAGTGTGACCCTATCATATCAATACCCCAAAAGAAGCTATAAGGACTAAGAAATTCCTGCCAGCTTCACATTTCTATTCCCACTTCTGAAAGTCTCCAGAGTTGACCTGCCCCTGAATCTCTTCCAGTCTGCAAACTACTCCACTCTCTTTGAAATATATTCCTTTTTTCTTAAACTTGTAGCTATACACTGAGTTTTTCTTCTTTACAACCAGAAAAGTCCTGGAAAATATATCCAGTTTCACTCATTACCTAGCCATATGAGCTTTTAGCTAAGATACTTGACTTCGGTGAGCCCACAATTCCTCAGCTAAATAAATTGTGCAATGATTGGAAGAGAAGCATTTGAAATAAACATAAAGTACAATATGCCAAGATGGCATTGAAAATGAAGGCAATGATGATCATCATTCAGACAGGGCAAGAGAAGATACAAAATCTATTCCCATTATTTTTGGCTTCCCTGTCTTTCTTCACAGCACAGGGGAAATTTTTTTTAATGTAGAAGGGAGAGGGGAAAAAGAGTAGAACTTTACTAATTCAAGTCAGAATCAGTAGGCATAGAAGAATTTGTGACCTTCTGAACAAGAGGCACAGGATTCTGCCCTGCCTTCTTCCAACAGGAAGAATTAAAGATGGATAACTGTGGAGATAGGAAGTATGGTCTGTAGCCATGAAAACCAGCTCCCATCCAAAATCAATAACTTAAAAGATAAAACCTGAGACATCTGGTTTCCGTCATCACAATGTGTCTGATAAGCTACCTATTACAGGTGCTCCTCGGCATCTCAACAAGTTGATGAAAAATACCAATTACTCTCAGAAACAAAAGAGGAAAGACAATTAGCAGCTGTTACTAACCCAGGTCAAAGACCTTTACCCATGCTAACCAAACACTTAGTGGAGACAAAAACCATCAGTTAAACAAGCAATCAGGTTGAAAATAGAGGGCTTGATATAGGGCATAATCTACTAGATTGCTGATACTGGACATAAGCAGGAACCAATGTATCACTGTTCTTTGAAACACCAGACTGCACTCTGTCATTAGAATGCCCCAGTATATTTCATCCTGACCTTTTCCTTATTTTTCCACACCTTAACTAATTCATCTGAGTTTGACAGGTCAATTAATTAATCAGCAATTCTTTACTGAGTTTCACTATTTGCAAAGCCCTGTGCTAGACAATTTAGACCCTATAAAAATGAGTAAAAATATGGCCCCTGCCTTCAGGCAATGAAGTCTAAATGGGGAAAGAAAAGAGTCACATATGCAAGTGAAATCTGGTTAGTTTATTCATTCAGAAACTATTTATTCAACACTTAGTAGGTGCCAGAAGAAAAAAAAAAATAAGGCAGACATGGCCCCTACCTAATAGAGGTTACAGTCTCCCCAGGAAAAGAGACATTAAATAAATTGAATTTTAACCTGTAATAAGTGTTTTAAAGCAAAACTACATGATGCCTTGAGTACAAAAACATTTTTTTCTGAGAAAGTCACATTTAGGTTGAAGATGTGGCAGTTGGCCAGGTGAAGAGAAAGGAGTAGAATATTTTGGGTAAATGGAAAAGCACATACGAAGAAACTATAGCGGGAGAGAGCTTAGACCATTAGAACTAACTGAAAGGAGACCAATACGGCTAAAGCACAGGGACAGAGAAGAACAGATCAAGATGCAGCTGAAGAGCTGGACAGGGGCCAGATCATTTCATAGGCCATGTTAAGGATCTTATCCTAATAGCAATTAGAAGACATTCAAGGATTTTAAGAAGAGGAGTGGCAAAATCACACTTGCATTTTTAAAGCTCAGTCTGGCTGCCTATGTCAAGAATGAAGTGAAGGATGGTAAGAGTGGATTTGGGAAGCCAGTCGGAAGAGGTGTCCCAAGCTGTGAATACCCAGCTGCAGATGGCCAAGTCACATAGATAGCCACCACCTCGTTGTCAGCACCAGTCGCTTTACATCCTCAACCCCTTAGGTTACAGCTCTCCAGGCATCCAGAAATGAAACTCAGAATACACTTTCCCATAGAAACAATGCTATAAAAGGCAGTTCGGTTCCATAGTTTAATTAATACTTTAACTTTTATGGTGACTTTGCTTTTCATTCTTGAGCAGCTTTATAATTGAGAGACTTAGAGTACCTCAAAAGAGTCCCAGAAAAAGGCTATGAAGCTAATGAAAGGGTTTAAATATTAGCTCTGTGGATAGGCAGGAGAAGCTAACACTGACCTCAAGTATATCTAAAGGCTTTTATGCAGATGATGAATAGATATTAAGAAGTACAGTTTCATGTTATTCATCAAGTGAAATTCTTGCCCATGCTTGGGAAATCACTAAGGCTACAAGGTTTTGGAAGAGATGGGAAGGGGTGGGATCCAGTGTGTATGTAAATGGAGGAGTGGACCTTAAAGTGAGTTGCTGCTATCCAAATCAGACTTGGGGGGCGGGGGTGAGGGGCAGCATACCAGAACACACAGTCTGGTGAACAGAGGATGGGGCTAGACTTTATTCCCCAAGCCCTCCTGACTGGGGTCCCCTTAGGGAGTGAACAATCTATACAAAATGCAGCATCCCATACCTTGTGGAGAAGACAAGATGGCACATCCTCTGAGATGAAGAAGGGAAAGATGAGCTATCTGTGCCACAGTGATTCAGAGCAGGAACTCTGGAGCCACTAATGGCTATGTGACCACAGGTAAGTTCCTTAATCTCTCTGTTCCTTGGTTTTTCCATCTATAAAAATGGGGAAAATAATAGTACCTACCTTCAAAGTTCATTATAAGAACTGAGTTAATATTTGATGCAAACTAAGAACTTTTTATTTACATTTACATGAGTGTTAAATGATGAAGTAAATAAAATGAAAATATAGAAAGAGTAGGGATGTTTTTTCTGGGTGAGGCAAGATCATTTGCTATAAGGCAACCAAATATTTAAGAACTAATTTCTACAGAATACTAAAAATGGTTTCAGGGCCATCTTGGAAAAAAATGATGCCTTTAGTATAAAAACAGATGCCACCTATGACTATCCCTTGTCTGAAAGACCTCAGAGGCATCCCCCACTTTCTATGATGTTCTGCCTTTAAGCTATTGTTTGATCAGGAGTATTTTAGTTGCAGCTGCTACAAGGAAAGCTGAATTCAGTAGACAGCCAAAATGTAGAACAACATCACCGCTCCCCTCTCCCGAATTCACCTAAATTCATGCTGAACACAGAAGAATAATTCCTGCCTCCCCAGATGGCAAACAGATTCATGCTCTTTTAAAAATGCTCATCTCATTCAAATGCTTCTCAGCAGGAAGTGTCTACCTGCTGCTGGAATACTTAGAGGATTAAGGAAGATTGTAGGCATACACTAATGGCTACATTTACTCAACAGTTATGGGAGAAATGAATATTTCAACACAAAACAACGCTTCCACCTTCCCATTACCAATTCAATTATTCCCACACAAAACTACATAACCCACTAGGAAAGATGACTACATTATCCTCACTGATCTATTTCAACAATTAAGGAAGACCCAGGCAACCAGCAAACACTCATACCCCTCACCTATTGAAGCTACCGTCATCTGCCTTCTAACACCAAGAAAGCTAAAGGGGAAGGGGTTGGGGGAGCCTGGCTGTGCCTACAATCTCCAGTGACCTAAATCCTCTATATAATAGTGGTGACATGCACATCAGGGAACACGTGGTCTAGTGAAAAGTCAATGCCACAGTCGTGGCACTTAGTTCCCACATGTGCATGGTCTTTTCTTTGAAAGGGACCCTATTTCCATCCTCATTTTCATGTCAAACTTAAGATTAAGATTCTAGGAATAGGCCTTGGTTCAGGAGCCAGTTTAATATAAACCGCTTGAAGGATCTAACAGTCAAGCTTCCATGCCTCAAGTATAAAACACTCTAGGAATTTTGAGCAGGAAGAGCTTTAGTGCAGGAAATTCAAAAGTTTACAGAATTGCTGGACGGGCTAAAGAAGCAGGTTCTAAGATCAGCCTCCAGGAATGACTCCCAGAACAATGTAAAACTGATCCACCTCTGAGGCTGCCACTGGCAATATAAATACAAAATCAATCCCCTCCACGTGGCTAGAGCCCACAAATCAAGGAGTGGGATCAAGAAGACAGCGCTGCCGTAACTGTGCCTCAGTACTCAGGGAGCCCGCGGTCAGACATTGGGATAGCGATGCAGAAACAACTCACGTTTCCCGTTCCTTGCTTGCGGGCAGAAACAGACAAAAGAGGCAGGAAGATGGCCTCTGCCTTCCTCCTACTGTCTATATCTCAGCACAAGTGCATCTATTTGGAAGAATCTATTTCACATCCGGAGCCACAGGTGTAAAGAGCTAGTGGAAATGTCGTTTTTAGCTTTCTGACCTCTCCAGAAAGGAGGGTTAAGTAAAAATGGAGGTTGGGGGGCGCCTGGGTGGCTCAGTTGGTTAAGCGACTGCCTTCAGCTCAGGTCATGATCCTGGAGTCCCGGGATCGAGTCCCAGGATCGAGTCCCGCATCGAGTCCCGCATCGGGCTCCCTGCTCAGCAAGGGAGCCTGCCTCTCCCTCCGACCCCCCTCCCTCTCGTGCTCTCCATCTCTCATTCTCTCTCTCTCTCAAATAAATAAATAAAATCTTTAAAAAAAAAAAAAAATGGAGGTTGGGTAAAGTCATCAACAGACTCTACCGCATGACCTCTCCAGACTTCCAATAACATATTCACTACCCTCGTGCTAAAATATATGGAAATCGATGATCAGAGAGTATCCTTTTGCATTAAGCCTTAAACTTTCCATGAGCCAGAAGAACAACTGAAACAAGGACAACTTGAAGCCTTTAGAACTTTTGTGCAGATGAGTATATTCAATTACTTACTAGAGTCCAGAAGATACCAAAGTCTTTACACAGGGGAAGAGGAGAGACTTAGAACCAGAGGAGAATAAATGTGGATGTGGGGAGGGGGCAGGGATTGGACACTAAAGACATGGCTCCTCTTCTCTACAATTGAGGATTAGGCCAGTGGGGCAAGAAATGCACTCTCTCTCACGTAGGCACTAGGGTTTTATCAGGATCAGGAACGAGAGAAGAGAATCTTCATACCCTCGTCATGGGACACTCCCTACCCACAACCACAGATGCCCCACCCACACCCTCACCCGAGGACTGAGCAGGCCCAGAGGACATTCCCACAAAAACATGGGGTTCATCCCAAAAGTCGCAATCAATACCAGCATTATAGACTTGCAGGGCAAATCTACCCTCTAGTAATGTTCTATTTGTCCAGGCCATGCTGTGTTTAGAAACCGTAATCGGATTGTCTTTAGGTAGGACGTGCACTCATTTCAAAGCATGTCCTCAGCTTTCTCTCACTTTTTATCTAGCAGCTTCCCACATTGACATTCTCTTCCCAGCCATACCCGGCCTATTCTTTTTCCTCCTTAAGGGAGAACCGAAGAGTCAAGATCTTATAAAATCATCAAGCCCAATGGGTAAGTGTGGGACCATAAATGAGAGACATAGAAACAAAAGGGGTAGCTGCATTCTGCCAGAAACACCATCCACTCTTTGCTAGTGGGACCACTCTTTGCGTGATGCCTGAGTACGTCACTATGGTCTAGAGACCCTCTGAGCACCCAGGATCTGGGAGAGAACATTCTGCACATTTAGGAAGGCCTTGGAGGTCCTGGACCATTTCCAGGTAAGACTACTCAGCGTTGCTCTCACTTCCAAGAAGAGAAGGGAGGAGCCCACTCTGGCAACTGGCCAGCAGCCACGGCCTAGGTAGACCTGGCTGCCAGATACGAAGTTGTCTGTGAGGCTGGGGCAAATCCCAGGGCAAGCCACGGTAATTATCCAGCCTGGCTGTTTGCTGCCTGGGCTCCTCTTAGAGGCTTATCCTAGTCCCATGGAAATATAAACCAGTTAACAACTCAACTCTAATTAATAAGCTCCTTAATGAAGATATAAATGCCCACATCTTTATCCTTTACAATGTACTTTGGGCTCTTTTTCCCCTTAAATAGCTTAACTGATGTCTCTGCTTCCTCCTTTTTCAAATCCCGCTTTCACATTGGTTTCTGATCTCTAAATAACAGCCACTGTCTGTCTTCACTCTTCAAATCCATCTCATTCACTGCCCCCTGCTCTCTGCTCCTTATTTTCCAGGGTGTTTTGTGTGCTCCGTAGAAGCCCCATTGCCAAACTGTGAGAAAGGAAAACCCGCTCAAGTTTTCAAATAGAAAGGGCAGAAGCTGTGTGATTATCTACATACATGGAAACCAGAAGAAATGCCACGATATTTGAGAAGACAAATACGGTCACTGTCTTTAAGAAAAAATAGGAGAAATGTGACTGGCAACTACCGGTGTGCCTCACTGTTCTCCATTGAGGACAAAACTCTAGCTGGAGCAGTGAGACTAAATGCACGGGGCTCAGACAGGTCAAACATGAATATCTGAAATTCCTCTCTGTCAGAGCTTTAAAGTTTATTTAATCTAAAATATGGAACTATTAAAAAAATAAAATATATAACTCTATATATCCATTCACCAATCTTTCCGATATTATGTAAAATTTCAAACATATACAAAAGTAAAGAAAATAATACCATGACCTCCACGTACCTTCCCCCAGCTTCACTAAGATTCAATATGTGACCACACATTTTTTCCCCACCACCCAGATTAACATGAAGCACATCTCAGACATATTATCATTGTATGAACTCTTAGTAAGAACTCTTACAAGGTCAGGGAACTTGTACTGACAGCTTCTAAGCACTGACCTTAGCGTGTAAGCTCTGGAGTGAGACACACCTGGGTCTGTATATCTATTAGCCCAGGGCAGTAGCTATGTGACATTGGAGCGTTCCTTCACTGCTCTAAGTCTCTAGTTATTCACCTGTAAGGTAAAGCTAATAGTGTCTACCTCTTTAGGTTATTGTGAAGAAAAATGAGATAATACAGGGGAACTGTCTGGTCCAGAGTAAACATTCACTATTTTTGTTATCATTATTGTTATATGGGAATTTTTTTATTTTTTCTTTAAATTCGTTATATGGGAATTTTAAAAGAAAGAACTACTTATTTCTCTAAGGCAGTCTGAAGTTTCATCAGATGACTTTTAACCATCATGTTTCATCCTGTTCTTTATTGTTCCAAAGCCAGCTAGACAAAGGAGCACATCCTCTTTCCTTTGGAACTTCAGCTGACTGATCTCTGGGTACTTTCTTCTCAGCCTCTGGCTACAGCGCAAACTCACACTGTTAATTTCTCATGGCACCAAATATCAAGCAGAGGCAGAAATCAGATTTGACTGAAATCTGTGTTTTATTTGTTTCATTTTGGGTTCTTCCCACTGAGAAAATGAGCACACTGATACCAACAGCTTATAGATGGCTGGGGAGGCCTTGGTGATGTCCAGACGGTTCTATAAACTTGAAAAAAAAAAAGTGGGGGAGGCCAGGATGAAAAGTCCTACCATTAGAGAATTTGCAATATTCTGAAAGCAGAATGATACTCACAAATGCTTCTAGTCCAACGGCTTAAATCATCACTAATAAGTGATGAGTACAATCCCTCTGTCTCTGGGTGAAGCTGGATTCTGTAGGCTTAGCAGCAGAGAAGACTTGTAATGACTGTGCAGGGTCCACCCTGGTGGCCTCACAGGATACTCACACTCTCTAGGGGAGTCATTGGAAGCAAGACAGTCCTGACACCTAGAGAGCATCTTGCTGTTCTTATTACAGAAGGAAGCTTTATGAGTGGATTCTGTAGCTGGAAACCCACATAGAAGTCTTTGAAGGCCACAGGTAAAGCCCTAAAAAAATTGTTAACCACCTTGCCTATCAAACTACCTCATAACAGCATCTCTTTTCTTTTTTAGAGAGAGAGAGTACATGACCCGGGGAGGGGGTGGCAGAGGGAGAGAGAGGGGGGAAGCAGACTCCCCCACTGAGCTCGGAGCCCAATGCGGAGCTTGATGTGGGGCTCAATCCCAGGACCCCGAGACCATGACCTGAGCCAAAACCAAGAGTTGAACACTCAACTGACTGAGCCACCCAGGCACCCCAATGTTATCTTTTTGAGTACTAATTTCTTTTAATCTCTACAAAGATCCATTACTAAAATGCATCCATTGTCTTCCTATCAGAGAATAAGTAGCAGAAGAAAATGGGTTGTAGACTGGGACAAGGAGAGCAAGTGGAGGTAGTCTTAGTGGTGATGGGGATTAGGGAGGTATGACCAGTGGGTTCATTCCAGAGAGTGAGACAAATCATGGGTTGGCCAGATCTTAAGGTCAAAGTCAGAGTTAAGAATTCTGTTTAAGGGCACAGACTTGGTGAGTAGAGATCTTAATGTGCTTCTCACTCATGGTGGTGTCCTGGAATCATAACACAGTAATGGCGGTCAGAAGAAGAGCCAGAGGCACACAGGAAGTTCTCACTTTTCATTGAGACAAAAACGGATGTTAAATTACATGAACTCTTTGTGGCAGACAGAATGTATAATCTCCTCCCCTTGAGCGTGGACACAAATATATTGGGATTTGACTTCCATGATTATGTTCTATTACATGGCAAATGCTCTAAGTCTCTAGTTATTCACCTGTGAAGTAAAGCTAATAGTGTCTACCTCTTCAGGTTATTGTGAAGAAAAATGAGATAATACAGGGGAACTGTCTGGCCTAGAGTAAACATTCAATAAATATTTTTGTTATCATTATTGTTATATGGGAATTTTATTTTTTTTATTTTTTCTTTAAGTTTGTTATATGGGAATTTTAAAAGAAAGAACTACTTATTTCTCTAAAGCAGTCTGAAGTTTCATCAGATGACTTTTAACCATCATGTTTTAACCACGCTAATATAGATACCTAAACGAGATTTTCCCATATTTCACTTACATCCCTACACCTCTGATCACAAGCCTCATGCCACTCTGGGGATTTCATGACTGACTGAACTGTACAATAGTTGATTCATGTGGATCCTCCAAGCATCTTCCTCCAGGAAGCCTTCGCTGACTGTTTTTCCCTGCGGCTGAGTGAAGCACTCAACTATACAAAATGGACAGGATGCATTTGTTTATTTACTTTGACTTCACCCTATTCTAAAAGGACATGGCACAACTTTTGAAAGCATAATAGGATTTTTTTAATGGATAAATGAGAAATTTAAATGAGGGAAAAATAAAATGAGGAAAAGTAAAATGAACTCAGGGTAGAGACTAAGATTCAAATGCCTGCCACACAATCTTACTAGATGTGGGCCACAAAATTTGGCTCTCAGCTATCCAGCTACCAAAGCAAGAGAGACACATGATCAGTTAAGTAATCCATAGTGGCCCTACTTTTGTTCCTGTGTTTGTTTTTAAGAACACCTCTCTCTCATTCTCTCTCTCAAATAAATAAATAATTAAAAAAAAAAGGACACCTATTTCTGATGCTGTAATCCGAGGAATTTCTTACTTTGGTCTTCATTGAAAGAAGTCATGCAGAATTTAATAAGCAACTTAGAGGGAAGGATCTGGTTTGAACATCTGCAAAATACCCTACTTACTTCATTTACTAGCAGAACAGGTGCACTGTTTAGGGTCATTTAATTCCCAAAATAGGTAAACACCATGGCAGTGTTTAGGAAGGAAGAAGTAGGAAGTGGGGACCAGAGGACATCAGACAGAGAAAGAAACACTCATACTGAAATGGTCAGTGAGTGCCGATTAAAGGAACCCCAAAAGGTAGGAAGAAGCAGGTGACTACTGGCAGGAAGTCTCCACCCTGGAGAAAGAGCAGACTGTAGAAAAAGCAGAGAAGTTCTTCAAGTTGCAAGCAGACATTAAGAGGAAAAGGCACAGTGCCCCAAAACAGAACAGAGAACCATACAGAAATATTCCCACAAGAGAGGGCTTCAGGATGTCAAATTCCCTATGATCCCACCCTTCCTTTAAAGGTAAAGGAACTAAGACCCAGAGAGCACAAGCATCTTGCCCAAGGTCACACAGCTGACACGTAGCTAGCACCCTGTGACTCTATTTAACACTTTAGTTGGGGCACCTGGGTGGCTCAGTTGGTTGAGCGACTGCCTTCGGCTCAGGTCATGATCCTGGGGTCCCGGGATCGAGTCCCGCATCAGGCTCCCTGCTCAGCGGGGAGTCTGCTTCTCCCTCTGACCCTCCCCCCTCTCATGTGCTCTCTCTCTCATTCTCTCTCTCTCAAATAAATAAATAAATAAAATCTTAAAAAAAACACTTTAGGTGGTGGAGAATGAACAGACTAGGAGGCCTTCCAGAATGGCCAACTTAGGTGTAGAGCCAGAAACACAAGTGGATGACCAATAAAGCAGTCACTTGGATAGAGTAACGCTTGCATTCCCAGTTATTAAAACCCCAACTAGCGCTGTGACATATAGACATGTTCATGAGTAACCTAGGAGAATCACAGGGATCGCTGGAATGCTTACTGCATATCAGGCAGTCACTAATCATCCTCCTTTGCAGGACCTCACTGAATCCCTGCACCACCCCAGGTGGTAAAATCCACTGCCGTCTACATTTCACAGATAAGAAAACAGCCTCAGCAAGGCTAAAAGATTTCTCCAGGGTCACATAGCTACAGGGTGGGGAAGATGGGATTTGAACACGGGTGCATTTGATTCCAAGATGTGTGTTCATTCTCCAGCCGGAAATAACATTTACCCTTCGATTCCAGTGAGCAAGAACAAAGGAGATGAACATTTACCCAGCACCAGTACTGATTCATTCAGCTCTAAGCGCTCCCCACAAAACCCCACAGGCTGTGTGATGCAAATGACCCTGCAGCAAATACACTCCAGGTTAGGCCTGTAATTCATGTTCAGGCTGCTCACTCTGTCTAACAGAGGGAATCTCCACCCCTGTACGTATATACAGTAAAGAGAGCGCTCGGGAAAGCCGATGCCTTCCCGGTCTGCCCACAGCAGGAGCTCTGACCCAGGGCTCCATGCCCTGAGTGGTAAATGTACTTGCCTTGAGCTTCACCTCTGCCCTGAGGGCAGTTCTTCTTGGACTTCGGTGCAGTTCCTCTTTCACAAATCAGAGCTTAAACCTTCATAAGAGAGTATTGATTTGTGCTATCAAAGCAGCGAGATTCTAGAGCGGAGAGCTGAGGGAGTCTGGTCTTTTTAATCAATATTTTCTTACTCATTAAAGCAGATGTCTGATTCAAATTTTGATTTTTCAGCCAGACTCCGGGACTGAGAATCAGTGTGCTGATGATGTAGTCTTTACTGGGCAACAAAAATCTGTCTCTCTCTCTCTCTCTGTATGTCTCTGTCTCTCTCTCTCTCTCTCTCTCCTTCACCCTCTCTTTCCTCTGGTGTCTTTCCCAGCCTTGATGTTCGAATTCAAGCCCTGCCAACTTTCAAGGCAGAGAGAGATCCAGAGGATAACCTCCAACCCAGAGCCGAAGCTAGCCAGCCGCCCCGGGGTTCCCTTGCTCTGGGGATGGATGCATCATCATCATCCCAGCAGATCATTTCTGCCCTAATGGGCTGCTTTAGTTGTCCTTTTCAGACGGCAGCCCTTAAGATTTAAAGATCTGAGCAGGTAAAGAGCAGCGAAGAAGATCCACAAACTTGTCAAAGGATAATTCATGAGTCATGGCCCAAATGCCCTCCTGGGAGTGATCTTCATCCAACATTCCTCGAAGACCTCCTGCCCACTCAGGCAGCACCGCACGATGCATGGAGCACAGGATTTACAGCCGTGCAGACCTTGTGTGGATCTTCAGCTCAGCCCACTTACTGAAACTGTGACTTTGGGTGAATAATTGAACTCCAGGCCCGTTTTCCTCATCCTTTAGATGCTGAGAGTAATCACTACCTCAAGCAGTTTGTATAGAAGGGAAATTAGCATAAATAAATAAACCAAGTGCTTCTGATAATCACATAATCATAATCCTACCGTCACAGTCTCATAATCATTGGCACGCAGTAGGTTCTCAATAAATGTGAGTCCTTCCATCTTTCTCTCTCAATACCCCCACTCACCCTTTCTCTTTCTCTTGGTCCATTTTTCTGTCTCCTTTCCACTGATCTACCTCACGCTCTCCTCCTTCTCACCAACCCCCCTAACTGGACTTCACACCATAAACTGTCAGCACCAGAAGGATCTACGGGTGTCATCCCTTCAAGCTGAATGACATGCCCCACATCCCAGCTACTCACCAGCACAGCCACGGGCAGCGCTCAGCCTTCTGACTCACACCGTCTGACAGCCTCATCCTTTTCTCTTTTCAGAATTGAAATTCTTGAAAGTGGCTGCTTCCTGGCCGTTTCAGTAAATTTTCCAGAGAACAACCCCCAAGAGCAGCACAAAAGGCATTGGTGGGACGTGTCTGAAAAGAATTTGTTTCACTGATATTAAAAACAAAAATAACTAAAATAATTCTCACTTAAAACTCTGATATGATGGTTCATCTCAGTTAAACTGTTTCAAATCTAACACACATTTTTTTTATAAATCTAAGCTTTGGGGTATCTTTCCTCTCCTGTCTAACATCACTAGCGTGCTAAAGCCAGCTCGTATTGACCTGTAAGAACCAGTTATTAGCATCTCTTTCCAGCTTTGCATTCAGTGATACTGCATTGGTGGCTTGAAATTGAAATGGTGGGAATATTTACACCACAGAAATTGGCAACCACTACAAATAGGCTGGATTTTTTGTTTTGTTTCTTCAGAGAACCAATTGTGAAACACTTACCAGCACACTATTAATAGGTTCTCATGACTTGAGCACTGATTCATAGACAGCACCCCCTTTGCTTTAAGGAACATTTAAGTTTAATTTTGCAATAATGATTTTGTACAGTAATTCTACCTGTGTGCACATGGTCATGAGTTTAGGTCTTCAGAAGTCTATGTTCCTCTAAAACACTGATATTTCTTCAGTTTATCTATCACTGGCTGGTCATGCCAGAGGCTCTATTAACAATCAATCATATAAATTTGTTCTGCCTTAGTTCTGTAAAGATGAAGGTACCTGCTGGGCCACGGACACATCAGCCTATTGATTCAAATAGAGAGTATAAGATTGTGAGGATTTTTGTCCCCAAGAATCGCTGCGGGCTGCTATTGTCATCATTGAGCATTTCGTTGTTCACGCCCACATTCAGATAGAGCTCATTTTCTCCAAATATTATACTGTGCTAGCAGCCAAGAGGCCATACACTGGGCTCTGAAGCCAGACTATCTGGGATTGAATCCCAGCTCCCCCACTTACTAGAAATTTCCTTAACCTCTCAGTGTTTCAATTGTAAAACGGGGGTAATAACAGTACCACCTCCCTGAGTGTCACAAGGGATTCAATGAGTAAGGGATATCAGATGCTTAGAACAGTGACTGGTACACAGCAGGTGCTAAATAAATGTTCACTATGAGGACAGAATGGAGATAGAACATTTACTGCAAGGTAAGATATTCAAGTACCAGATTTTAGCTGGGTGGTTGGGGATGAGGTTGGAAAGAACCTTTAGAGGAAAGGTGTAGACTCTTGCTGCTGGAAGCCTAAATCAGTAATGGAGAGGCTCCCAGAAGCTCTGTGTTAGGAGGTCCTCCTGTCCTTACTCCTCTTTCCTACTGACAAATCAGGGATCTGCCACAGCTGGAGAGAATGGAGCTTCCCTTCCTCTTCTGGGACAAGAGTTCATAGTCTTAGTCCTTAGGAGGGACTTGAAGGGTGATGTAGACACCACTACAGGTCATGACACAGTAGATGGCCTGTGGGTTAGATACAATTCCTGCCTAAGAGCCCCCACTTCCCTACTCTTGTGACCCTCGCAGAAAGCACGGTGGGAGATTCACAGTAGTTAAAGGATTCACCTCTATTTTAGTCATCCGGCTATTCCCCAATATTCTAATTCTTCTCTTTCTAAGACATGGGGGGATCACACTTCCCCTCTTCTTCTAGTTAGGCCAGTCTCCATATCTTATTTTGGACAATGAAATGTGAACAGAAGTGATATGTCTCCTCCAAACGTCAAGAGCCAATGAGTGATTTGTCCTTTTCCATCTGCCTGCCACAGTGACTAGAAACACTCCATATGATAACTTTCCATCAATTTTCATGCCTGAGTGAGAATGATCCACAGCAGAGTCCCAAGATTACCCACAACAGATATACAGTAAGAACAAGATAAAATTTCATCATTTGAAGCAACTAAGACTTTGGGGGTTGTTTGTTACTGCACAGGGCCTATCCTATCCTGACTGATACAACCTTAATTCCACTCTAATTTATCCTTTAAAATATTATTAAGGTCTTTGCAAACTTCTTTCATTTATTATTGGTAACAAATTACTTGTGATAACTGATCTCAAAAAAACAATAAAGTTCACAATCACTAATTTACAGAAATAAAATGCATTATCTACAAGACTCATGTTGAGGTTTTGCTATAAATTCCATTTATTTGGCAAGTTCATTAATCTTTGTTTTCTTTGTCCTTTACTGGACAAGGTGATCCATTTAACCTTAAAATTTCTATACTTTAATTCTGTTAAAGATGCATTCCTGAAAGAAATCACACATATCCTGAGAAGGCTGAACAAAGGAGAACTCTATAGAGGAAATTCAGTGGCAAAAGAAGAGTAGCTGCATCAGCAATGGCTGCCACCTTCCTCCTGAAAAGTCCCTTCCCTTGCATTATCCTCGTCTTTATCCCAAAACAACCACTCCAGTTCCCAAGGGTTCAAGTCCCCCCATTGGGGATTTTTTCTTGGGCCTACACCTTTTTTTCCTCAACAGAACTGATACAAATTGGCATTTTCAAAATAAATTTTCATGAAGAAAGATTCTTAAAAAGTAAGTGAAAATAGGGGTGCCTGGGTGGCTCAGTCACTTAAGCATCCAACTCTTAATTTCGGCTCAGGTCATGATCTCTGGGTCATGAGAGTGAGCCCCGCATGGAGCTGGGGAGACTGAGCTCCCCAGCATGGAGCCTGCTTAAGATTCTCTCTCTCCCTCTCCCCCACTGCCCACTCTCTCCCTCTCTAAAACAAATAAATAAATAAACAAAAATAAAAAGTAAATGAAAATACAGTGTATATGTAAAATACAAACAGAATATAACTAACGAAATTTTTTGGTGGTTTCTTTTTTGTTTGTTTTTTGTTTTAAATGCTCAGAGAATCACCACCACAAGTCATTAGTCTTTGGCTCTAGTTTAGCTGGCAGCGTTCACAAGCCCCTTGTTGAACTTAATTCTAGTTTGGGCTTCCTCACAGGGAGAACCATCCCATCTCTTACTACATGACCACAACCTAATAAACATCTTGCTACAATCAAGGACAAATGCCAGAACCCCTTTCCTTGAATCAAACATCTTTGGCCCTCTAACATTCTCCCCTTCAGACTTGATTTTTCTGATTCAGGTACATCACACTTACAATCCATTCGCAGGAGAGTGGGGAGAGGTGTCCTTAAACGCACTGATGGATCTCGCCCTTCCAAGCTCAGGTTAATAGCATTGTCCATCTCTATAACTTACTATGTGACCAGTGCAGTACAGTAAAAACACATACACATGCACACCATATATGCTCATCACACTGAAGAAAACGATTTCGTCTAATCAATGTAATTTTTCCAATATTGAATCAACATATATATTTATTTTGATATGTATTGTATATGTATTGTATATGTATTTTGATATGATATGTATATGTATATGTATTTTGATTTATTGTCTCAGTTAAGATTATGAGCTTTGAGCAAATATACAGACAATATATAGTCTCTGCCCCAGCACTTCATGGCTTGGGAATCCTCAGGCAATTACTTAATCTCTCTAAGCATCGGCTTCCTCAAGGGTAGATGAAAAATAATATAGTACCTATGTCATAAGACTGATGTGAGCTAATGAGCACAGGAGGGCAGGCACATCAAGCAGTTTAGCACAGTGCCTAGAACATACGAAGCACCCAACAAATTTTAGCTAGTGGTGGTAGCAGTGGCAGTAACAGTAACAGCATTACGATCTTAAATAAAATGAGGAGGATCATTGTTCATATTCTATTATCTCCATATTTCTATTGTAACTTCCCTAAATTTTCAGCTTTTTTCTAGTAAATGCCTGACACAGTGGTTTTTAAGTTCTTTAGAAATTCAAAGCACTTGAGTAATTATCACTGATTCTGCGATATTACCCACATCATAGACAAGACATTACCCATGCCCCAGTGCTCCAGAACAATTCAAATATGCGGATCCAACGGTGATGCTACCCTGGCATCTTCAGAGTAAGAGGCTTCCCTTATTTTCTGCCAAGCCACATCATCCACTTGCTTGAAACTCATCCAGATTTGGTCCTGCATTAGGAAACACATAAGTGCCCCCAAGAGAATTCAAACACTTAAGCAAGGCACTGAGCAATTCTAAAGTAGTCCAATTGTGGACTACTTTAGAAAGAAAAAGGAAAGGAAAGGAGAGGAGTCATAGATAGGGAAAGAGAGAAAGGAGAAGCAAAGTTAAGTGGCTCAGCTGGGTTTGGGGGAGATAGGAATGTGTCTACTCATTATGTGCTTCCGTTGAAAGGAAGTGAAATGTTTTCACTGAAAAGCAAGCAGAAAGCTTTCATGATTTAGTACACAGGAAAACTCATAAATTAAGGCAAAGAAGTTCCCAATGTAAACAGGTGCAATCACATCCTACATAATCACAGCTGTCATAAATCTGAGCCGGTCTGACTACAAGAGGCAGGCGGGGTGACAACTTTTGGGTCTTCCTGGCCTAAAAGCTCTACTTCGAAGATCACATCTCCTGTTTGGCTCTCTTCTATTCTGACCTAACCTGTAAGCCTCTGAACAAGGAATTGGACTGAACTTCCTCTTTGATGATTGGCTCATCCCCCAAAGATTCCTATCTCTGGCCCAGAAGCAGGGCCCCAAGAAGAAGTCCCTGGTCTTACAACTGCTGCATCTGATATACGGGCAGTAGGTCAGATAAGCAAACCAAACAAGCTCTTCAAGGCAACAAGTATCTGAACATTTGCCAAGTGCTAAGCACTGTGGGAAATACATAGCTCCTGCCTTCCAGAGACCCACAGTCCAGCCACTCATGGGGAGGAAATTCCCCTCTTCACACCCCAGGGCAGTTTCATGACTTCACTCGAAGTCCAGTCCATTCTAACCTGCACTGACTTGCATCTCTTTCTTGGGAAACAGAAAAGAACTTCCCTATTTAATTAAACACTAGGGTACAAGGGAACAAATTTAGTCATAGCCTAGAAATAAACCAACCAACCAAATCAGACTTCAAAAGAGGTAGATCCAGTAAGAAGACACAGCTTCTTGACACAAGTTCAACAGCTCAAAATAGCAAAAACCATTTACTGAGAGGAAATGAGTACCAATGATGGTGATCCCTTTTCTTATCAAAGTATCTTGTGCTTAAAGAATAAAAAGCTTCCCTAAAGCCCAGCTAGGAGCCAGTGGGGTCCAGAAAAGAAAGGTGTGCAAAACCAAAGGACTCTCATTGCCACCCTCCAGAAAGATCCACGTGTGCCCCCATGCCTAAACAAGAGAAGAAAGGCCAACAGAAAGCCTTCAAATTAAAGAACATGTATTACTTTTGAAAATCTGCCCCAATAATTCATTCTGACGGTCATCTATAACTCTCTAAGAAATGTTTATATCCCATGTGCCTGGGACTTTTGGACACCATTTGAAGATGCTTTTCATTACAGCATGGAACATTTTCCCTTTTGTGCAGCGGCATCCTTCTGATGTACTGAGGTGGTCTCTAAAATTCTGATGAAAACTGAGACCTTCAGGAAAATCCACAGATGAGGTTTGGAACTGTCTTCTGAATCAATTAGGTCTTTCCTAGTCAACCATCAGCTACCAGGAACCTAACTAGAAAACTAATCAGAAGTGACCCAAACAACATCTTTCTCTTTCGGCTTGCAGTGAAATTCTTCAGGATCACTAACGGTAAGAGCTAACAATAACTGAATATTTACCATGTCCCAGGGGTAAATTAAAGCAAAGTGTGGGTAAGCAACTTACAACTGGTAACATAGCTTAGTGAAGTTTGGACAAGGGTTTAAACGTGGCTGGAAAATGGACCAAGCGGGCAGACCCAGCTGTAGAGCTTTTATACTGAGCCATGCGCTCCAGGCTACACCCCCATAAACTGAATGGCCACCGTAGGCTTCTATCAGCCATTTTCTTTTATTCTGAGAGTTCACTACAATCTAGTTAAAGATTAAAAGCCTGTCAAGCCTGCAATGATGATGTTTTTTCCCTTTTAAATGTTTATAAAGATAGGGCAATAACACACGAGAATCTGGCTCGGTTTTTCCGTAGCATTGATTCCTATCTCTTTCTACATATCAAAATCATGTAAGAGGCATTTAAGAAAGAAAAAAAAAAAAGACTGATGTCCAGGAAATGAGCTCACAGATTCTGATTAAATGAGTCTGGGGTGGGTCCTAAGAATCCGTAAGTTTTTAAACATTTTCCAGGGGAATCTAATGTGCAGCCAGGATGAGAAGAGCTTCACATTATAGGATGGGAAACCCATGTTTCTCTGAACACAGAAGGAACTGTCAACTCCTTTTGCTCCCCATTTAATCTCTTTCACCGCTTCCCCCTCCAGTCAGTTCAGTACCCTGCGGCCAGATGGATCTGCTCAGACTTTATCATTCCTCTACTCTGAATCTATCTATAATCCCCACAGCATCAAAACTACATTCCACATCTTTGCCCATGTCAAAGGCTCTCTACACTGTGACCCAAACCCACCATTCATCATCATATCCGTATCCCTGGGTGATCTTTCCACTCCTGCTGAGTTGGTCTGCCCCCGAAACCCCGGCTTCTTATTCTCTGATGCAAAGCAATTCAGCTTTGCTTGCCCTATCCCTCACTCACTATCAGGTCCACCCTGTACATCAAGGAATTTTGATTGCTCACTCCTCCTTTCTTTCTTTTGCCAGGATCCCCTCTCCTTAAGAGTCCTTGAACTGCCCAAAAGGCTGGCAGTCACTTTTTCCTCTGGCTCACGAACTTCTCCAGATCTTGCCCTCCTTAGGAAGCCTTAGACCCCTCCCCCTCATTGTCTCTCCTTTGTTTTTGAATCCCTTGGTTTGGGACCCAGCTCCATCTTCTAGGACGGTGCCCCTCGGTTCAGTCATTCCCCCTTGTTTCTAAACACAGCCAACATGGGCAAGAAGGGCCACAGCCCTGCCACTCACAAAAGGTACATATCAGGAAAAGCTCCATGAGGGCAGGGGTCTTTGTCTATTGTGTTCATTTAGGTGTCCCTAAAACAGTACCTAGAACATAGAAGGCATAGCAGTAAATATTTGGTGAATGAATAAATGAGTGAATGAATGAATGTATGAGGACATCCATCATGACCTAACCTGATGATGATGAATAATTTCCACTTTGTAAAGCAAATCCACTTGTGTTGGGGGGAAGATCCCTTATTTCCACTTAAAACTATCTATCGTGTGATTAATTATTTAACACACTCATAATAACCAGAACCCTGATTAATACTACACAGCATTTGTATTACCCTTTGTGCTTTTCAATGCACTGTCCCATTTATTATCTCAGTCCATCCTCATAATAATCTCAGTTCCCTTTCACAGATGAGAAATGAGGCAGAGAGGTAGCAGGACTTGATCAAAGTCACAGAGGTAGTTGAGAGCAGAGTCAGGATGGAAATCGGGACCCCATCTGCCGTTCCAGGCTCTCTCTCCTCATGCCGCTGCTGCAGTGATGCTGGTGTCACACTTTATCAAACACACAGTGACACACATCACCACTGACACCCTCACAAACCTGCTGTATTGGTCAGGGTTCTCCAGAGAAACAGAAACAATGGGGTAGAGAGAGGGATAGATGGATAGGAAGAGGCTTATTCTGAAGGACTGTCACACCTGATTCTGGGGGTTGAGAAGTCCCATGATCTGCCATCTGTAAGGTGGAGGGAGACCCAGGACAACAAGTGATACCATTTCAGTCCAAACCCAAAGGCCTGAGAACCAGGGGAGCCATTGGTGTAAGTCCCGGTCCGAGCAGAAAGCCTCACAACCAGGAGAGTCAACGTCTGAGGGCAGGAGAAGACAGATGCCCAGCTGAAGCAGAGAGAGCAAATTTTCCCTCTTTCCACCTTCTTGTTCCATTCAGGCCCTCGATGGATTGACGATGCCCACCCATATTGGGGAGAGCATCTTCTTTATCACTCAGTCTACCAATTCAAGTCCTAATCTTCCTAGAAATACCCTCATAGGCAGTCCCATAAATGTTTTACCAGTGATCTGGGCACCCTGTGACCCAGTCAACTTGACACAGAAAATTAGCCATCACATCTGAAAGGATTGTGCAGATGTTGATGAGTTTCATTCAGAGAACAAGTGTAAAACTTAGGTAACAGGTACTTTGTCTCTATACATTTGGGGTGTTCACACACAAATTCCCGTCAAATTAGGATAAGGGAGAAAAGCTATTATTACTGAAAACCACAACAGCCCCTCAAGGAGAGAGGACCCTGGTTAAAGAAAGGAGTGAGGAGTCACAGCCCTCTTACGTACCAAGGCGGATCCAGTGCTGAGTTAGAAAGGGTTAGCAAGCCCTGAACTGCTTTGTCAGGAATCTGAAAGCAGCTTCACTGAGAGGTTCTGGCTCACGGAGTCGCACGAGAGCTCAGTAAACTACCAGCAGGAGCTGTGGTCATCTCAAGGCCCAACCGGAGCTGAGAAATCCACTTCAAGCTCGCTCCCACAGTCTTTGCCAGGCCTCAGCTCCCCACAGGCTGAGGACCGGAGGCCCCAGTTCCCAGGCACGCAGTCCTGCTGATCAGGCTGTGCACAACACATCAAACAACTAGACCCAGAGAAGGGAGAGAGGAGATAAGGTGAGGCATGTAAGGTGCGAGGCTCGAACTGAAGGAGGCACTCATGAGACCTCCCCCAGGTGGGACCAACAGAGCGCCCACCTCAGAAGCTGCCGACTTTTTTTATAACCTCTTCTTGAAAAGGCAGTATGCCTTAGCTGTCTTAGCGTGCTAGGCTGCCATCACAAAATACCATCACCTCTGCTGCAGGCTGCTGTCCGCACAGACCAGCCCTGGTACAACGGGTGAGGGCTCTCTACGAGGGGTGAATTCCGGGAGGTGGGCAGCACTGAGACTATCTCAGAGACTGGCTACCACGGGAAGTTACTCAGTCTTCAGATCACGTACCTGAGGGTTCATTTCCAAAATCCCACCTGGATTAGATCAGCTAAATGGGCTCTGTCTTTACAATAGCCTTATCTACTTAACAAAATCCTTTTAACAAATGTCTGTGAGGCAGGCGCCTCCTTAATTAACTGATTTGGGAGGAAGATAATGTGGCAGTACATTCAGGAGTTAGGGCTTTGAAGTCAAATATTTGCATTTGAATTCTGATTCTGCTGATGCCTGGCTGTGGGATCTTGGGCTAGCCACTTCCCCTCTCTGAGCTTTGCTCTTCACAACTGGAAAAATACTACCTCTTAAGGTACTTGGGAGAATTCCATGACAGAATTCATCCCTTTGACAAGCATTTTCACGTATTTGGCTCATCATCAGTGCGGAATTAAATGCTTGTCAAACCCATATCTAATGTAATCTAATTGCCAGTGGTCTTCCTCAAGTAAAACAGGAGGACATTAGGAATAATAACTGAGAAGCTTTTATAAAATGTTTTCTCCTTATTGCACCACCTCCTTTTAGTCAATTCATTTAACTGTCCTACGAATCAGTTTCCTTATCTATAAACTATATATAATTAACTATAAGTGAAGTTAAATATGGGGCTCATTGAGGAACAAGGAGAGTGTAGAGGAAGGGAGAATTTTTATTATTTTTTTTAAAGATTTTATTTGTTTATTTGACAGAGAGAGAGTGAGAGAGGGAACACAAGCAGGGGGAGCGGGAGAGGGAGAAGCAGACTTCCTGCCGAGCAGGGAGCCCGAAGCGGGGCTCGATCCTGAGCCGAAGGCAGACGCTTAACGACTGAGCCACCCAGGCGCCCCGGAAGGGAGAATTTTTAAACGATTAATATTGCAAGACATTTTGTGTTCTGTTGTCTCTCCTCTTTTGTTCTGTAAAGTTATTTTTTTATTTTACCTCAATTCCAGAATAGTTCACTGTTCTGCAAAGTTATGATGCTATATATAATTTGTTCCCTCTACAACCTAAGATTGTTACAAATGAGCATGAATGTTTAAAGAGCAGATATTCCCCTACCTCTGCCAGAATATCTGTGAAAGGAAAATAACAGAATAATGGCTTTTTGACAGGAAGAAAGACTTCTCACTATTGTCTGCCCCCCAAAACCAAGGGGGTCTGTAGAGCTCCCTAACCTCTCTGTCTTGTGGTCCTGCAGCTGTGACTAAAGTGTATCATTTAGAAACACTTGGCAGGTGCGCATTTCAGAGCCCCGCCTCCTCCAGCGCCGGCATCTGCGTGCGGGTTCCGCCAGTGGAAGGAATCCAGCAGACACAAACAGCAAGAGCAAGAGAAACACAGGGAATGAAGACACATATTTTAGTGTCTGATACTGGGCAGCCAAAGACGGAACAAGCCATTACTGTCTACGGTTAGAAGATGAGTTCCAATACAAAGAAGAAACCAGTCCAGGATGCTGAGTGGGGACCAGCAGGAGCCATCTGTGGCTGGGGGGAGGGGGTAGGAGAAGGATGAAGAATGAGAGGCTGGTAAGGTGACAGGACACCCAGGACTGAGGGCAGGCAACCAGGGAGAAATGCTAAAACATGTCCAAGAGATACTAAAAATCAGTGATGACTGACTTTCAGTTTTAAGTTCTTCCCCAGTCTTCCCCAGGCAGTGTTTTCCATTATCCTTACTCAAAAACAGCCTGTTATTCATAACACAAACAGCATTGTACTGATTTTGCTTTTAGAAATTACAAAGAGGAATGGGGGGCAGTGTCCAAAAAAGCAGCGAGGACAGTGACCACAGGATCCAGGAGCACTGACTAGAGTAGGTGACCACCCAGAAGCAGGTTACACTGGGGATGACTCGGGAGATATAATCCTTACCTCCAGGATCCTCAGAAGTATCAGGGAGAGCACTGGCAGACCCCACGATACTTGAGACAGGGTCTATTTAAACACTTAATGTCTCTCACAAGAAAGGGTGTTTCCATAAGGCCAGAGAATTCCAGAACATCTGGTTTACATATGCATGTATGCATAATGCACACAGTAAAAAATATGTGTGTGTATGTATACATATATACATATACACATATATGCTTGAAATGACTTTTGATAACTGCATATAGCTAAATGATATAATGTATAAATAAAATGCCTACCACAGGGTGCCTGGGTGGCTCAGATGGTTAAGCATCTGCCTTCGGCTCGGGTCATGATCCCAGGGTCCTGGGATCGAGTTCCGCATCAGGCTCCCTGCTCCTTGGGAGCCTGCTTCTCCCTCTGCCTCTCTCTCTCTCTGTCTCTCATGAATAAATAAATAAAAAGTTTAAAAAAAAAATGCCTGGCACAGTGTTCATCAGTAAGTATTACTTAAGCAGGAAGATGAAAAAAGGTATCTTAATAACTGGTCCTAGAATGTCTTTCTGGAGCAGGGAAGAGCTTTTGTTTAAAACAAGGCACTGAGGGGCGCCTAGTGGCTCAGTCGTTCGGCATCTGCCTTCGGCTCGGGTCATGATCCCAGGGTCCTGGGATTGAGTCCCGCGTTGGGCTCCCTGCTCAGCCAGGAGCCTGCTTCTCCCTCTCCCACTCCCCCTGCTTGTGATCCCTCTCTCGCTGTGTCTCTCTCTGTCAAATAAATAAATACAATCTTTAAAAATAAATAAATAAAAAATAAAACAGGGCATTGAGGCAAAGTTGAAATCCTAGGGTATGGGCCTGGGGTATGGTTTCAGATGGGCATTTAGCCTCCCCAGGGCATTTGGTAATGCCTGGAGACATTTTTGGTTGTTGAGCTTGGGGTGGGAGGCAGGGGCATCTTACTGGCATCTGGTGAGTAAAGGTCAGGAATACTACTAAACATCCTACAGGGGCGACTGGGTGGCTCAGTCGTTAAGCGTCTGCCTTTGGCTCAGGTCATGATCCCAGGGTCTTGGGATCAAGCCCCTCATCGGGCTCCCTGCTCGGCGGGAAGCCTGCTTCTCCCTCTCCCACTCCCCCTGCTTGTGTTCCCTCTCTCCCTGTGTTTCCCTCTGTCAAATAAATAAATAAAATCTTTAAAAAAAATCCTACAATGCATTAAAAAAAAAACCCACAACAAAGATTTATCCAGCCCAAAATGCCAACAATTCCAGAGTCAGCCGAGGAGACAAAGCAATAAGCGTGACCAATAAAGTGTTATGCATTAGAAGTAAAGAGAAACTAGTCAACAGAGAAGAAAGAGGTAAGGAAGCAAGATAGAACACCAGGAGGTTGGCTGAATAACACACCAAAGATTCTAGAGGACTTATAAGAATAAAATGTCTAACCATTTGAAGCTGTTTTCTCTGTTGTTATCCAAATGCTCTTCTTGTCTCCCCAAACCTGCAGTAAAGGCTGCCACATGCAAAGACCTTGGGACAGCAGATTGCATAGGTGGTGGTGTGCATGCACGTGCATGTGTGTGAGTGTGTGTATGTGTGTGTGTGTAGTAAGGAAACCATCTGAGTCTCACCTCTAGGTCAGAGTAAAAAGACCAATGTCAGACCCAGAGAAGGGACTAGGAATTATGCAGGGACAGAAAGCTAGAACCAAAGGCGCCTATGATAATGTAAAGAACCTAAGAATTGGAAAGAGCAGAATTCTGAACCAAACTATATGTGATCTTAAGGGACAAGGATTTCTTAGTTCCCATGTAGATTATAGTTCTTCTAATTATATTTTTTTCATATTAGTTCATTCTAAAAGGTCATCCTCAACCACCTTTCTTAGCTGTTGTATAAAGTCCCAAGCTACAAGCACCCCTTGATCTGAGAGATCCCAACTTGCATGCAGTCAAATGTCTGAGCCCACTGAAGGATCACCAACTAGGCAGCACTCCTTTCAAACTGGGGCCTGAACCTCCCTGAAGCCCTATGGGAATGTCACACATTAAAGAACCACCAAATACGGTGCAAATACAGAAATGAAGCAAATTGAAAAGATAAGAGCATTAACAAGAAATACAGAGTTCTTATTAGGAGGCAAAGAGATGAAGTACTATTTCCTTTGGCACGGTGCCATAAATTCAAATCTGGTCTCTGGGAGGAGAAGGTGACAAGCGTTGCTATACATTAAAAACATCAACCAAAAAAAAAAAAAAAGTGCAGAAGCAGCACGTAGAAAGCCCCTTTGGACAGTTACAGAGCCGCTCCTAGGGAATGACAAACACTAACTCGTGAGGAGCAGGAAAGTTTGGGGCCAAAGATCAGTTGGCTAACAACTAGGGGAACATAATAAAACCTTGAAATGATCTGCCCTGAGAGTTGTGACCAGTGTGTAATGGAATTTAGCAATAAGAAATAAGGAAAACAATAAGAGCTTTCCATTTTCTGTGGTATGAAATTCCTGACAGCTCATCTAACCCCTTGCTGTCCAGATCTCTTGCAGTCACTTAATGAAACAGTGGTTGCCCAAGACCAGAAACACTCTGTAATAATAGCTTCCCTGTGAACCACGAGTCAAGAGAAATAGATACGGCCTGACACCCAGCCTCTCCTCCCAAAGAGGTCTTAAAAAAACATAGTGAAGGCTAATACATCCTCCATCCGGGCTGTGCGTATTATCCGGACAAGATCACAGGGCATATTCTGCTTATGGAGTGAAGTGAGCTCCAATCAACAGAGAAGCCTCATCTGAGCGCCTGACAGTTTAATTTAGCTTAACAATTACATCTGCAATTTGATCATGCAACCTCTCCATCTTGATGGCCAATAAAAGCGATGCTTCCCCTGAGATATGGAAACTTAACATGATTAAGGGAAAGGAATAAAGGAAGAGTTTACATTCTCTGACTCAGCCCATCAGTTGTCCACCCCAATGGCCGTTCCTCTTTGTTGTGACAGACTCACTGCCTCTTGATCATATTGACCATACAGAGGGACGGCAGTCAAGTTCTCTCTGAACTCCTCTGCAGGGCGGTGGAGGGAGGGTGTCCTACGTCTCCCTGTTCTATGGGACCACCGTAGGAAGCAAGACAGCTTCCCGGGATTTCCCGGGAACACAGTTCTAGTGTGTGTTCTCTATTGCTGTTGTAACAAATTAACACAAATTTAGTAGCTTAAAAAAAAAAACACCTACTTCCTGGTTTAGTAGGTCAGACACTTGAGGACCTCCAAGGTGCCCCGCATCACAGACTCTGATGGAGCTTCCTTCCTCAGGGCCAGAGAAGGGCTCCTTGTGCTAATGAATCTCTTAATCTCCAGTTAAGCACTTGCGCACCCAAAACCCCACTTAAAAAGTCCAAAACAAAGCCAGCCTCAGACTGCACAAATCACATTCTTGTAAGAGTTCTGTGCAGCTGATGAAGGCAGGTGGAAAACAGGCCCACCATCCTGTTTGCCTCTTCCCATTCTCTTTACCCATCCCTTCTCTTACTCCTCTTAGCAAATACTCATTTGTTGACTAAGTGAATCTCCCTCAACTCTTGCCCCCAAAAGAGATTATCCAGTTGCTGTTATAGGAGTACCATTTTTCAGCCACCATGTATCGAACGCCTATAAATAAATATGAAATAAATGTATAAGTATAAAATGAGGGTGCTGGTCATTACGCCATTGTCTTAGTTCCAAATCTGTCTTTCTATGCTCTGCCCTTTGATGTTGAGGCTGGGACTCTGAAAATGACCCGTTTCCTTTGGCAGCCAGCAGCAGCTATTGGGTTCTGCTAACAAGGCCTAGGAGGGAGCCTGGAGGACAGGAAGAGAACACTGCTTGCTATTCTCAGCACTGGCGCCCCACCAATGACCCCTCACCCCCCAGCAGCAGCCAATCCCAGCCTCCACCCACTTTTGGCACTTCCAGAACAGCGTCCTTGTGCCCTGTCAGAGGTGCTAGGATCTCCTCAGAAATCTGAGTCCCACCATGAGAGGCTCCTCCTCCACGTTTCTAGGTGCTGGTAACCCTAACATCTTTCCTTTGTTACCCCCTAAGTGGCAATGACTCCCTGCAGTTATCAACTCTGGATTACCTCAGCCTTCCCACCCAAACCTGTGTGACCAACTCCCTGTATTGAACTCCCTCTGTTGAGACAGCCAGTGTGGTTTCTGTTCTCTGACTGGATCCTGACAGATACAGCCCACGTTACACATACAGAATTCAGACGAATAAAAAAAAAAGGATCGAAAATTATAGGGTCATTCAAATATGAAAGGGTCTTCGAGATCACCTCGTTCACCTCTGACATCTTATCTGTGGGGAAGTCAAAATGCAAGAGAGGGTGACTCACTCAAGGTCATAGCTGGTGGTGACTAGCCCAGGACTGGAGTCCTGAGCTTCCTGACTCCACGTCCAGTGGCCTTTTTGACACATCGACAAAGTACCACATGCTTGTTCCTGAACTCAGCGGCAACAGAAGATGATGTTTGGGGCATCATCTTGGGGCAAATTCTCAGTTTCATACCATTGATCTGTTCTGTCCAACATGCCTCTCTTATCAAGCTATTTATTTATCTACAAAGAAAGAATGCTTAGGTGATAAGAAACCCAATGTGCTATCCTATGTCATATTTATTGGAGGATTCAAAAGAGCTAGCCAAATAAAGCCAAAGTTGGCAAAGGGAAAAGCTATTAGTTCTAGGAGCCTGTCCTAAAGAAAGAGAATCTATCCAGCGCTTATCCCTAATATCTTTTACCCTCCATTGGGAAAGTCATCTAGCTCTGCAAATGGAAGAGGAGAGAAACAGGGACCAGGAAAAAAGGTAGAAAGACAAATTCTCCTGTCATTTCAGAACATCCAACTTGTCTTGAATCGTTTTGTTCATTAATCTACTATGTGTCTAACTCTGTGCTAGGTACTGTGGCAAAATCTAAAGAAATACAAGATTCTTTATACTCAAGAACTTAACTAGTTGTAGAGACATCACCATATACAAATAAAACCAGAAAATACTAAAAAATAGCATGTAAGCAACACTGGAAATGGGGGCGGGGGTGGAGCACCAACAAAAAGTACTTTGGAGAAGAAGGGAAAGAGCAAAGTACGCAGAGTACAGCTTGAGCTCAGAGGGAAGGAGAGCTCGAATTGCCTTGGTTAAAGGTCTCCTGAGCCAGGAGAGGAAAGGCCTGAAGGAGCCTCAGGGAGATGAAAGGAGGAGATTGGGTCTACAAAGAAGAACTTGATTTCTGAATGAAAAACTGATCTTTGATACACAAATCAGCTGAGGAAATGCTATGTGGAGTGCTGTCACGAAAGCAATTTTAGGAAGTGTAACCTTTCCCTGGTGCATTCATTTCTTAAGGCTGACATAAAGGTGGTGGCATAGAACAATAGAAATGTATGCCCTCACAGAGTGGAGAGTGGAAGTCCTAAATCCCAGTGTCGGCAGGGCCACACTCCCTCCGAAGGCTCTAGGGGAGACTCCTTCTTTGTCTCTTCCAGCTTCTGGAGGTTCCAGGCACTCCTCTGTTTGAGGCAACAAAACTCCAGTCCCTGCCTCCCTCTGCGCATAGCCCTCTCCTCTTTGTGTCTAATGTCCCCCTGCTTTTCTCATTTCAGGACACCTCACACTGGATTTAGGACCCAACAGGATTTTCCAAGACCATTCCATCTCAAGAGCTTTAACTTAACCACATACGCAAATTTGGGTTTCTACAGGAGGTCATGTTCAAGGTTGGGGGTGGAGGTGGGGGAGGGGGCAGGACACGGACATATCTTTTGGAGACCACTATTCAACCCACTGCAACTGGTGTTACCCGAAACTGTTTGGTTACACTTTCACTTCCCCAGACCAGGATTAAAGAGTAGAAAAACAAACATCAGTCTATCTTTTCCTTCTTTCCTTCACTATTAGAGAGAATTCTTTCTCGCAAACACGTATATGATAGTAGCTAACATTTCTTGCCTTCTTTCCATGTGTAGGGCACACTGTCAGCATTTTGATATACTCTACGTGAGGATTACATTAATTCTTCATGAAAATCCCATGAGGCAGGTACCAGCTTTATTCTTATGCTACAGATGAGGAAAAAGCACAGAAATGTTAAGAAAATTTGCCCCGGGTCCCACAACTGATAAGCAAATTGAACCAGAATTTAAATTCAGTCAGCCTGCACTTTTTTTTGACAGATTTACTGGGATATAATTCATACGACGTAAGATTCGCTCATTTAAAATATACAAGTATATGGTTTTAGTATATTCACAGAGTCACGTAACTATCATCACAATCAATTTGGGGATGTTTTTATCACTCCAAACAGAAACCTCACACCCATTTAGCTGTTACCTCCCAAACCCCCACTCTCCAGCCCTGGGCAAACACTAATCTACTTTCTGTCTCTATAGATTAGTTTCTTCTGGGCTTTTCATTTCCATCAATGGAATCCCACAATGTGGTCTTATATGACCAACTTCTTTCACTAAGTGCAATGTTCTCAAGGTTCATCCATGTTAAAGTATGTATCACACTTGACTACTTTATATGACCAAGTAATATCCCATCATGTGTATATACTACATTTTATATATCAATTCATCAGTAGATGGATTATTTCTACTTTCTGTCTGCCTGTACTTTTAATTTCTATGCTATAGTTCCTTCTGTAATCACAAATCATTCTCTCCCCAGAAGGATCCATCACCATGAGCCAAGAAGCTAAAATTACTCCAGAGAAAAAGCTTCGGGGAGATAGTCACTCAGAGGTTCTCATCTAGAATACATGGAAATCAGTCATGAAGGAAAATTCTCTCGTTTTGCCATCCTTCTTTAATATGTTTCCACAGTCCCACCTGTACTTTTAGCTCATCCTTGTACTCACCTGATAGTCCTGAACAAACCTTTATTAAGTACAAGCTACGTTTTAGGCATGGCAAGACACAGAGGCCCTAACTGACTTCCTCAGATCCCACAACTCATCGAAAGCAGAGCCCGTCAAGAAACTCAGTCCTTGTGACGATTGCTCTTTCCGTTGCACCATAGGGTCTTCATTAGCTGTCTGATTCCCTCATCCTGCAACCTTCGTGTCTTTAAGGGATTACTTGAACAGGCACATTTCTTCAAATTTTTCAGTACAGACAATTTTAACATACATCGGGGTAGAGAGAATAATGAATGAGCCCCCACTTTCCTTTCACTCCATTGTAAGGCGATTATCAACTCATGAGGAGTCTTGTTTCACCCAAAACTTCCCACTTCTCCAGTGGGGTGGTGGTAGATGCATAACAACTGGCTCTCCCCAGAGAAATTCCAGATTTATAGTATTTTGAGATTTCTCTGATTTCAACTTACCAACATAATGGTACTGAATGGGGATTGGGAAGGAATATGCAGGAGCACACAGTTATGCTGTATTCCCACCACACAGGTACAGTAGATGCAATCATTTCAAGAGCATCGATAATAATAATTGCCATAAAATACCCAGGAAGTGAAAAGTGGTATTTATTACCTCTCTAAAAATATATTTTATTTAAATGGAGGTTTACAGAATCTAATTCTTAATGACTCTACCAACTGGCTCACAAAGTGCCTAAAAATTTGTCAGCTCTTGCCAGTGAGTACAAACCAGATCTAGCCCACACTGGACACTGCCCTTCCCAGATTACTTTTTCAAAAATCCCAGACATGATGTCATCTTTTCCATAAACATTCTGACATGGATCTCTAAAAGATAAAGACTCTTAAAAAATAAAACAGAACCACAAAATCATTATCACACATAACAACTGTAATAATAATTCCTTACTATTCCCTAATATTCTCTAATTGGCATGTAAATTTATACTAGTTTAATTCAGGATCCAAATAAGGTCCACCAACATTTCACTGATGGATATGGCCTGGAAGACTTTTCATCCATAATCTCTCTCTGTTTCTCTCTTCCTCCCTCTCACTCTTTCCTTCTCTTCTTCCATGCAGTTTATTTGGTTATTTGTTGAAGGAATGGGAGAGTGGGTTGCCCTTTTAGTTTTCTTCATTGGAAAAAGATCTAAGCTGGTAAGAGCTCAGGACATCTATACTATAAAGTACAGAACATCTGCTCTGGGAATTCCTTTCCTACAGGCCCTTTTGGCTTAGCTCCTCCAAGTGGGCCTCTGGGGGTTCATGCCCGAAAATCCTAGCCCTATATTATCAAGATGGGGAGGCTTTAAATAAATAAATAAATAAATAAATAAATAAATAAATAAATAAATAAATAAAAGATGGGGAGGCTTAAATAAAAAAATATATTTTAAAAATGAAAAGAAGAAAAACAAATATGTGTTTGGATGGTTAAAATAAAGGTAGCTGCATCTAGCCCCCACCACCTGATGGGGAAGAAAATGCCCACCCCCATTCCCAATCCTGCCACCACCAAGCCCCTGTCACCTTCTATCACATTCCGAGAACAGGCAGCAGAAGCAGGGTTGGGAGGCAAAAGAGGGGGCTGACTAGTTTGAGGAAGACTTTGGCAGGTGATGCTAGAAAGCTCGGTCTTGCCAAGATCTCTTAAGAAGACACCAACCTTGAACTGTCAGCTCTCTTCCTTCCAGAGGAGTTCTGTGTGGGCTGCTGGGCTCTCGACACCAGTTATCACTTGCAAACGCCGCCTGGCAGAAAGCAAGACGCTCAGGAATCCCTGATGTGTTTCTGAAGGTTTTCAAAGAGGAACCAACTCTTCTGCATTTTTTCATCCCAAATATAGCGGCAGGAGTGAAAACTTTGCTCATCCTATTTCCCAAACTTGGCAGCTATGACAGTTTTATTGCAGTGCCTTATTAAAGCATAGTCATAGATTTACATAATTAAGCTGAGGTCTGCTTTTCTCTCCCCTGCCTCGACATCTGTCACTCACCACAGTGTGGCATGGTAATTCCATCCCCTCTGTGTGAGTGAGAACCTGGAGGCTCAGGGTGGCATCACCCCCGGTACCAATATTCTCTGATGGAAACAGCGATAAGGAATTTCAATGATGAGTGGAGATAAATGGCTTCCCATCTTTCAGCAAGCTACGGGGCTCTTTTGCATCTTAGAGCTGGAAGGGACCTTGAAAAATCATCTGAAATAGGGGTGGCCGGCTTGGACCTGGTCTACCCTGTATATTTTTTAACTTGATCCTTGTGACTTGTTTGTTTGCTTTTAACTTGAATTAGTTATCAATACTTAAAATTGGGAGAGTCACATAAAAAGCCAAATTTGGGGCTTTTCTTAAAAAAAAAATCATAAGATGGTGACTACACTTAGCACTGAGTAATATATAGAATTGTTGAATCAATATATTATATACCTAAAACTAATACACTATATACCTAAACTAATATAACATTGTATGTTGATTATATTTCAATAGAAATAAAATAAAATATCATAAGTTTTGGCCACTTTGGCCCTCTTGCTCCTGGCTGCCAATCATCAGATAGAACTGATGAGCAACTGCCCCCTTCAGGTGGAATCTGGATCTGCAATTACTCACTTTTTTTAAATTTTTTTATTGTTATGTTAATCACCATATATTACATCATTTGTTTTGGTGTAGTGTTCCATGATTCATTGTTTGTGCATAACACCAAGTGCTCCATGCAGAATGTGCCCTCTTTAATACCCATCACCAGGCTAACCCAGCCCCCTACCCTCCTCCCCTCTAGAACCCTCAGTTTGTTTGTCAGAGTCCATCATCTCTCCTGGTTCGTCTCCCCCTCTGACTTACTCCCCTTCATTCTTCCTCTCCTGCTATCTTCTTCTTTTTCTTTTTTCTTAAAATATGTTGTGTTATTTGTTTCAGAAGTACAGATCTGTGATTCAGCAGTCTTGCACAATTCACAGCGCTCACCATAGCACATACCCTCCCCAATGTCTATCACCCAGCCACCCCATCCCTCCCGCCCCCGACCACTCCAGCAACCCTCAGTTTGTTTCCTGAGATTAAGAATTCCTCATATCAGTGAGGTCATATGATACATGTCTTTCTCTGATTGACCTATTTCACTAAGCATAACACCCTCCAGTTCCATCCACATCGTTGCAAATGGCAAGATCTCATTCCTTTTGGTGGCTGCATAATATTCCATTGTGTATATATACCGCATCTTCTTTATCCATTCATCTGTCGGTGGGCATCTTGGCTCTTTCCACAGTTTGGCTATTGTGGACATTGCTGCTATAGACATTGGGGTGCACGTACCCCTTCGGGTCCCTACATTTGCATCTTTGGGGTAAATACCCAGTAGTGCATGCAATTACTCACTTTTGTCCCCACTCTCCTTTCTGGGCATCAGCCTGCTCTGCACAAGCATGTGACCTTCTCCAACCCCAGGAAAATCACTTTGTAATCCCCTTCACGTTACAGGTGAAGGAGACAAACTCCACAGAAGTTAATGATCAGTTAACCACAAATCTCAGGTTCCCAAACACCAAAGGAGTATGGAAAACAATTTCTTTGTTGGAGGTGTCTGAAGACCTGAATTCTGATTCGAGCTGCGTCACTTGGTCACTGTGGCACAGGATTGAAACTCAAAGCCACATGTTTCCTCATCCGTAAAACGGGGCCATTTGTAGCAATGCTGTCCACCTCACAGGGTTTATGAGAATTAATGTATTTAGGAAAAGTGTTGAGACAGGTCAAAAACAGTACACAATTTTGTTTATTATTATCATTGGTATTTTCATGGTAATACTTTCATTTGAGATTTCAAGCTCACTCATTTCTTCATTATCTGAAAATACTCAACACAGCCCTCAATTCAACTCACTGAGGATTTATCGAACCTCTACCATGTAGTGTTTCACCCAGGCTTACATGTGATGCAAAGCAATCTATACAGAGAGAAGAAACGATAAGAACATGATATAAAATGAAGTGTTGGGACGCCTGGGTGGCTCAGTCATAAGCATCTGCCTTCGGTTCAGGTTATGATCTCGGGGTCCTGGGATCGAGCCCCACATCGGGCTCCCTGCTCGGCAGGAAGCCTGCTTGTCCCTCCCCCTCTGCCTCCCCTCCCAGCTCGTGCTTTCTCTCTCTCTCTCTCAAATAAAATCTTTTAAAAAAAAAATGAAGTGTCAATGGAAATATATAACATATAATACATATTACAGACAATAATCTATATGTTGCTTAAATCACATGGCTCCCATAATCACATTCTCACTTTCAAAAGGCAGTACAATCCCCTGAGAAGGCTGAAATGAGAATCTTTGCATTCTCTGTACTAGGATCTAGCTGCAGCAGCACAAGCCCTACCAGTTTTACCCCCACATGGCACCAAGCACTGACCCTAGCACTTTACAGGACTTTACCATCATATTCCCCAACAACCCCATGGGGCAGGTACTTCTTTTTTAAGATTTATTTATTTTATTAGAGAGAGAGAGAGAGCAAGCATGAGTGGGACGGGCAGAGGGAGAGGGAGAGAGAATCCCAAGCAGAGCGCAGAGCTTGATCTCACCGCCCCGAGACAGGACCAAGCAGAAACCAAGAGTTGGACGCGTAACCAACTGCCACCAAGGCGCCCCTGGAGAAGGTACTTTGTGATCATGCTTTTCCAGATCAGGAAATTGAGACACACGGAGGTCAAGTGATTTGCCCATGGTCACAACAGCCGGTGAGCAGCAGAACCAGCAGACTGACCCAAGCACCCATCCTCACACACTCCAGGGTAACACCTCCCTCGCTCCTCACTCTGAGCCAAACTCTCGCTACACCACGCTTCAGTCCTAAACTCATTTCTTGGATAATTTCTAACCCCCCTAACCTTTTCATTGCCTCCACCAGCTTCTGACTTCCCATATCTTGTCACAGTCAAGCAAGCCCAGCCAGGAACATTTTCCCTCCTGCCTGGACCAAATTGTTATCATTACAAAGATGATTGTTTACTCATTGTCATCATCACACTAATGCTTATTAAGCTCATATTACTGCTGAAAAGCAGTATGACTTGATCTTCAGTGAGTCGTTAAGCACAACCAACACTCATCAAAAGGACTGTGAAGGGATGGTTATGGTAATCCTCCTAATTATCAGTTTCTTTTTGATGACCTCCTTATTATCAGCCAGTATGCTGAGTAGTTACAGAAACTTAATAGTCCCGATGCTGGCAAGCCAACTCTGGCCTCCTGGAGAGTCCAAAATGCACTATGTATATGAATGAGTTCTACATGCGGGCATACACGTTCCTTAAATTCTGCCTAGTTTCTGAGTATAGTAACATAAATTGCAACAAGATGCCATAAAATAAAAGCAGGTAAAAAAAAAAGTAAGCAGAGAATCATAAAGTGGGAGCAAGAATAAAGCTAAAAAAATGCATAGCACCTATGCTGCCCATTGGCCACAGATTTGGCTCTTAAACTTTCAAGGTAAAAAGAAGCATTTGATCATTTGCTTCATTAAAGCCTCTATGAAAAACTAAAGTGATTGCTTTAAGTGATTATTAATATTAACAAGACCACAAAAGAATTCTACCTGAGAAGTCCTCAGAAAAGGGACATTATAGAATATAAATAAGCAATGACTTTGCCAATATCCATACAATACCCACAAAAGTCAGTTTCATCCATCTTCACCTACTTTCATCTTGAAAAGTAGCCAAGTTCATAGCCAAGAACAATTCAGAAAAAGTTAATTCTTGGTGGTGGTGGGAGATAAGGTACACAAAAGATGGAATTTGTATATATTAATATATGAGTACAATACACACACACACACCACACACACACACACTGTGTGTTCATATGTAATTTTTTAAAAATGTTCACCAAAATGCACTGATCAAAAGTATATTTAGTATCTGCAAATGTATTTAAAAAAAATATTAATCAGAAACCAAGATCCCTACAACTGGTAAATATAACTGACAAGTCTGTTTCCGGACTCTGCCTCTCTTAAAATCATTATTAGTAATAACCTAAAATCATTACTTGTTCCAATGTCAATGCTGCTCACTCATTTTCCCAGAGCTCACAGCTTTCCCTGTGAATAAATAGTTTGGGATTAAATGCTTGGGCTCTGGAACCAGGCAGCTTGACCTCTGGATTCCTTACCACTTTTATGACTCTGAGTGGGATGTTTAACCTCTGTACTGTCTTATTTTCTCCAACTGTAAAATGGAGGGCTCCAAATCACCCCTACTGCACAGGACCGTTGTGAATATTAAATGTTTAAATGTCAATACCGGGGTGCCTGGGTGGCTCAGTCGGTTAAGTGTCCGCCTTTGGCTCAGGTCATGATCCTGGGGTCCTAGGATCGAGTCCCACATCGGGCTCCCTGCTCAGTGGGGAGTCTGCTTCTCCCTCTCCCTCTGCCCCTCCCCCCTCCTCGTGCACTCGTGCATACTCTCTCTCTCTCAAATAAATAACATCTTTAAAAAAAAAACGTTAATACCTGTGAAGCCCATAGAATAGTACCTAGCACACAGTAAGCACTCAATGGATGTTGGCCATTGTTATCACAATTATTATTATAATTCCATGAAACTGTGCCTTAGACCATTTTTCTGTAGCTTCTTCTCACTAAAAAATAGCCCCTAATTAGGAAGACCGTGGGTCTCTAGAGGCTTTCATCCGTACAGCTCCTGAAAATAGAATCATTAATCTCTGCTTATTTCATGGTTTTCCTCCCAATTAGACTGCAAGTCCTGTAGCATCACAGACACCATCTAGTCCAACTTCCTTATTTGCTGAGAAAATAGAATCTCAACATAGTGAAGTATTGTCTCCAAGGTTAAACAGCAAGCCAAAGCATAAAGTGAGGTCACTTGACTTCCAATCTAGTCCTTTTGCCATTAAAGCATCCTGTCTTTCCACCAAACCCATGACCCAGCAGTCTTTTCCACTCTTAATTATTCCCCTGCACAATGATGTCTCTTAAATGTTTCTTCCCCACACAGACCCTTCTCCGGTGCCTTCCAGCCAAACTCCTGTATAACACTGTCATGTGGCCATCCCACAGGCATTTCAGATTTTACTTGTCCTTATGGAACTCATCATCCCATTTTCTAATCTGGGAACCCCTCCTGCATTACCTCTGTTCTGATGCCACCATCCACACAGTAACCCAAGCAAAACACTTAAGCTTACTCCTAATCACCGCCCCCCATTCCATACACCCAAATCCTGCTAGTTTTATTTAGAAATTATTTTTACAAATTTGTCCTTTCCTAATAATCCCTAAACTACTACTCTAATTTGGTTTAAACTTTTTTGTAGCCTCTGGCTTCTCTCCCTTAAGAAACCATAAGCTCTTAAGGCAAATGGAAGATAAATAGTGTTTGCTGAGCCCCTACTGCATGCCCAGACACTGTGTAGGAGCTTATGTATTTTGTGATCACAACAACTCATATGATATCCTAATTTTACAGATGAGGAAGCTAAAGCTCACTTGAACTATTTATAAATGCTTGCGTAATGTTAAAGAACCAATAAGGGCTATTGCAACAGCCTAAAGCCATTGACATTAGAGCCTATCGCAGCCCTCAGACCAAGGGAAAGAGGGAAGAGTAGTTATCAGTATCCAGCAGAAAGAGTAGCTGTATGGAAAAAGCCTTCCAACGGGAGCTGTGGCCTTTGGTAGAACCATGCAGCCAAGCATGACAAAGTGGCAAAGAGAGAAACAGGAGAATAAATATCTTGGCTCCCGGGGTGCCTGGGTGGCTCTGATGGTTAAGCATCTGCCTTTGGCTCAGGTCATGATCTCAGGGTCCTGGGATCGAGTCCCACATTGGGCTCCTTGCTTAGCAAGGAGCCTGCTTCTCCCTCTGCCTGCCACTCCCCCTGCTTATACTCTCCCTCTCTCTCTCTGGCAAATAAATAAGTAAAATACTTTTTTAAAAAAATAATAAAAATAAATAAATAAGTATCTTGACTCCCTTAGCTCCTACCATCTGATTTCTTGCTCGTATCTCCCCTTGGCCAAAACCACCTGGAAGCTGAATGGCAAGGGAATTCATTGCTAAAATCCATGAACCAACCTCCCCAGGCACAAATCAAGGGAGCAAAGAGAAGAAAAGCAAAAAGAAGGTACCCAGCAGAGCACACAACTAGTAAATGATGGAGCCAGGATTTGAAATGAAATCCAGGTGATTCCACATCTCTGCCCATAATTCCATTAATTTATAACATTGCGATGCTTCCAAGAGCAGAGAATAATCCTTTATACCCAAGGCAATGTCTTTCATATAGGGAGCATTCAGTAAGTGTTCACTAAACTGAACTGAAACTATAGATAGAATCTAATTCATGGCCCAAGTCAGCAGGGCCTCCCTTTGGAAGCTTTGTGAACTGAGTGATGTATGTTTGAGTTTTCCTTCACCTCCCTTTCTTAAATCACTCTATCTTTGACCAAGGCAAATTTTTTACTAGAAAGGGTTACAAAGAAATTTTTTCAGCCTTGGGAGCCATACAATCTCTGTTGTTACTATGCAACTCAGCCATCATAGAGTGAAAGCAACCACTGACAATGCATAAATAAGTTGGCATGGCTGTGTGCCCATAAAACTTTATTTATAGACCCTGAAATTTGAATTAATATAATTTTCATATATTTCACAAAACATTATTCTTCTTTAGATGTTTTTCAACCATTCAGAGCTGAAAAGAACATTCTTAACCCACAGGTTATACAGAAACAGGCAGTGGGCTGGCTTTGGCCCATGGGTCTTAATTTGCTGCTAAACTTTGCCTTAGTCCTTCAGATGCTCAGGATGTCCTCTGGGTACATGGTCATAGATATATCAGGCCCTTCCCCAATCCCTTCCCTGTTTGAAAACTTCTGCAACCTGTACCCCATCTCCCCAGTCTTGCCAGATGATACTCATCTGAATAACTAATGCGGATTGAGGGCTTATTTTGTGATTATAGAATATTCTCAACTCAGAATCATTATGGTAGCTATGATTTATTGAGCTCTGAAAATGTGCCAGTCACTGTACTAAGCACCTTATATGCACTATTTTATTTAAACTTCACAACTCAAATCAAATTCCAAACAGAAATAGCACAGATGATTGAAGCAAACCAGGGCTAATGGGAAGGATATTGGCAAGTAAGAGCAGAATGCCCTCTCTAAAAGGACCTTCAGTGTCTAAAAACCAAGAAAAGCACTGAAGGTAGTGTAGAGATATATTACTGGGGGCTTGAGACATTTGGTATGGTCACTCGATCATGAAATACAGGTACTTCTGCCTGCAAAGAAGGGTATCCTTGTTCCCTGCGGCAGATGAAAATTCAACCACCTTCATTAATAAGAGGAAATAGCAGTGGGGCTGAGGGCTTTAAAAGTCCCATTCCCAATATGGCAGATAGAGGAAACAGGCAATCCTGATCCTGCCCACACTCCCAGAAAGTATTAGCTCCAGCAGGGCCAAGGGATAGAGTAGACAGTCCAGATTTTGGTAGCCCTACAATCCTGACTCTAAGATTTACCCACAGAGCAATCATGGCTAAAGTAGCCTTTGGGCCTCAGTTTTCTTATCATACCTACCTTACAAGATACAGATGAAGACTAAACAAGATCACGTGTGCAGATGTTGGCAAATGCATAACTTGTGGGGGAAGAGCAAGATGGCGGAGGAGTAGGAGACCTGGACTTCATCTAGTCTCAGGAATTCAGCTGGATAGGGATCAAACCATTCTGAACACCTACAAACTCAACAGATCAAAGAAGAGAATGGTAGCAACTCTCTGAACAGAAAAGCAACCACTTTCTGGAAGGTAGGACGTGCAGAGAAGTGAATCCGAGGCGATATTCGGGAGGATAGATCGTGGGGGAGGGGACCTCCATCGGCCGCTTCTGGCAAGTGATAGAACTTTTAGAAGTCTGCTCCGCTGAGGGATGTCGCTCCAGTTGCTAAGCTGGGGGTGGAACCCTCACAGGACAGTGTGGTCTCATGACCCTTGGGGTCACAGAAAGACCAGGGGTGCCTGAGTGCAGCAGAGCTCCCAGGTATTGGAGTGGGGAAGCCGGCTGCAGAGACGGAGCAGAGGCGAAGGCTCTGAGCTCAGGGTTGCCATAAACCATGATCCGCGGCACAGTCGGGCCACTGCTCCTCCAGCAGGGACCCAACAAGTGGCAGATCCGGGGAGACTCCCCTTCCTCCCCGGGGAGGAGAGGTGCAGGAGCGCACCGCAGGGATCTGCTGGGATTGGAGACTCCACACGGGGTCGGGTGCCAGAGACAGAAACGCTGGTCACAGGCCGGGTGAGCACGGAGTGCGGCCAGAGACCAGGGAGAGAGGAGTGATTGACTGTTTTTCTCTGGGGGCGCACTGAGGAGCGGGGACCCAAGTTCTTGGCTCCTCCAGGGC